>NC_141691.1:1526301620-1526664120 GCF_964263255.1 Lissotriton vulgaris | reverse complement strand
GGATTTCTGAGAGGTGGTCTGGGGCCACGCCCCTTTTTACAGCACTCTGTAAACGTGCCTCTTGGCGCACTGCTGGTGGGGCGATGAGGTGACCTTGTGTCCTGAGGACCTCAGGACTAAAGTGAACGTCCTCCCCAAGCAGCAGAGCTCCAGGAGGCTTTTTTGCAGAGCGATGTAAAAAGGCATTGTGGCCTTGAACCACTCTCAGCAATCCAACTGTGTGGCGCTTACTAGAGATAACAGGAGGGCTGATTGACCACCCTTCCGGAGGCAAGGGGACTTCACCCCTAATCATGTACTAACCAAGAGGCGTGTTTGCAGAGTAATGAACAAAGTGGGCATGGCCTGTGTTCGCCTCTCAACAATCCCACTGTCTGGGGCTTACTGGAGGTAACAGGTAGGCTAGTTGGCCCCTAAAGATCCCCAGCTACAAAGTGGACTTTCATCCCCTTGCAAGAGCTTGCCAGGGAGCGTGTTTGCAGACTGGTGGGTAAGGGGGCGTGGTCTGCTATGAGAACTTAGGAATACTGCTGTGTGATCCCACAAGGTACTTCCAGTAAGCCCCACACAATGGGATTTGCTGAGAGGTGCTCCTTTTTTTACCACTCTTCAAACATACCTCTTGGTGGATTGCTGGTGGGGCGAAGAGCCCTCTTGTGTCCTGAGGACCTCAGGACTAAAGTAGACTTCATCCACCGGGCAGCAGTGCTCCAGGAGGCACATTTGCAGCCTGGTGTAAAAAGGAGGCGTGGCCTCTGACCACTCTCAGCAATCCAGCAGTGTGGGGCTTAATGAAGGTATCTGGTGGGCTAGTTGGACCCCATGGACCTCCAGGAGGCAAGGGGACGTAATCCCCCAACCCAGAACGTGACAGGATGTGTGTTTGCAGAGTGGAGGAGAAAGAGGGCATGGCATGTGTTCACCTCTCAGCAAACCCACTGTGTGAGGCTTACTGGAAGAAAGAGGTAGGCTAGTTGACTACTAAGAATACCCAACAGTGAAGGGGACTTCATTCCTCATCCAAGAGTGCACCAGGGAGCGCGTTGGCAGAGTGGTGGGCAAAGGGAGCATGACCTACTATTAGAACTTAGCAATCCTTCTGTGTGGCACCTATTGGAGGTAATAGGAGGGCGATTTGGCCCCTAAGGATGTCTTGGGGGCCACCTACCCCTCTTGTTACCTCCAGTAAGTCCCACACAGTGCGATTGCGGTTTTTGGAGGCCAGCCCCCTTTCTCCACCACTCTGCAAACGCACGTCCTGGCAGACCACGGGATGGGGATGAAGTCCACTTTACTCCTGAAGGAATTTGAGGTCAAGAAGCCCTCCTGGTTCCTCCTGTAAGTACTACCCAGCGTAGTTCCTGTGCGTTGGTCGGGGGCCCAACCCCCTTTCTCCACCACTCTGCAAACGTGACTACTGGTTGAAGAAGCATTTGCAATGTAATAGGTTTCGCATTTGCGAGAGTTAGAACTATTGGCATTGTAAATGTAAAAAAAATGTACTAATGTTTTTAGTAGTGGAGTGGATATACGTTTTGTGTAGTGGAATTATGTGATATGTTGTGCAGTGAAATTATGTAGATAGAAAGTATGTGGTATTTAGTGTATAGGAATTATGTAGAGTGGGATTATGTGTTATGGAGAGTAATCATGTGTCTGTGTTGTGGAGTGGTAACCTCAGGTTTAGTCATCCTCGTTTACATAGAAGCTCAACTATGAGCTCAGTGAGACAAAAAAAGAATGAATCACTGAGGAGCACTTGTGGACCTAGTCAGAGGTATGAGGAGGGCCACTGGAAATATGCGACTGTTTGGCTGCACTGACTTTCTCACAATTATACATTTTCCGCATTAGCCACACAATCCATCATCTGCTGCCTAATCTGCAGATTTGAAGGAAAGAAAAGCGTTGTTTCTAGCTCAAATGACTCAAACATTACAAAAAATGCAGCAACAAGTTTTATAGTGTGCTGGAAGGCCCTCTGCAAACCTTGAATGGTCATTTGTTACTTATTGTTAAATTGTCACTAATGGTGTACAAGCCACTCTTGCTTCTTTCTGTGCCTCTCTTGCCTCTTTCTGCATTTCTGTTGCTTCTTTCTGCATATTTCTTTCTTCTTCTGTACTTCTCTTGCCTCTTTCTGTACATCTGTTCTACTTTCTGTACCTCTCTTGACTCTTTCTACACCTCTGTTGCCTCTCTCTCCACCTCACTTGCTTCTTTATGTACCCCTCTTGCTTCTTTCTGTACCCTTCTTCCCTCTTTCTACACCTCTCTTGTCTCTTTCTGTACCCCTCTTACCTCTTTCTGTACCCCTTTTGCCTATTTCTGCAACGCTGTTCCTTCTTTCTGCACTTCTTTTGTTTCTTTCTGCACCTCTCTTGCTTCTTTCTACATCCCTCTTGCCTTTTCTCTACCCTCCTTTCCCCTTTCTGCATGTCTGTTATTTCTTTCTATACTTCTCTTGCCTATTTCTCTACCCTTCTTCCCTCTTTCTGCACTACTGTTACTTCTTTCTGCAATTATCTTGATTCTTTCTACACCTCTCTTACTTCTTTCTGCACCCCTTGTGCATCTTTCTGCATACCTCTTCTCTCTTTCTGCATTTCCCTTGCCTCTTCCTGCACCTCTGTTCCTTTTTTCTGTACTTCTTTTGCTTCTTTCTGCACCTCTCTTGCTTTTGTCTGCTTTTCTCTTGCCTCTTACTCCACCACTCTTACCCCTTTATGCATCTCTGTTGCTTCTTTATACACTTCTCTTGCCTCTTTCTGTACCCCTCTTCCCTCTTTCTGCACCTCTGTTGCTTCTTTCTGTACTTATCTTGCTTTTTTCTACACCCCTTGTGCCTCTTGTTGCACCCTATTCTCTCTTTCTGCACTCCTTTTGCCTCTATCTGCACCTCTGTTCATTCGTTCTGTACTTAATTTTGTTTATTTCTGCACCTCTCTTGCTTCGTTCTGCTCACCTCTTGCCTCTTTTTCCACCCCTCTTCCTCCTTTCTGCATCTCTGTTGCTTCTTTCTGCACCTTTCCTGCCTGTTTGTGTACCTCTCTTGCCTCTTTCTGTACCTCTGTTGCTTCTTTCTGCACTTCTCTTCCTTCTTTCGGTACCCCTACTGCCTCTTTCTATACCTTGCTTGCCTCTTTTTGTACCTCGCCTGCCTTTTTCTGTACCCCTCTTGCCTCTTTTTGCACCTTTGTTGGTTGTTTCTCAACTGCGTGTGCTTCTTTCTGCACTTCACTTGCTTCTTTCTGCACCTATCTTGCCCCTTTCGGGAACCTCTGTTGTGTCTTTCTTCACTTCACTTGCTTCTTTCTGCAACTCTCTTGCCACTTTTTATACATCTGTTGCTTCTTTCTGCACTTCTTTTGCTCTTTCTGCACCCTTTGCGCCTCTTTCAGCACGTCTGTTTCTTCTTTCTGCACTTCTCTTCCTTCTTTCTGCACCCTTCCTGCCTCTTTCTTTACCTGTCTTGCCTCTTTGTGCACCTCTCCTACCTTTTTCTGAACCCCTCTTGCCTCTTTTTGCACCTCTGTTGGTTCTTTCTGCACTGCTTTTGCTTCTTTCTCCACCTCACTTGCCTCTTTCTGCAATTCTCTTGCTACATTCTACACCTCTGTTGCTTCTTTCAGGAAATCTCTTGCCTCTTTTTGCTCTTCTCTTCCTTCTTTCTGTACCCCTCCTGCCTCTTTCTGTACCTTTTTTGCCTCTTTGCACCTCTTATACCTCTTCCTGCACCCCTCTTGTCTTTTTTTGCACCTCTGTTGGTTCTTTCGCACTACTCTTGCTTCTTTCTATACTTCACATGCTTCTTTCTGCACCCCTCTTGCCTCTTTGGGCACCTCTGCTGCTTCTTCTTTCTGCACTTCTCTTGCCTCTTTCTGCACCTCTGACTTAGAGGTAAGGCATGGGCGAATTTTGCGGATCTCGCGTTTGCGAATTTTGCGGATTTGCGAACTCGCAATCCGCAAAATCCGCGAATTCCCACGAATTTGCGGATTTTTTTTTTTTGTGTTCGCCCGTGTTTCTGCCAGTTCGTGAGGGTTTTTACAATTTCGCAATTTGCGAACTTACCTGTCGGGTCGCAAGTTTTGCGAACTTGTTGTTTCTACGTGTCCAGCCTGTTTGGGACACTCTTCTTCATCACTGCCACTCTCTGTCACCACTGCCACTCTCTGACTACTCATGCCACCCTCTGGCCCACCCATGCCACCCTCTGTTTCATCACCACACCCTCTGGTTGTCCAGTGTACATTATTTTCGGCAAAGCAAAGCACACCTTCCCTGTCTCAAGTGACCTGAATTAATTTGGGGCTGATTAATGTGTCACAGAATATTTTTTTAGCTGGCACCTGCTTCCTTAGTGCGCCCTGATTAGTGATCTTTTGCACTTGCTAAGTGCTTTCATTGTTGCAAAATTAGTTACAACACCTGCCCTGCCCCAACTGACAATAATGAATTAGGGGCTGATTAATGGATTTTAACTTCCAGCCTGGCTCCTGCTTGTCTCCCTTAGCTGTAATTCAGGACCTTTGTGGCATATGTGTAACTATTCTGAGGTTCAGAGCAGGGTCACATAATAGTTGCAACTGGCAACTGAACTCTGGAGGGGCCCCTCAGGAAGCACTACAGGAAATGGCTACTAATGATGAGCCTGAACTTTTGAACCTGGCAAGTAGTTTCAGTTTTGCTAAGATCGTATTTCTGCAATTTAGCACTTATTCGCGGGGCGCAAAGTTGTACTGGGAAGCCGCGAACTCACGCGAACAGTGCGAGCAGTGCGAGCAAAATCCGCTGCTCGCGGATTTGCGGATTTTGCGGGAGATTCGCGAATCTCGCGGATTGCGGATTTCCCGAAAATCCGCAAAATCCGCGAGCGAAACGGATTTTCCGCCCATACCTAGTTTTAATACCCCTGCCCTATTATGTACTAGGGCCTTACAGGGGAGGTCTTGGAAATCACTGGGGTACCCCAACCCATAGTGTTCTGTAGTGTAGATAGGTGTTTTCACAGTATTCTAAGTGTCTTTTGACTTAGCACTGGCTCCAGGCCTGGTTAATACGAGTCAGTTACCGCCAGTACCAGTCAGCAAAATGTTGGGGGCACAGGATGACTTTGCAACAAGGCCTCTTTTTGCAACTCTGTTGGTTCTTTCTGCATATCTCTTCCTTCTTTCTGTACTTTTCTTCGTATTTCTGGACTTATGTTGCCTCTTTCTGCATTTCTCTTGCTTTGTTCTGTGCCTTCCTTCTTCTTTCTTCCCATGTCCTACCTCTGTAGGCATAGTTAGAAATTAGCATTTAAAACACTGTATCAAAGCTTATATTAGGGTGTGAGGAGGTACATCAGATTATCACATGGATGATGTCATCAGTGATATATCAGTGATGTCATTTGAAATGTCATCAGAGATGTCATCAGTGATGTCACTGACCATGTCATGAATCATGTAATATGTGATGTCATCAGCAGTGCATTGCGGGACGAGAGTTATAATTAGCTGAACTAACTATAATAGATGAATTTCTCCAGTTGTGTACAAGTGACATGTCCAACTAACTATAAAATCCCTGAAACGTGTGTTTTTTTCAGTGAATTTCTAAGGTTTTTAAATGCTAATTTCTAACAATACCATCCCTGAAACCTATGTTTTGTTCAGGATCCTTCCTCCCCAGTCAGGTGGCGTCTCACGTTCGGCGGACCACACCGGCCGAAAAGTCAATATTACCACAGGTTGCTTGCAAGTAAAAGACACACTCACTTGTGAACAAGACAAGAGTTATTGTCAAAATGCCTAGCGTGTTAACTGAATAATAAACCCTTTATACTGTAATATTCCTGAGTGCGTCTTTTGCTTGCAAGCAACCTGTGGTAATATATATATATATATATATATATATATATATATATATATATATATATATATATATATATATATATATATATATATATATATATATATATATATATATATATATATATATGGATTGTTTCAAAATAATTTTCAGCTATGGAGGAGAAGGACAAGGGACACATGCACTTTAGTTTCTACGACTTTAAATAAGAAGCACTAGCACTTCATGAAACAATGATATTATGCACTAGCACTTTGTCACCTTAATCTTGTTGGTTCAAAGAAATACAAGGATTATCAAATTGAGAGTAAAAGAATTGTTATATACAGAAATATAAGATTGTTGAATTGAGAGAAACATCTTGTGAATTTAGGAAGGAATGACTTGTTTTTATAAAGAAAGATAAAAAATATTTTTAAATACAAAAATGTTTTCTTTATGCACTAGCACTTTGGAAATGTACTGTAGTTCTTAGCACTTTAACTAAGCCTTTATCACATTGGACTGAAATGTATATACATTTTTTAGTCGGTGTATAAAGAGAGGGTATACAAATAGTTTATAAAGCATTATACATAAAAACAACAGATGTTTACAAATGTATTTATTTACATTTTGGAAAAATCTATAAAGCAGTGATATTTATACTCTGTATTTATAAGTTTAATGAAATGCTTATATAAATGCACTTGCATGAAAAGCAAAATCAATTGCAATAGCAAAAGAAACCACTCCAAAATGGTGCTCACCTTTATTGTTAAAATAAGGCTTAGATGTGCATTGGGATTGTCCTTTGTTAATGTCTATGTTTTATCAGGATGTGTTTTTAAAGTTTAAAAAAATGGCACTATGCATCGTGAACCAGGCTGTGTGAGACAGCTGGAATGCGTGGATGCCATCTTTTAAATAAATATGGAGTAAACTGACCCCCTTTGGAGTGCTAGATTATTTCCACGTGTAAAAAGGAAATTGGTAATTGAATATATTTATATATTTATATATGAATATATATATAGTTATATGTAAATATGAATATGACACTTTTTTGATAAGATAACTGACCCCGCTATGGGGATTGAACAAATACTACAATTACCAGCATGCTCCATGCTCGGTAGCACATGTGAATGGAGAAAATGGTTCAGTTTCTTGTCAGTCTTCCCCCTATAAAGAAGGAGCACGTTTGCCCTGAAACGGATCAGGGAAAGAGAAAATATTATTGGAAATGTCAGTGCCGGTTTCAATAAAAAGGTTTGTGAAACCGTCCCCTGTGGAGTTGCTTCCTTGGAGCTCTGGGCACCTTTGGTGAACATGTTTGACATGGCTGCCCAGCCGTGTGAGGATTGTACCGCCTGTCGACACCAAGATACAGTTCTGCGGGTTTGGGTAATGTCCCGAGCCGAACTGCAGCACAGAGGACTGCATGATTAAAACAGGTGCTGATTTTCTAAAACCCACTGGAGGGTTTAAAATGCCACAGTAAATGGAAGTGACACTTTTTTGTTAAGATAACGGACCCCGCTATGGGGATTGAACAAACACTACAGTTACCAGCATGCTCCATGCTTGGGAGCACATGTAAAAGGAGAAAATGGTTCAGTTTCTCGTCAGTCTTCCCCCTATGAAGAAGGAGCACATTTGCTCCGAAACGCGTCAGGGAAAGGTAAAATATTATTGGAAATGTCAGCGCCGGTTTCAATAAAAGGTTTGTGAAACCATCCCCTGTGGAGTGGCGTCCTTGGAGCTCTGGGCACCTTTGGTGAACATGTTTGACACGGTCACCCAGCCATGTGAGAATTGCACCGCCTGTCGACACCAAGATACAGTTCTGCGGGTTTGAGTAATGTCCTGAGTCGGACTGCAGCACAGAGGACTGAATGATTAAAACAGGTGCTGAATTTCTAAAACCCACGGGAGGGTTTAAAATGCCACAGTAAATGGAAGTGACACTTTTTTGATAAGCTAACGTACCCCGCTATGGGGATTGAACAAACACTACAATTAACAGCATGCTCCATGCTTGGGAGCACATGTAAAAGGAGAAAATGGTTCCATTCTTTGTCAGCCTTCCCCTTATGAAGAAGGAGCACGTTTGCTCCGAAACGCGTCAGGGAAAGGGAAAATATTATTGGAAATGTCCGCGCCGGTTTCAATAACAGGTTTGTGAAACCGTCCCCTGTGAACTGGCATCCTTGGAGCTCTGGGCACCTTCTGTGAATATATATATATATATATATATATCTTGCTCCAAGTACACACAGGTAAGGTCGCACCCAGCAGCATGTGGCCAAAGGCATTTATTCGGGTAGAGGATAGCGCCATAGTCCAGCTTCTTTACAGTTCACATGTCGGAAGTAGTAGCCTGACGCGTTTCTGAGCTTTCACTCTCATCAGAGGCACGACAAGGTGTTTGTGCTACTTAAGACATGCCCCAGCAGTCGATTGGTTCACACCATCCAATTGGCTTCTCGAGTGCACGCACTGAGTGCTGGGTCTTATAGTCCAATGTCTCAAGTACAGGTTCATGCACATAATTCAACTGTTGCATTTGAAGCCCTTCAATGGGCCTCGGACTATGTGCCATCCATTGATCCCTCACACGCTGTTCCACCATGAGAGCTCGGCAGGATTCCGAGCCCTGTGGCCCCCTGTGTTCGCGGGGTAGTGCGGTCCTTCACGGCTGGGCTGCCGCGTGTAACATCTTGCTCCAAGTACCCACAGGTAAGGTCGCACCCAGCAGCATGTGGCCAAAGGCATTTATTCGGGTAGAGGATAGCGCCATAGTCCAGCTTCTTTACAGTTCACATGTCGGAAGTAGTAGCCTGGCGCGTTTCTGAGCTTTCACTCTCATCAGAGGCACGACAAGGTGTTTGTGCTACTTAAGACACGCCCCAGCAGTCGATTGGTTTACACCATCCAATTGGCTTCTCAAGTGCACGCACTGAGTGCTGGGTCTTATAGTCCAATGTCTCAAGTACAGGTTCATGCACATAATTCAACTGTTGCATTTGAAGCCCTTCAATGGGCCTCGGACTATGTGCCATCCATTGATCCCTCACACGCTGTTCCACCATGGAGCTCGGCAGGATTCCGAGCCCTGTGGCCCCCTGTGTTCGCGGGGTAGTGCGGTCCTTCACGGCTGGGCTGCCGCGTGTAACATCTTGCTCCAAGTACCCACAGGTAAGGTCGCACCCAGCAGCATGTGGCCAAAGGCATTTATTCGGGTAGAGGATAGCGCCATAGTCCAGCTTCTTTACAGTTCACATGTCGGAAGTAGTAGCCTGACGCGTTTCTGAGCTTTCACTCTCATCAGAGGCACGACAAGGTGTTTGTGCTACTTAAGACACGCCCCAGCAGTCGATTGGTTTACACCATCCAATTGGCTTCTCGAGTGCACGCACTGAGTGCTGGGTCTTATAGTCCAATGTCTCAAGTACAGGTTCATGCACATAATTCAACTGTTGCATTTGAAGCCCTTCAATGGGCCTCGGACTATGTGCCATCCATTGATCTCTCACACGCTGTTCCACCATGAGAGCTCGGCAGGATTCCGAGCCCTGTGGCCCCCTGTGTTCGCGGGGTAGTGCGGTCCTTCACGGCTGGGCTGCCGCGTGTAACATCTTGCTCCAAGTACCCACAGGTAAGGTCGCACCCAGCAGCATGTGGCCAAAGGCATTTATTCGGGTAGAGGATAGCGCCATAGTCCAGCTTCTTTACAGTTCACATGTCGGAAGTAGTAGCCTGACGCGTTTCTGAGCTTTCACTCTCATCAGAGGCACGACAAGGTGTTTGTGCTACTTAAGACACGCCCCAGCAGTCGATTGGTTTACACCATCCAATTGGCTTCTCGAGTGCACGCACTGAGTGCTGGGTCTTATAGTCCAATGTCTCAAGTACAGGTTCGTGCACATAATTCAACTGTTGCATTTGAAGCCCTTCAATGGGCCTCGGACTATGTGCCATCCATTGATCCCTCACACGCTGTTCCACCATGAGAGCTCGGCAGGATTCCGAGCCCTGTGGCCCCCTGTGTTCGCGGGGTAGTGCGGTCCTTCACGGCTGGGCTGCCGCGTGTAACATCTTGCTCCAAGTACCCACAGGTAAGGTCGCACCCAGCAGCATGTGGCCAAAGGCATTAATTCGGGTAGAGGATAGCGCCATAGTCCAGCTTCTTTACAGTTCACATGTCGGAAGTAGTAGCCTGACGCGTTTCTGAGCTTTCACTCTCATCAGAGGCACGACAAGGTGTTTGTGCTACTTAAGACACGCCCCAGCAGTCGATTGGTTTACACCATCCAATTGGCTTCTCGAGTGCACGCACTGAGTGCTGGGTCTTATAGTCCAATGTCTCAAGTACAGGTTCATGCACATAATTCAACTGTTGCATGCAACAGTTAAATTAATGTGCATTAACTTGTACTTGAGACATTGGACTACAAGACCCAGCATTCATTGCGTGCATTCGAGAAGCCCATTGGAGGGCGCTAATCAATTGACTGCTGGGGCGTGTCTTAAGCAGCACAAACTCCTTGTCGTGCCTTTGAAGAGAGCGAAAGCTCAGGAACGCGTCAGGCTACTACTTCCGACATGTGAACTGTAAAGAAGCTGGACTATGGCGTTATCCTTTACCCGAATAAATACCTTTGGCCACATGCTGCTGTGTGCGACCTTGCCTGTGGGTACCTGGAGCATGATGTAACACGCGGCAGCCCAGCCGCGAAGGACCGCACTACCCCGCAAACACAGGGGGCCACGGGGCTCGAAATTCTGCCGAGCTCTCATTGTGGAACAGCGTGTGAGGGATTTATGGATAGCACACAGTCCGAGGCCCATTGGAGGGCTTCAAATGCAACAGTTAAATTAATGTGCATTAACTTGTACTTGAGACATTGGACTACAAGACCCAGCATTCATTGCGTGCATTCGAGAAGCCCATTGGAGGGCGCTAATCAATTGACTGCTGGGGCGTGTCTTAAGCAGCACAAACTCCTTGTCGTGCCTCTGAAGAGAGCGAAAGCTCAGAAACGCGTCAGGCTACTACTTCCGACATGTGAACTGTAAAGAAGCTGGACTATGGCGTTATCCTTTACCCTAATAAATACCTTTGGCCACATGCTGCTGTGTGCGACCTTGCCTGTGGGTACCTGGAGCATGATATATATATATATATATCAGGAATGCCGCTTTCGAATTGCGCTGCAACGAGTCTCGCCAGCCAACAAAAGAAACTTGGACACGGACCAAATGGGCTCTTGCTTTTCCTTTTATTGCAGAGGTACTGTCAAAGACGTTTCGGCTCAACGGAGCCTTGTTCACATGACATATATATATATATTCCCACGTTATAGTTAGTTGGACTCACTATAACTTGCGCGTGCAATGCACTGCTGATGACGTCACATATTACATCACTCATGACACTGTCAGTGACATCACTCATGACATCACTGATGACACAATCCTTGTGACAGAGTGACAGACCTCCTTTCACTGTAATGTAACCCATGAAACACATATTGAAAAATAGAAATTAAAATTTTCAAAAAAATGGAGATACCCATACCAGTTACAACAACCAATTCAATAATTCCACCATCTATATACACATCCACTCATTCTATATATATATATATATACAGTTCTATATAGTCACTCATACATATACTCACTCATCTTATGTAGTGATACACCTATACATCCTGTTACACACCGACAGTCATCCAAAAGTTACTCTCACACATACTCACACATGCAAGTAAACTATTGAACATCCATTTATTTGCATATACAGCTATACACACACTACCACCTTACTTCTAAGGAAACGTACACATACTTACTCTCTTAAACAATCACTTATAGAAACACATAATTATTTAAACAGGAACTCTTTCAATATCTCACTCTCACATATACTCACTTATATACATCAATACTCACATATACTAGATTAAAACATATTTAGTTACTGATAAAGACACTAGTGAGACAGTCATTCACTCACTAACACACACATATACACACTCATCCACCCATACAGTCCTGCACATATGCTGTCTTCAAAACACATACAAAGAGAGAGTTAGTCATTCATGCATCTATGTGATAAGTAATACCCCCACCAAACCATACAAACACTCATACTGATACTAAAAAAACATCTAATAACCCATATACCTACACATGTACCTACTCACCAACCCATGCAGCCACTTACACACAAAGTGAAACACTAATACATATATATAAATATTTAAACATTATTCACTAATATATGTATTCACTAAGAAACACTTAATAAGCCAGTTAACTAATCAATGTTTATTAAAAAAAACATCCATTTAGACACTTATTTAAACATTTATTCTTCCATCAACTTTTACATATACATATATAAAACAAATTTATTTTTCAGAAAGACACACATTTACTGGATGGTGTCATCAGTGATGTCATGAGTGATGTCACTGACCATGTCATGAGTGATGTAATATGTGACGTCATCAGCAGTGCATTGCACGCGCAAGTTATAGTGAGTCCAACTAACTATAACGTGGGAATTTCAATGGTTTTATGCGAGTAAAACTTCCTGCTAACTATAACTGGTGTGAAACCTATGGTTTTTTCAGTGAATTTAATAGGTTTTTTAGATGCTAATTCCTAACTATAACTGGTGTGAAACCTATGGTTTTTTCAGTGAATTTCATAGTTTTTTTAAATGCTAATTCCTAACTATATATAAGGCCTCAAACCTCTGAAATTTAATATTTTTTATAATGAATCCTATATTGTATATTTATATAATACTATTTATTTATTTATTTATTTTGCCTTGGTGCGCTCCCGGTGCGCGCCCCGGTGTGCGCACCGGAAAGCGCAGTTTTTCGGCGCGCACCGGTTAGCGTGCCGTTAGCGCTATTGCCGCGAACGAAAACATCATCATGATGTATCGCGTAGCCGCGTCCGCGTGATACGCACAGCGTAAGCACACCCGGAAGCACTCGAGCGAATACAATCGTGCAACGTAAACATCCGACGCGCTTACGGGACCCGGGGACCCGGAGAAAGGGTAGGAAGCTTGTGTTGGTGAGTGATGGTGATTGGGCCTCTTCCTTTCTTCCTGTGGATAAAAACAAAAGAGAAAAACAGTGATTAAAAACAGGATTCAACGACCCTCTAGCAACAAATGTTCACAAAAATACTTTTCTAAAGCACAGATCTACACAATCAAAGAGGATGACTTAATGCAGCTATGGTAAAGGAGTTATTCACCCAAAAGAGTTATTCTTTAAGATGTAATGACAGTTACTTCTCCTGATTTAATCCCCCGGGGTCTTGGTTTGAAAATCGATAATCCGTTTTGACTCCCTCTGTCTTAGTTTAGGAACCCTGTTGCCGCCCATGGGATTCTTATTCACTTGTTCCAGGATGATGAAACACAACTCCCTGGTATTAGAGAAGTGTTTTTCCCTAAAATGGTGTGCTACAGGGTATTTGGGATTGAAGTCGGTGATGGCTCTACAATGTTCCAAAATACACTTTTTAGCCATGCATGTGGTACTTCCTATATACCACAGTTTGCATGTGCACTCTATGGCATTTATCACGAAGGTGGAGCCGCTTGTCAAGAATTGAATGATGGTTTTGCTCACACCATTGTGACTCACCTGCTTGTGTGATATACTGTTGCTGCATGCTTTACAATGACCACAAGGGTAAAAACCCTCGAGGCCCTGTATGTTGCTAGGTGAATAAGTGGTGGTGTCACTATGGATGAGCATATCCCTAATATTCCTGCCCCTCCGATATGTTAAGCTGGGTCTATCTGGGATAATTCCACCAATGACATTGTCATTTTTGAGAATGCCCCAGTTCTTTGTGATGATATGTTTGATGGCCTTGGCATCTGAGCTAGACGTCAGTATCATTCTTGTAGTATTCTCATCTGTTCCTTATATGGGGGGTGTCTCAGACATGGTCTGGGCCCTATCTATCTTCTCTGCTCTACAGAGTGCTTTCTTGAGTACCCAAGTCGGGTATCCCCTCTCTCTGAACCTCTTAGTGATGTTCTTACTTTCCAATGAGTATGCTTCTTCAGTGTTACAGTTCCTTTTAGCCCTCAGCAGTTCCCCATAGGGGATACTCCATTTGAGAGTATCGGGATGACATGTTCTTCCACCTCTGATCCCTTCCATACAATAAACAAGTCATTGATGTAACGAAGCCACATCGACACAAGTTTAAACTCCTGTTGTAAGGCCGGACTGGACCGAATGCTCTCCTCCCAGTTTCCCAATGAACAGATTGGCAAAACTGGGAGCAAAGCACCATCCCATGGCCGTACCATTCACTTGTTGAAACTGAGCACCATTAAACAAAAAACCTGTTTGACGAACAACATACTTGTACCCACTGTAGGGGGCTCCCTTGTGTGTGTACCCACTGTAGGGGGCGCCCTTGTGTGAGACGTCCCTATTCAGTCAATGGGAGCCCATGTACGCGTCGTACGACCGGCTCCCATTGACTTCTATGTCAACCGACCGAACCGAGTCCGGCAGCATGCGGCTGCATCGTACTCGCTCGGAGGGACTGCAGTACTCCAGCTTGGTCGGAAAACACTCCTGATTCGCCTTGGTCACAAAGCTTTCTGGCCCAGATCGGAATCAGCCCATATGTGTGGCTTTGAGTGGGTTAAGAAATAGAAACTAATGCAAGGCAGCACACAAAGTAACGCAAGGTAGCGCAAAGTGCTGCCTTGCATTACTTTTCTTTGGGAAGGTGTTCAATGGGTGGAGCATGGACGTTCCCATTTATCCACACATAGATTTTGGTGCATTCCCAGATTTACAAACACTTGCAAACAGGAAAATCATTAAAATCCCACGCTTTCCCAAGTGAGGCGCAACAAGAAGAAATACCTATATTTTTACTAGTTATTTCCTCTGTTCACATGTGCTGCATTTTGCACAACACATAGAAAGAAGAAAACTCCATTAAATATTGTTTTTGAGCAGGAGTCAGTTTACATTGTGCATTTCTTCTGTCTCCCTTTCATGTAAAGCAGCACAGAAAGTTACCTTTTTGCGTTTAGTGAAATGTACTTAAATCTACCCTCAGCAGTATGGCCATGTCTCATAAGCTAGTTACTTACTGATGCCAATTTCCAGAAGATCACAAGGGTTAGAGAATTGATAAAATAAAGCCAACTAATGGGTGCATCCAGAAGGCCTGCACCAAGAAGGAACAGTAGGGGTACATACAGGGATAGAAGAGAACCTGAGGATGCAATTCAAATAAAGTGTCAGGAGATCACCTGTAAGAAAATTACTAAGAGTTTAAGAAAGGGGGGGCAATAAGTGAATACAATCATAGGATATAGAAATCCATGGTGGAATTATATTACCGAGAGGAGGATTACCACAGTCCGGTCAAGCTGGCATGCAAAGCTATAGTGAGCGTCTCAGCAAAAGTTGGAAGATTGCCTAAAAAACAATTCTCAAATTACCAGAGCTGGATCTTTGAGAAAAATATAGGATGAGGGAATTAACTACATGCTTCCTTGTTATTTGGCAGCACAATTGTAGTTGAAGAACAAAAGACTGCCACTGTCAAACTCAGTTTGCCGCCAACAAACTTAATCAATAAAGATGCACTGAGCCTGAGCCATGCATATATTAAAATGGCGGCCGCGCTCACAGGTGCAGAACCAATGGATATAAAAAAGTTCTATGGGCTACAAATTACTAAACAAAAGGGTATCAAATCCAGTATGTAAGTACAGCTTCTAGAGAACAACATTAAAAAGTATTTGCAAATAAGGCCAAAAGGAGTAATGGAAGAAATACTAGCATGATAGAAGCGGTGTGTGACAGTACAGGATGCATCACGGTGCTGGAACAATTCATGGGCCAAGATTGATGTGAATGGAGCTTCTGGATTAAGGTAAATTGGGAAGATACCATTTGTCAAAGACAAGGCCACAAAAATAATTGGAATTAAGCACAAAGGAAGCCTTTGAAAAGGGAAGGAACTCTGCTTGACCACATTAGAAAATGCATAGTACTTAAACAATGTATTATTCAACAATGATGCAAAAGACAGTAGGAAGATAATATTGGTTTTACAAACTAGACAAATTGTCTCTACAGTTAACAAGTGCACAAATGAACCTGGGTACAATGTATCCCCTCCATAGTCAATATTTAAACACCCTAACCATGTTAATTTAATTACAACTATACAGAATAAAGAGACCAATGATGACTACTACATTTCGTTTATACTAGGTATGAACTTCTTGTGAGACGACAGTAGTGTTACATTCTTTCATTGTGTTCAATCCATTTTTAATGCTGTCACATTTGGGAAGCAGAATAACACAAACACTTCCGGGAGATGCATCCCTTGAGTCTAAAGTCTCTCACGCCACCTGGCTCCATTGTTTCCAGAAAGTTTTCCAAAGTAAAGCCCGGGAGAATCTATGATCAATGGAAATGGCGATATGACAATGGAACTATTAGAGCCTCTAAAATCCATTGCATTAACACTTGCACCTTCCAAAACTCAATACTGATACATACGAACAGCAAGATTTCAGACTCAAAATTGGACTGGGCTATCAGCCTAGTAGATGCAGAATCCAAGAGCTTTACTAGTTTAATTATAAAAAACATTTGGGAAAGGGAAGATGAAGGTATCCTGACCATGTACCAAGGCAGATTTAGACTTGGCCTCTACATTATCGACCAGGGCCCTTATTTATGAGGCCTTGCGTCAGTTTTGCGCCGCCGGGGCGTCACTTTTTGTGACGCACCAGCGGCGTAAAATATGCGACTTGTTGCGCCATATTTAAAAAGTGACGCATCTAGGTAGATGCGTCACTTTTTAAACCCCTGCGCCACATTATACCTGCGTCAGGTATAATGTATGCAGAGGGGGCGTTCCCCCGCAAAAAGCCTCGTAATAGTGACGCAGTGAAATCTATGAGATTTCACTGCGTCACTTTTAGGATGTTGTTGCGTCAAAATCTTGCGCCTGCCTCACAGCAGGCGTAAGACTGACGCAAGCCCTTTCACATGGGGCTTTCCCCATGTGAAAGGACGCATTGCTGGAGTTGCGTCACTTTTGTGACACACTCCAGCAATGCGTCACTTTTGCGCATACAGATACGTCAGAAATACTGACGTATCTGTAAGTCCTTGCGACATGATGCGTCATACATTAAATATGACGCATCATTGGTGTCGCAAGGAGTGCGCAGTTAAAAGTGACGCATCGCTGTTTTCACGCAGCGATGCGTCACTTTTCATAAATGAGGCCCCAGGTCTTTATTCTCCAAGACATGGGGCCTTATCTAGGGTGTGATGATTGGGTTATTCTGTCACAAACATGATGGATAGCATGGCCACCTGATTGCTACAGAATATAATGAACTTGTAATAGGACTCATGGGATATCCTTCACGATAGTGATGGAGTAACATGTTTTGCAAACTCTAAGTCAGACCATTTGTTTCAAAATGTCTGTAACAAAAACTAATGCCTCAAAGGAGCCTTCTTGGACTTCGCCCCTGCATTTGATTGCCTCAACTGGGACAACCTATGGACAAATTGGGGAAAACATCCCTGAGTCTATACCAGAGCTTGCTAAGCAAGTTGTTAGACACGGATAGATGTGCACTATAGAGGTATGGAGCAAATGGCCAGGTGATTTCTTTTTTTACTTTGTCCTCGTGGGTCCCTTTGAGACCACCCTCTCAAAGTTTGGGGGGTTGCAATATCACCACCCTGGCCCCTTATATGGTTATTGATTTTTTTTTCTCATAACTTGGTTATCAAGTCCCTGAGTTCTGTAATGGCCGGTGCAACATCTTTTTTCATGTCCTCATGCTGCGGCCAGCCAATCAAAGCTTATAGACCTACAGGAACCCCGCCTGAGTCCCCAACGTCCAGCCTATCAAATGCTTTTTTTGCCTTTTTTTACTTCAGGACTCCCAAACTTTTAGCAACCTGTCGAAATAAATCAATTTCCAATTGATGCTGGGTTTGCAGAGGATGTTGCGGATGGGTGGCAGTAAGCCAGATATATATATTTGGGTTTTTTTTGGCAGAGGGTATAAGTTGGGGATCATGGATTTGGGTGGCAGGAGTATAGGTATTTTGTATACATTATTTCACATGTTCTCTATGGGTCCCACATTACTCCTCTGCTCCTGCGTATGAGCTCGTAGCAGGGTCATATGATGGGGGAACACCAAACAAAATAAAATTATAGATGGGAACTACAGGGATGCTTTTTACCTCCGGCTGTGACATCATACACAACTTGATCTTCACTCTCCTTGTCCATTTGATGTCATTCAGATTTAATCAAATATGAATATTAAATGTTCTTAACAATAAGACATATAGATGTGCAGAGGTTAAGCAAGCACTGGAGTAATATCCCTTGTCTGTGTCTCTTGTTGTTTTGTGCTGGAAGACTTACATCGAATAAGGTCATCAGCGCAGCCTTGAGAATGATGGCTAGGCAGAGATATGCTTGAGTGCTCGCTCATATCAAGTCTTAAATGCACTATGCAGTCTTTAACAGGTAACATGCTAGAAACTGCTCCTTCTGGAGGTCTCTCATTTCTGGAGGTGTGTCCTGTAAGCAAACTTGTAAGTGTTTCCAACATTCTGCAAGTACAACATTGTGCAGCTTCCCTGATATCTGTCCTCCCTGGATAACATGGATTCTGCATAATCAGACAGGATTTGGCCCTGTATTCCGTGAGAACAGCAGTGTCACCTTCATGTGCAGCCAATGTTTAGGTATCTGATCATAACACCTTATCTCGAGTTCTTCTGAAAGCTCACAGCACTGCCTTGCTCTGCTGCTCTGCTATTTGCTTGTGAATTGTCGTGAACTCTGCTTACATACACTGCTACTAGCCTAAACTTGCACATTATATCGAGATGAGTTCTGGGAATCGAACTCTATACTACCCTAGGTTTTATCCCTGCTCTTGAGTGCTATCCATTCTTATAGGCGTTATACTACAAATCAGTGCATCACATGACGGTACAACATAATAGTACAGCCTCATCCATTGGTCAGCAGTCTGGAGCGAACACACATGCGCAGGTCTCTTCCATGGGCCATCTGGCACATGAGTCAGAGCATCAAGGGGATGACGCTTTTCATCCTATCTCGAAGACCTGCTTGGAGGCTTGTTACTGGGCCCTAACAATGATATGATGAACCTGGCTCTTATGGGAGAATGCTCCAGTGGCTTCTGCTTCAACGTGATAGAGGCAGTTCTTCCCTAGGGGGCCCTTTTATGTTAACCAAGCTGCCTCTGCGTCTTCTCAGCTCAAATAAACAGCTGACCTTCGTTCGTTCATTCTGCTCTAGCTGTACTGCTGTAATGTACGGTTTTAATGTACGGCTGCACGATCCAATTCCATATCAAGCCAGTGCTTATCAGAGTGTCCTGCTGGCTTGCTCAAAATTCATCATTGTCTAATATAACAGAGCTGTACATGATTGCATTTTTAAATGAATACTATTAAGACACCACCCTATAAAACGAATAGTCTCTGTGTTTTCCTTGTCATCCCACTGCTTCGCGTATGCGGCATAAAATGAAAGATAAAATACACAATTTCAAATGCATCTCTCCTGGGGCTACTGTACTTTTTGATATTTAGTGAGAGAGAAAAAATCTGCGGTGTATTTAGGGCAGTTTAAGAATGCATTCGCGTGGTGCAACACGATGCACGGGCCACGGCATAGCTGTGATTTACGATGGGGCAGATTTATGTTGGGAATGCGCCACGTTTGCGTCACGCAACTGCGGCGTAAATGTGGCGCATCCCTACGACCCATTTACAACGTGACGCATCTAGGCAGATGCGTCACGTTGTAAAGCCCTGCGCCACTTGTGGGCGTTCCGGCGCAGGGTGGGCGTTCTGGGGCAGGTGCGCCTCGCAAAAGTGGCTGAGTGAAATCTATAAGATTTCACTCAGTCACTTTCAGGCCAATGCTGCGTCAAAACCCAGCGCTTGCTTGAAGCAGGCGTAGGTCTTGACGCAGCATTGCAAAGATGGGGCACCCCCGAGCCTTGCTGGAGCTGCGTCGCGCTTGCGATGCAACTCCACCAATGCGGCACCTTTACGGCACAGATGCATCTGTGCCGTGTTTGCCCCATGGTGCGCCGCATTGTAAATGCGGCGCACCATGGGTGGCGGAGCAGCGGCGCAAAATAACTGGCGCATCCCTGTGGATGGGCCAGTTATCATAAATCTGCCCATATGTATTTAAAAAGCCCACGAGTGCAGTGCGCCACATGTGAGTATAACGCAAACCTTAGTGGATATAGGACCCTGATTGATAGGGGTATATGTAATCATGCTATATAAGTTAAAGCAGACTTTTTATGCATTTGTGTATTTTATGTAGTACAAGTCTAGTGCCGTGGAGTAAGCAGTGTAGAGCATTTCCATTCCCTCAGGGGAACCTGAAATCCCAGAAGGTGTAAGGACAGCCTATTATCGGATGGATGCAGTTAAGAGTGCATTGCAGAACCGAATTTGACAAGTAATTAGATCAGCTCTAGACAGCACACTGGGATGTATGCACAAAAGAGCAACAAAGCAGAAATGCCATTTAACAGATGCACATCGACCCCTTTCGTCTGTCGGGAAGTAATTCCTCTAAATGTGAGTAAACTGTAGTGCTCTCCATGCATATATACTCCCTCTGCTTATAGGAGGCTGAATCAACACCCAAGATGGAGAATCCCTCTTGAGGTTTAACAATGAGTTGCACAAATGTCGAGGCACAAAAAGAAGTCCAATACTGTGCAGCTGGCTATTAGCCACTCAATTAGATAAGAAGTACATAAAACAGTCTTGATTTTTTTAATGTATCCTTTATTCCAAATCAAGTACCATTTTCATATCAAACGAAACAGGCAGCCAACGCGTGTTTCGTCCGAAAGGACTTTCTCAATTCTAAAATCGAAAAAGAGCCATTGTATAATCAAGAATCCTATGTCCATGTAAGACGTGTACCTCCTGCGTTGAAGGTGTGACACCTGTATTGTAGAGAGTCAAAGGAATCCTCTTTCACCACACGTTCTGTAAACGGTTGGAAGTCTTGATAAACCTGAAAAAGGAGGCAGACTCGTTGTGCGTGGTCCTGAAGTAAACGGATGTGCTTGTTTATTGTGTTACACAGAATTGCATTTTAACTTGCAAAGAGATCGAGTCCCTCCCAGATGAATGGATTGTATGTCTAGATTTGAGACCGGTATAAGAACCCTGTCATCCGTGTTCAATTACCACCAAGATAGCCAGAAGCCACCATAGGAATTGCAGCTCAAGAAGTGTATGTGCTCGTTTTGTCTCGTGGCTGCCTCACTATTTTGGTGCAGCCAGGACACAAAATGTTAAACTTACAAAGTCACGCAAGGGCAGATTTGTGGCGCTTTGCGTGGCTTTTAAAAAAAGTAACCTTGCTCCAGGGAGGCGTTCCATAGGTGGAACTTTGGCGTTCCCATACATCCACCCATTGATTTTGATGCAATCCCAGACCTACAAAGGTCTGAAGACCTCGGATTGCGCCAAAATGGTGTCCCCCCCAGACCCAGGCATAGCAATGACAAATATATGTATTTCTCCTTGTTACTTCCTGTTTCTATGTGTGATGCATTCTGCATCACATATAGAAAAAGGAGAATTTAAGGATTGTTTTTGGGCAGAATGGTGCAATGGTGCCTGCATTGGCACTAGGCTACAAACTGTGCACCAGTGTTACGCGGAAACAAAAGGTATGGCACATTTCTGCTCTTTCCATTTCTTGCAATGCAGCACAGCAACTTTGTGAGAAACTGTAGTAAGTCTGTCCCTCCCTTGGTGTCTCTATGCAGGTGTAAGGAGAGCACCTGTTGACTGCGTTCATGCTGGAAGGGCCCTCAGGGGCCCTTTCACAGTTTGGATTGACTACTGTGGAGAAACCCTGAGCATTTTGAACTGCCTCTCCTATCTCCTGCTGTGCTCTCTCCAGCAATTGCACTAACACCAGTTCTTATTATATTCTCTTGAGACATGGCACCTTTTTGTTAATCAGGCTTAAAGATAAAAAATAATATATTAAAGATTATTTGCAGTATATTTATTAACATAATATGATCATGCGGCAATTAATGTTACATTAAATATATAATTGCAGTGTCAAGTCAAGTCAAGTCAAGTCAGTGGATTTATTAGTCCATCAAGACATACAGAGATCCTGTATAGGCATTTCCGTAATGTATTTTTTTAATTATAGCAGTTTAGAAATTAAATAGGTAAAAAGTGCTTGAACGTCAAACGCTCATGCAGTGCAATCAAGGGTACAATTGGGAAGGTGCATATGGAAATTACAAAAATATACCAATAGATGACAATATATTTGTATTATGTATTTTGTTGTAGAGAATAATTGAGATGCATTACAATAGTCTAATCTAAACAAATGTTGTACCAGAAGATACAGCGTCTAAAAGGTTATAATTAAATGAATACGTTATCGAAATTAGCATGTAGTGGCCTCTGTGAGGCTTTATGGATTAATGCATTGATTACAATTACTCATGTAACGTGATATTTACTGCATGATAATATAATGTTTATAAATATATCACACGGAACAGTTGTTGCTTTGATAGATAGATTGCCTATGATTCCAGGGGGTAACAGGACAGCCTGTATTGTTCCCACTTCCGTTTACAAATAAGGCCTCATCCCCCTAAGAGGGACGCAGTGTGCCTCATTTATGAGGCTCTGCGGCACTTTTACACCGCCGGTGCGGCACTTTTTGTGACGCACCAGTGGCGTAAAAAATGCGCCTCGTTGCGCCATATTTACAAAGTGACGCATCTAGGTAGATGCGTCATTTAGTAAACCTCTGCGCCACATTATACCTGCGCCAGGTATAATGTATGCAAGAAGGGCGTATTGACGCAAGGAAGGGTCGTAGAAGTGACGCAGTGAAATCTATGAGATTTTGCTGCGTCACTTTTAGGACGCCATTGCGTCAAAATCTCACAGCAGCCGTAAGACTGATGCAGGCCCTTATGGCTGAGATACCCGCCACCCCCTCTCAACACAATCCCCAAGGATGGGAAGACGGAAACAGTTCTGAACTTGTGGAAGGCGGGAGGGAGTTACCCTCCCGGCCGTATTTAATAAAATATGAAACAAAATTAAAACGTTAAAAAATAACAGTTTCATATCATGTACAATTTCATTTACACATTACGATGTTCTTGGCTGACCTTAACACATCTCTAATACAAAGGTTCTCCTAGCCGATACTAAACATCCTGCAAATGCATTACTCAAACTTTGAAATTGTACATCCTAACATTTACGGGCCAACGGCAAGGTCGTAACCGGTGTCAGATCCCCACTACCAGAACTCCCCCCCTCACTTGTGAGGGGCGGTCGCAGAGAGGACTGTACCTCTGTGCCAACTTCCAATTTCCCTTGTCTTAGCGGGGGCCCCTTGATAACTCGACGCCATCTTAAGTGGTCGTCCGAGGACTCGTGTGAGGTGTCTAGAAGGTAGCGTAGACCCCCCTCCCACCCCACACAACTTACCACATCTGCCGTCGCAGATGTCCTGGCCCCGGGAAATTCCCAGGAGGTGCCCTAGCCCCTCCTCCCCAGGGAGGGGCCTATGGCCGCCTTCCCTTTCGGCGTCCCCATCCTTAGAGGGGACCGCCTCCCCGTTTGAGGGGCCAATGGCCGCCTCCCCCCGGGCGCTCCCATCCATAATGGGTGACGCCCTACCTCTAGGGATCTTCTAATTCCTGCTCACCGATCATGACCTTACCGCCCGACCAAAATAAATACGACAATCTAAGACTAAAATTGGAGAAAAACAATTTATACTTAAGTGAATCGAAGTATAATCTCTACCGAGCATCCGGAGCAACTACTTTACTGAATAAAACATGCTGAAAAGGAAAAAATTATCAACTTTATTACACACCAAATTACCAACTTTATTCACGACAACCTGTAAGAAAAACAATATCATGACACTCGACTTTATTCCACAAATCGCTGTCATCAGGGGCTGGTGGGTGGGTCAAAATTGGCTCTTCGTTCCGTCTCGAGCTCACGTGCAACGGGGAGGTGCAGCTTCAGAGCACAGGAACAAGAGGATGCTTCCTTGGCTTGTCGCTCCTTTTATCCTTCTTCGGGCGGGCGTGTACCCACCTCCAATCCGCCTCCAGGGCGTGGCTAGCGGTGTTGGTGTCTAGGACAACCCCCTCTTGGGCGGGAAAAGGCGCGCCTCGGCTACGCCGCTTCGGGCATACCAGCCGAGACTCGCCTCCCGCCCAAAATGGCTTCCCGGGGGGATCGGAGGATCTCCACCATACGTTCGGGGGGACCGAGTGGTCGCCCCTTTCCATATGGCTGAGATACCCGCCACCCCCTCTCAACACAATCCCCAAGGATGGGAAGACGGAAACAGTTCTGAACTTGTGGAAGGCGGGAGGGAGTTACCCTCCCGGCCGTATTTAATAAAATATGAAACAAAATTAAAACGTTAAAAAATAACAGTTTCATATCATGTACAATTTCATTTACACATTACGATGTTCTTGGCTGACCTTAACACATCTCTAATACAAAGGTTCTCCTAGCCGATACTAAACATCCTGCAAATGCATTACTCAAACTTTGAAATTGTACATCCTAACATTTACGGGCCAACGGCAAGGTCGTAACCGGTGTCAGATCCCCACTACCAGAACTCCCCCCCTCACTTGTGAGGGGCGGTCGCAGAGAGGACTGTACCTCTGTGCCAACTTCCAATTTCCCTTGTCTTAGCGGGGGCCCCTTGATAACTCGACGCCATCTTAAGTGGTCGTCCGAGGACTCGTGTGAGGTGTCTAGAAGGTAGCGTAGACCCCCCTCCCACCCCACACAACTTACCACATCTGCCGTCGCAGATGTCCTGGCCCCGGGAAATTCCCAGGAGGGGCCCTAGCCCCTCCTCCCCAGGGAGGGGCCTATGGCCGCCTTCCCTTTTGGCGTCCCCATCCTTAGAGGGGACCGCCTCCCCGTTTGAGGGGCCAATGGCCGCCTCCCCCCGGGCGCTCCGATCCATAATGGGTGACGCCCTACCTCTAGGGATCTTCTAATTTCTGCTCACCGATCATGACCTTACCGCCACAGGCCGGATAGTTGACCGGCTATCCGGACCCCCCACAAAAACTCCTACTTAAAGGTCATGGCTGCAAACTCTTTAACCAAGCTACGAAGTCTCCTATGAGTAAAGAATTCCCCACCCGGGACAAATGAACTCCATCCTCTAGATACATTTGGTCCCCCCTGATACACCCATGCGGAATAGAATGCAATGTACTAGTACGGAACAATCTACCAAGCTTGTTATTCACCTTCTTCACTGAATGATTTACAGCAGCCACCGAAATAGCCCCCCGCCACACTTTTCGTGGAATCATATGGGACCATGCAATCGTGCACCCTGGAACCCTTCTCGCCAACCAACTCACTGTGGATAGTATCAATTCGAGAAGTAGTCGTCTACCAGTGGTCACCAAATCATTGCCCCCAAGATGTACTATGATTATAGATGGCGGTGACCTTGTCCGCCCTACCAGACCCTCGATAAAACTTTGAAACTGGTAAATACAGAGCCCGCCCCTTCCGTAGAAGGTCACCCTGTACCCGTATTCCCCAGCCATGTGAATCATGTCACCTGCTTTGAATACATCTGCGGCACGCCTCACGTATGAGTGGCCCACGACCCACACCACTCTTTCCTCAGCCGGTGATCTTTGACCGCTGGTTCCCAGGTGTCGGGTCGACTGCACAGTCCGCCCCGCTTCGTAAGCTCGCGACACTGTAAACCAAACAGAAACAAGAAGCGTGAGTACAAGACATAGGCTTCACAACATGTGCAACCGCACATACCTTTTATAACAATTCGAGGACCAACGCCCCACCTGTTTCACTTTTTCCACACTCAGACCCCTGGCTGTAGCCTCTGTAGCAGCCCCTATTCTGAAGGAATGAGTCCCAAACTCGCACGGGTTCAAGCCCGCTGCTGCGATCGCCATCGTTAGCACCCGCTGAAACTGAAACCTAGTCAGCGGGGTGGCGTCAGCGTGCCTCAGCAAGCTTCCCTCTCATGATGCCGCCCTCTGCGCCAAATATTCCTCAACGCAGGCTACCGGGCACATGGGAGATCCCGGAATCCGCTGAACCACTACACTGTCCCCGATCGCTTTCTGATCGGTCTTGGACCTGACAAATGAGACTACCATTGTCTCCCCCTTAATTTGAATGTGCTCACGGCACAGACCTCCCCCCGTATCCTGCTTGTTCCTCGCTACCAGCTCGCTTACCCGCATAGCCCCATGGAATGCTAATGCAAAAACGGCCCGGAATAGCACTGTCTCTGATTGAGACGAACATGTCGCAGGGAGTACGGACAGTAACAGGGCCAACCTTTCAAGACCTATCGGATGTCTTTCATCCACTCTGCAACCCTCACGGCGTTGCCACCCACGCAGCACCTTCTGCACCAAGAAAGACGCCGTGGGATCCTGTATGCCATGGGCCGTGCCATGAAAGAAATGGCGGCCCGGTGCCTATTGGCCGTAGCCACTGATTTGCCTGCCTGATGTAATGATAACAAAAAGTTCAGGACATACTCTTCCTGACCCCACAGCTCCCCCCTAGCTGAGCCTTCCTTGTCCTGGGTGCTAAACTCTCTCTCACGAGGTCTTGTAGTCCGGGGCACCGAGAGACCAGAGAGCTTCGGGAAATGGTGCCGCCACCGGGTCCGCTGAGGGCAGAAAACCCCAGAAGGCCTGCATACGGGAACGAGAAAGTGCATCAGCTGCCTGATTTAACACCCCTGGCACATGTCTCGCCCTAAAGTGGACGTTTAGTCTCATACACAGCAGGACAATTTCCTTCAACAGTCTCAAGATCCATTTGCAGCGTGCTGCCTGATTATTGATACACTCAACCACGGTCATATTATCAGACCAGAAAACCACAGAGCGATCACGAAAATCCTCAGGCCATGTTTTCAAGGCCACCAGGATAGGGAACAGTTCGAGAAACCCAATGTTACCCGTCAGCCCATTCTCGTGCCACCATGGCGGCCAGGTTCGAGCCGACCAATGATTACCCAGGATGGCGCCAAAGCCCACGCTCCCTGCCGAGTCCGTCCACAACCCCAGCTCCATGGAGGAGACCGCTGGTTTGTTCCACACGACACGACCGTTGAAATCCGCCAGGAATGCCAACCATATGCGCATGTCCTGGCGGACCTCTGCCGAGAGCCTTGTGCGGTGGTGTGCTTCTTTAAGGCCGACCATGGCTTGAGCAATAGAGCGGGAAAAGGGGCGAGCCATCGGTATTACTCTAAGGGCAAAGTTCAGCTGACCCACAGCTTGCTGCAACTGATGCAAATTTACCTTTGTCTCACCAATACATGTTTCAAGTGATGTCTTAAACTTCGTTACCTTTTCTTTAGGCAAACGGAAGCACCCCTCTTCGGAGTCGAGCTCTATTCCAAGAAACTCGAGCGAAGTAGCCGGGCCCACTGTCTTACCTGGTGCCAATGGCACGCCAAAGCGGGTCATGAGATTACAAAATTCATTCAAAGCCTGTGCACATTCCGTGTCCCCGGCTGCCCCCAGAAATAGAAAATCATCAAGGTAATGCATAACATGTGTAAACCCTGTTGTTCTTGTGAACGCCCATTGTAAAAAACTACTGAATTTTTCAAAATACGCACAAGAAATGGAGCAACCCATTGGCATACATTTATCCATGTAATAACGTCCCTGAAACATGAAACCAAGGAGACACTGATCATCTGGGTGTACCGGGAGCAACCGGAACGCCGACTCAATGTCCGACTTGGCCATCAGCGCTCCGGGCCCCAGGCGATTCAACATGGCGACAGCCTCATCAAAAGATGCGTACCGCACCGAACAAACTCCCGGGTCAATCGCGTCGTTCACCGAAAGACCCCTCGGGGCTGACAAATTATGTATCAACCTGAATTCCCCTGGGTCCTTTTTGGGGACCACTCCCAGAGGCGAACAAACAAAATTAGCAACAGGCGGCATGTCAAATGGGCCGGCAACCCGACCTCGGGTCACCTCCTTCCCAATCTTAGCTTGTACCACCGCCGTATTCTGCAAAACCGACAGTTGGTTCCTGCATTGTGCTTTACCCTGAAAATCCCCCGCCGGGATGCGGAAACCATATGAAAAACCATCTCGCAACACCCCAGCGGAGATATGATCCGGATATTCGTTCAACCAAGGAATCATTGCCATGATATCAATCGGGGTAGGGAGAGGCGCCCCTCGGACTATTTCAGACCTGTTTGGCGCCCCCTCTACTTCCCGGATCACCATTTTTGGCTCTGCACATGGTCTCAGGGTGAGAGGACTGCCCGCACCCGGTACATTCATGCCTAAACCTGCAAGATCCCTGCGGCCTAGTACATTTACCTCTGTTAAAGCTCCAGCAGACCCCTTTTTTACCTGAGTTGCCATTATTCTTTGTGTGCTGATCGTTGCTCGATCCTGCCCGAAAGGGCGTCCCAGATGAATGGCGGGCATAATCGACCATACCCCCCCCTAAAGATGGCGACTTCGCCGAGCCTGACTTCTCCATTTTCTGCCAGGAAATGGAGTCCAAACAATCCCACGTCAGGGATGAGTCGTGCTCCTTGGACTTACGAAATATGCTATCGTAACACAACCATTGATTGCCACCATATGTCCCAAAAAATTCCATAATACGTGTCTGATACACGGCTAATCCCACCAACAATTCGGGTCTACGTTCCCCCATAATTGCAATGAACATTCCAAACGCTCTGCCCCAATTGTCGATCGACTCATCCACCCTGAAAGCGGCCATCTTGGCGCGCCATACACTAGGATGCAGAAACTCTTTTTGATTTTTTACATGCTCAATCTCATAATGATCGGTCAACAAGGAAAACATGTTCACATATTTATCAGACCATATCCTTTCTTTTACGTCCATCGGGATATGCTGAACAACTTTTTCCCTCCTTGAAGGTACCGATCCCTCCCCCGCAATCGGCAATGGCTGCTTACCTGAACCGGCCACTGTGACCGTAGTTCCTGCCGAACCAACGCCCGACACTGGTTGTTCCACGGGAGCCTGCGGGGAAACAAAAGGAGACGGTGCCTTCGCAGCATCTTTCGATTGCCGCAACTGCTTCATTATTGCCCTGGCTTCCTCAGCCGTGGCCCCCTCGTTTTCTTTGCCTAACCATGCCGCCAACTGGGCAGCCAGCTCAGGAGGCATATCCTCCCCGTTCACCGGAGTGACTACCACAGGGATGGGTTGGCCCACGTCTGGGACCGGAGTCGGGGCCTCGATCGGGGTGACCGGGTGCGCAGGGGGTACTTCGGGCACCGGGGCTCCCCCCCCCATCGCTCCCTTCTTAGCCCTTCTGCCTCTCCCGCTAGGGACTAATCCCGGCAACGCCGGCCCGATGACTCTCTTAGGCCCCCCAACACCATTCATTACCGCCATCTGCTTTTTCATATCGGCCATGTCTTTCATCAGCATACGGAGCATCTGATCGGTCCCGATCCTCTTTCCGACCTTCTTGCTAGGCATCGTCCACGTATATTCCTCAAAGGTCTTAAGCAGAAAGCCCCGAACTCACTGAAAGAAGAAAGACACACGATTAATCCTCAAAATTGGCTCTTCCGTCTCGAGCTCACGTGCAACGGGGAGGTGCAGCTTCAGAGCACAGGAACAAGAGGATGCTTCCTTGGCTTGTCGCTCCTTTTATCCTTCTTCGGGCGGGCGTGTACCCACCTCCAATCCGCCTCCAGGGCGTGGCTAGCGGTGTTGGTGTCTAGGACAACCCCCTCTTGGGCGGGAAAAGGCACGCCCCGGCTATGCCGCTTCGGGCATACCAGCCGAGACTCGCCTCCCGCCCAAAATGGCTTCCCGGGGGGATCGGGGTACTCCACCATACGTTCGGGGGGACCGAGTGGTCGCCCCTTTCCATTCACATGGGGCTTGCCCCATGTGAAAGGACGCATTGCTGGAGTTGCGTCACTTTTGTGTCACACTCCAGCAATGCGTCACTTTTGCGCTTACAGATACGTCAGAAATACTGACGTATCTGTAACTCCTTGCGACATGATGCGTCATACATTAAATATGACGCATCAGGAATGTCGCAAGGAGTGCGCACTGAGAAGTGACGCAACGCTGCTTTCACACAGCGATGCGTCATTTCTCATAAATGAGGCCCAGTGTTCTCAACTTCAGATACATTGTACAGCAAAGATGCACCGATCACCACTAACCGACCTATAAATATTTAAATTTTCCCTTGTAATGACTGATTCGTGGTAACAAAAAAAAACGTGATATCAGTGTGGCTACGCTGAGTCAGAATTAAAATGTGGCTCTCTGATCCGTTTAATAGGCCATTTGCCTGTGTTAACTTCATGTTAATTGGAGTTACCTTTCAACTTACTGAATATTAATTGGGGAGCACGTGTTGTTCGCCTTATGAACATTGTTAACAAAATGCCAAGCACAGTGAAATGATTTCATAGAGGCATTAGTCTTACCAGAATTCAGCAGCAATGTCTCTGAAAAAGCCTTCCCTGTGACTATGATGGAGACGTGGTCATAGAAAATGCATTAATCTTAAAAGAACTGGTAGATGAAACATTTGATACAGAGGAGGGTAATCAGAAACCATGCCCTGGTTTGCTTTTAATGAAACTGAAGACCGCCATGTAATGTCTGAAGATAATATACACACTGTAGCCGACTAAACAGTGTCATCGATGTAATATATCAAATATTTCGAACTCAAAAGACATTAATATGGCTTCCACTATCATTAATTTTAAAGTCTCTAGCAGAGTTCTCAGACAGATAAAATACTGAGGAAGAAAGAGCTGGGTTATGAGGAGCACATCTACATAATGATGCATAATGATAGGGTATGGAAAGGTTAATTAGCAAAAAGAGCAATAGAAAAAAAGCTCCTCCTGCAAGCAATAAAACGTTCGTCTTTTGAAACTACAGTAAAAACTTTCATAAAATCAAAATTATCATTAAAGAAGAACAATGTTGTCTTTATGTTTCTGTAGCCAGGCTAGACTGGCAGTGAATTTAAGAGTCAGTACATGGAAATGAATGGCATTTCCATTAGTTGTATTATTTCATGTGTGATTGATGTGTCATCCAATCATAAGATACTTTAAGATGTCGAATGAAATCAGGAATTTGAACATATTTGCAATGCATATAGGCGCTAATGTACTGTTCTCAGGTCACAAAGCAATTGCGGTGTTTAGACTGTGATTGACTTGCAAAATAACCTACTGATCAAAGAAGAAAATTCTACTCCATGCATTCTAAAGATACAGGATTTAGATGGGTGTACCTTCCATTGATATCACAAGCCCTGTGTATTGTTTCATTGAAAGGATTGGCTTATTGTAGAGTGGTGTGGCTCACTGGTTAGAGGCGGCAGACCCCGAAGCAGAGGTCGGCCGGGGACCAGGGTTCGATTCCCGGCGCGGCAGAGTCTTGGGCCATGTTCAGCGGACTCGATAATTCTCCCCTCGGTGCCTACTCCAACCATGGGTACCACTCAGCAACTCTGGGCAATAGCTTGCTTAATCTCTACTAACAGCCCCATCAGCGCTGGGGATGCTTGTCTTCACCTTGGAGATACCCAGGAGGGACCATCTAACATGGAAAGCCAGGATGGGTTCCTCAGTGGTATACAGCGCCGGGATGCCCCTTTGCTGGGGCAGCTGTGCGCTTTACAAGTATTTAACATTTATGTAAAATGAATCGGGCTGGCAAATAAGAAAACATTTCAAAGTTCTGTGAGGGCCCTACCTGACTCACTTTAATCTCTGCCTGCATGCCATTTACTGGCTCAACTAGCCTCTGCAGCTTTAACACCCAAACGGGGTGTGCTGGGAAACTTCATATAAAATTACTTTACAGAGGAAGTGATTAACTGAAATTACAGCTACATCTAAACATATTTGATTAAGTAAACTTCTCCAGGCCAACCTGATCACAATCTATCTATCAACATAAAAGGTTTTCATTGAACGTTTGGGGGTGATCCGTAAAGTGGGGACTGAGAAATAGCAGCACGAAAAAAGGGTGTGTTTGTAATGTTAATTCCCATAGGAACATGTTGTCAAACCTACAGCCCGAACCGTTGCAGGGAATTACACCAAATTTGGCAGAAAGGTATGTGTTGTTACTCAGAGTGTGCTTTTTGTTATTTGGTGCAAATCCCTCTAGTAGTTTTTGAGAAATTTAGACTGAAAATTATAGATATATCTCTGGCTTTGGATATTTTGCGACGGTTTCCCGAGTAATCGCGGATGCACTGATTGGCTGGATGGAACCTGAAGTTGTGGCTGCCATTTTATCATCTTGGAACGGTTTCCACGGCTGCAAATTTGTGTGAAAGCCCACATAAGGGGTCAGGGTGGATATATAATCTGACCCCATGTTTGAGAAATGGGTGTGTTAGTGATACAAGTTATGTGTCCAAAATTGATTTTTTTAATCGTGCGTGATATTCATGACATCGCGCAATCGCTCTCATGGCCCACGGGTACCATCGTGAGGACATGGAGAATATCGCAACTTCAGCACAAATATTGGTGAAAACATATAAAAATATATATTTATTTGTACACACTCGCCGGTCACTGTTGCACACTCAGGTATGCACTCACAAACTCACTCAGGCACTTATACACCCATTCACATACCCACTCATACACCTATACATTCAGTCAAATACTCACTCAGATACTCATGCACGCACTCACATAACCATTCAAGTACTTATGCACCCACTTACAAACTCATTCCGACAGTGATTCACCTATGTTCAGACCAACTCAAAGACTCATGCACCTACTTAGAGAGCCACTCATAGACTCATGGGTACAGTCTCATACCCACTTAGAGACTCTTACACCCACTCACAGATACACTCAGACACTGATACACCCATTCACACACCCATATAGTCACTCACACACTCAGTCACAGATCATCTCAGAGACTTATGGACTCAGTCACTCATACACTCAAAAATTCAAACACCTACTCACAAACTCACTCAGATATACACGCACCGACTCACTCATCCAGTCAAGACTCATGCATCCACTCACTGAGGTATCCAGACACTTGCCCTCCCAGTCACAGACCCACTTAGACACTCATATATGCACCCATTCACTCACCCACTCATAGAGCTATGCTCTCACTCCCAGCACCTTTGAAACACTCATACACCCACTCACAGATCCACTCAGATACTCATACATCCACTCAAGGACCCACTCAGACACTCAAACACCCATACAGTCACTCACACAGCCACTCATAGACCCACCTTGAGAGTTATGCACCCAGTCAGTTATACACTGAGAGACTCATGTACCCACTCACAGTCACTCTCAGAAACCCACACACCCACTGACAGAACCACTCAGACACTTAGGCTGCCAGTCATATACCCACTGCGCTCACTCACCGATCCACTCATACACTCATGCACACATTCACTCACCCACTCAGACACCCACTTAGACACACATGTATCCACACATGGATCCAGTTGGACAGAGATATACTTACTTACAAATTCACAAAGGCACTCCTGCACCTACTTACTGATTGAGTGAGAGACTTAGGCAACCAATTACAGACCCATTGTGACACTCATGCACCCACTCATAGATATACTGAGACAGTCATGCATTTTGTTACAGAAGTAGTGAAAGACTGATACACCATCTCACAGATCTCCTCAAATACTTATGCAGTGAATGAGAGACTTAGTGATACAGTGATGCATGGAGTCATAGATTACACTGAAAAAGGTATGCACTGTATTATAGAGATTTTAAGGAAGTTGCACATGCTATTGTATAGTTATTTAGATAGTAATGCGTTTAGTATGTTGGCTATAATTGTTTTTGCAGTTATAAGTTTTGAATATGGCGGTAGGTATTGAATGACTGCATTTGCTTTGTCATTTCGTGATGTATTCATTGTGACCGTGGCTACTAATATCATCGCGACTCCCGGAGTCACCGCGAAAACGGAAAATCAGTTTAAATGTTTTTTTTATGCAAACTTGCTACAAAAATATGACTTTAAACAGTGCAGTAATAAACCTCTTGTGTCTAAAATACTGTAAAATGTGTGCATATATGTGTTTAGCACCCCCATAAAAGAGGAGCGATTGTCGAGTTTACTGGAGTCATCGCAACTCTTGGCCTCATTGCAAAAATGGGAAGTAGGGTTCAAACACAATTTATTTTCAAGTTACTGCAAATATATGTGTACAAACATGATCTGTAACCCCTTGGCCGTGGTGGTAATTCCGTCGAGGCGCTGTGGGAGAGGGGGACAGCCCGGCACCGCCATGCTTGTGACAGAACCATGGCTTCATGAGCCACGGGTGAGCTGTGCTTACGACAGCGTTGTTCCGTCACGACTCCGCCCACTCACTAATTCGCCCACACAGGCGGGGAATCAGTGCCGTGTGGGCAGAGTGGCCACAGCATGACAGAAACCCGCCATCATGAGCACATGCCGCCCATGGCTCAGAACGGCGTGGTTCCGTCATGCGCAGGGAAGGGGTTAAGTTGGTGATGTGTATATTGTAATAGTTAGAATTGTTTTTTTAAGTTAACATTTTTTAACATGGTGGTGATCTTGGAATATCTGCTTTTGTTTTGCAATTTAGTGACATGATCGCGATCATCACAATGTCGCCACAAATTAAAAAAGTTCCCCCCAAAAATAATTTAATAAGAAAATTAACAACATGTTGGGCTCTTGGGTGGCTCTGACAAGAACAAAAAGAATCCTACTCATAGTGGACAGGGAGAGTGTAGACCACAGAAGTGGGGGACACTCAGTGTTTTGTAAAATACCCCTCACACAACAACAGGCCTCTTGGTGTCATGCTTCATCATCGGGGTCTTCGCACCCCTCTAGCGGGATGCGGCGTGCTGCGACCTGCGACTACGTGGGAGCACTGAAAGGGTAGACTATGTGTGGTGCGTGTGATGAAAGTGATAGGGTATTATGGATGTGAGTGGTGAGGTATGGTGAAGGTTTAAAAAGTACCTGGCTCGTAGGTATCAGGAAAAAACTTTATTCACAACCTCGGGCTGGTACTAATAAAAGAAGTGCAGTGTGAGGTTAGTTGTCATAATTATGGACATTACCTCTGGTGTGCGTCGACATGTTTCGGAACTTATGTTCCTTCTTCAGGACGGGGGCACAACTTCCCCACCTTACTCACGTATCTCTATGAAAAAATGTAAATAACTAAAAGTGAAAAATGTATTTACAGTCATAAACTAAGGCTATAATGTGCCAACAGCGGTATTGGTCTATGCAGTTGCATGACCTAAAAGGATGAAAAAATAACGAGTAAATCTGGTTGCCCCAATGGGCTGGCTCAGACAGGTGCAGTCACCTGGAGCCCCAAAGATGCATTGATCCTGTAGGGAAAAAGAAAAGACAAACACTACACACAACAAATATGACACACAATAGGTCAAGATAGCCCTGTGAACATACTCATTATGCAATGTTGTCTGGCTTCATGAGCATTTCCAGAACGTCGGGGTTGGTTGTTAGATTTGTAATCTATATGGACAAAGAGGTGGTTTCAGTATCCTTTACTCACTGTTTTGGTGGAAATTGGTGATTTTTTGTTTGTCTACTCAATACTCACAGAATCTGGACGAGATTACCTCCGTGTTACCCCTTACGCTGCTCCGCTGGTAATGGTTATGAGACAGAGCCCTGTCTTATATAGGCCCGATTCCGCTGATTGGTTTACTTGTCATACGTTAATTGTCGGATGTATGACTAAGCCCATACATGGGTAATCCGAATCTGCACCAGTTAGAATTGTCGCCTTATGTGGTACGAGCTTGAAGTCGCGTACAGGTCGCATAGCAATTGCGCAGGAAAATATGCACCCATCGCACATCCTATGCGGATCCTACACAACAATCCTAAAATGGCAGCTAGGTTCCGCGCAATAGTCGAGTAAGGTGCGCTTTGGGTGCGCCACTACCCCCCCCCCAAAAAAAGCTTTTTTTAAAAAAAAAATAGGAAAATAATATACATTATAAATATATTTAAAAAAAATAAAAAAAAATAAAAAATTAAATACTTTCAATATTTTTAAAAAATATGGGATACAAGATGTGTAATGTAATTTAAAAAAGAAGATATCTAAAAATAAATAGATTAAAAAAATGTATTAAAACAATATGAAAAAATAAATATAACAATTAATACATTTAAAAATTGTCATTGAAAAACACGTTGAAATTCACTGAAAAAACCATAAGTTTCAGGTCTGTTATATTTACGAATTAGCAATTAAAAAACATTTGAAATTCACTGAAAAAACCATAGGTTTAAGACATGTTATAGTTAGAAGTTAGCATTTAAAAAACCTTAGAAATTCACTGAAAAAAACATAGGTTTTAGGGTTGTTATAGTTAGCTGGACATTTCACTCGTACAAAACCATTGAAGTTCCTCTGTTATAGTTATTTGTACTCGCTATAACTCGCGTGCCCGCAATTCACTGCTGATGATGTCACATATTACATCATTCATGACATGGTCAGTGACATAACTGATGACATCTCAAATGACATCACAGATGACATCATCCATGTGACAATCTTATACATCTCCTCATGCACTAGAATAACCTTTCAACACTCAATTAAATTTTTGAATAGAAGTATAAATTGTTACATCCCATGATTAATTATTTTTTTAGAGAACTCCAAAAAGTCCCTTATAACGGTGGCTCCTTTTTCCTTCATATAAAGAAAACTCCATGACAAAGTGAAGGTAATTAATAGACCTTTATAGTACTATTATGTACAGAGACTCCACGTTAATAAAGATATGAGCTTGAAGTGAGGTTCTTTTTAGTTTCAGACACAAAGATATGTTTGGACCATTTACATCTATTTGTATAAATGGTGTCCTGTGATGAGTTAAGGACTCCCTCCTCGAATTGAATACAGAGGAATACGTCTCTAATGTTACAAGAGTTCGTTTTTTAAAGTAAGTAAAAAAATCCCCAGCTTCATAAACGTAACCTCTGTAGGAATAGTTGTAGATTGTTCCTATATGTTTATTGCTACTCGAGATGTAACTCACCTCGAAGTTCATTATTATTGAACTTCCAACATAGCTCAAGAGATCTAGCTGCCACTGTCTTTTGTGCCCTAGTATAACATGCATCTTTTGAAAACGTGTTTCACTGATCACTATGCCTTGTGGCACTGTAATTGATACTTGACATTGTGTATTTTGTAATAAATTGTTCAAAAATGTTACCAGAATTGTTTTTTTCATTGTGTATATAATTTACTAAAGTGGATTTAAGTGTAAGGATCTCTTGAGGTATGGTGGCATACTATGGATAGAATTATCCTCTTTTCAAGTTAAAGATAGGGACTGTTTTGATTTCTTGTTTTTCCTTCACTCCTCGTCCCGACATTGGATTTGTGAGGAGACCTCCCTTTCTGTTTTTTATTGTATTCACGGTTTGTTAACCGGGGAGGTAGTGTGCGTAACCTCTGGGTAGTTACACCCATAAGCCATTATGGAAGGCATTAAAACACACAGCTATAATGAAGAGCAATTCAATAAGATTATAAATGGGACGGTTAAAAATATTTCTACCGTCAGAATTGATAACACCAACGAAGATGAATGGCGAAATTTATGGAATGCCAAAAAGAAAATGATAAGGACTGAGTTACACTCAGATTTCCTCATAGACTACTGCAAACGGGGGATAATTCCAAAAGGACTCCAAGTAAATAATGAACCCGGTATATTTATTAATAACCAGAAATTCATAGAAAATTGGACCCTTGTGGCCAACAGGTGCAGCCGTGACTGGATGCCTTTAATTATCGAAACAGCTACTGACATCCTAGTCATAGAAAGACAAGAAATTAAAGACCTGGAACAAAACCTATCAGATAGCACAGCTTTGGATGACGCCAGGAAAAAACTGGAAGACATCCAGAACGACGTTAATGGTTATAGGGATTATTTATTTAATAAAAAAAGTAACAAATTAGGAAAGGATGTAGCAAAATATAACCCAGAACATGTATACCCCTATCTTCAGAAAGACTATTACGAACGCCCGAGAGAGTCTTTCCCCAACCGTAGACCGTGGCAACAAAACCAGAACCAAAATTTTCAGAAGAAAAAAGTAAGATTTTTTGATACTTCTTACTCTAGCACAGATTCCGAAGCAGAAATTCAAGAGGACAATAGGACCCCAAACAAAGATAGGGAAGGAGAATCAGGTACCAACAAAGACTCACTCCCTTTTTTAGCACAACGCCAATCCTACGGACAGCAGAGAGAGAGAGGCAGAGGGAGGGGGAGCTATGCCCCTCAAACTCAGCCGTATCAAAGACCCTATACCAGGAGCCAGAAAACATGGAACAAGTAAAAAAAGCCCCTGTCATTAATCTATCAGATACCATCCTGAGTAAAATAGAAATTAAACTCTTAGAAAAGGGCCTAGGTTTCGCTATAGCATGTCCAATAGACAGATTTAATCTTGAAAGAGATCTGCAAAACTTTTTTAGAAAAGTCCGATTACAAACGTTTTTTGACGGGAAAGAAAGAGCCCCTTCTTCGAATAGATCAGGTCTGAAACCCAAGTCAACTTGGACCCCCCAAATTGGCCAAATTAACAAGGACATAGAAGCTTTTGAAAGGGTAGTAGAAAAAAGTGTAATGGAACTTTTAGATCAGAAAAATTGGACTCAATTCAATTTAAGCAAGGAAGAAAAAAACGCTTTAAAAAGTTTAGAAAATTGTCAGACATTAACCATTAAGCCTGCAGATAAAGGCGGCAGTATTGTAATCATGAACACCGCACAATATAATGCGAAAATGACCTGTATGTTAGATAACAAGGATCACTACCAAAAAGTAACTAGGAACGATTGGACCCAATTGAAAAATGTAATCAAAAGGACACTAGACCTAGCAAAAGAAGATTCTGCAATTTGTGAGGAAGAATATAGATTTTTGTGGAACAACAACCCCACTATACCTGCACTGTATGGACTTCCTAAAGTCCATAAGGATTTTTATGATCCACCCATGAGGCCCATCGTAGCGAGTATTGGTTCATTAACTGAGCCACTCAGCAAATACGCTGACATTTTTTTACAACCATATGTTACAAAACAACCAGCGTATATTAAAGACACGGGGGCCATAATTCAAAAAATAGAAGCCTTACCCTTTAATCCAGAGACCCAGTATTTAGTGACCCTCGACATCGAGGCACTTTATACAAATATACCACAAGACAGCACTATCAATATGATTAAAAAATTACTCTGCCCAGTGGATAGAGATTTTAATCAACAAGAAACATTTATCATTGACTGTGTCAGTCTTGTTCTTAAAAACAATATTTTCATCTTTAATAAAGAGTATTATAAACAAATAAAGGGGACCAGCATGGGAGCCACCTGTGCTCCCAGTCTGGCCTGTCTTTATGTAGCTCAATTTGAGAACGTCCACATTTTTAATCCATTAGCTGCTTTTTTTGAGAATATATCTGAGTGGTCCGAAATATTGATGATGTTTTTTTTATTTGGTCAGGACCCCTGGATACTCTCAAGGAATGTATTTTATGGCTGAACCTGGGAGATCCCAACCTGAGATTCACAGCACACTATGATACCCATCAATGTGAATTTCTAGATATTGTCATTTAACATGAAGAGAGAAAACTTCAAGTGGAGCTTTTTACTAAAAAAACTGATAGGAATACTATGCTCCACTACTCAAGTTACCATCCGCCATGCCAGAAAAAAATATACAGTTCGGGCAATTTTTAAGATTAAAACGTAACTGTACAAAAATGAAAGACTTTGAGAAACATGCTTTGGTTTTAACTGATAAATTCATAGAAAGAGGCTACCCAAAGTGCATGATTAAACATGCATATAAAAGAGCCAAATATTTTAACAGAGACAATTTGTTCTCAAAAAAAGAGGATGAACAAAAGGAAAAACGTTTAATATTTGTAACCAACTACAGCAGTATCAGTAATAAAATCAAAAATATAATAAATCGAAACTGGAATCTTGTAACTAAACCAAACAAAGAGAAAGTGTCAAAACCGATGTTTGCGTTCAGACGTAATCCTACCTTAAAGAAAATCTTGGTACATACATATAGAGAGGCTCTTACAATCACACAACCAAGTATAAATAATGCCCCCCTTCCCACTGGAACTTTTCCATGTGGAAATTGCTGTAATTGCGAAAACATCATCAAAGGGGATCACATTGAACAAAACAAGGTAAAACATAGAATAAATTCATTCATGAATTGTAGATCCAAAAATTTGATATACCTGATAAGATGCCCATGTAATTTAATGTACATAGGAGAGACAAGTCGAGAAATTCGACTAAGAATCACAGAACATAAATCAGCTATTCGGACAAAGAAAAGAGGAGCTCCTCTAACTGAACACTGGCAAGAGGCCAACCACACAATTAAGGACCTGTCCTGGTGTGGAGTTGAGAATATCCAAATGAACTTAAAAGGAGGAGATATTGACCTTAAAAGAAAAAAACGAGAACAATTTTTTATGTCCCGTTTTAACACTGTGAGAAACGGGTTGAATAATAAAGAAGACTGGGAACGTATTTTATAAATTGCTGTAAGACCCATTCATGCGACCAGACTTTCAAAAGCCGTCTATATCAGTCATACCTTTCAAATAGAACAGAAGAAGTGATATTAACTTAGGACTAGCGACTAAGACTTAAAATAGGACGGTAATTAGTGAATGTACAGATAAATCCAGTCAGATGAATCTTTAAACTCGAGCGGGTATTTAAAATACTAGAGTAGTTTTAAATTGCCACGCCTTGAAAGAACCCTAACATCATGGCATCAGAACCGATTAAATTAACAATAAACTACCAGAGTAGTTCTATAAACGAGTCGCACACCACAACACGTCAAAAGGACCCGAGGTGGTCTCGCGAGTTCTTCACTCAAAACGCGCGAACCGGAAATACTTAAATACAAACAAACACACAGGATGTGTGTATCTGTAACCTGACGAAAAGGAGTGGAAAAAGGAGCAGGGAGGCCGAATATTGAACGTAAGGTAAGCGAGATAGCACCCATAATAGAAGGGAGTTTCACATGACTGTGTACGAGAATATATAGAAATCTCGGTACGTTATTATTATTGATGTACATGCCTTAGTCGCTCCTGTTTCTAGTCATGTGGAGCGGCCGAATTTATGGCTTCACCTTTATTACGCCACACAACCGCGGATTGAGACCGCGTGATGGTGTTAACTTGTGGGTATTCTGTGACCCGTAGCGACAGGAAGACGGGAACTAACCGTGTGGGTCCCGGTGGGGTATCAAAATAGAATACGAGTTTCTAAAATCCGTGTGTAATGAAGACTGTATAAAACCCGAGACCTTAAAAATAGCATGATAACTACCGAACCCTCAGAGTATTTCAAGACACGCAGTAATAACTCCGCATGTGCAAAATTAAATTCAACTAACAGTGTTGGATCAGTCAACCGGCTCTCATAAATAAGAGTCTTGAAGCGCGAACAATGAATAGATCAGGTGCTTAAAGTTGTAACACGGCATGTTCCCTTAGGGATTATACATGTCCGAAACTGATTAATAGGCGAAAATGAACCTGGAATTTATGAATCCGTTACCAATATATGTTTTTTCCAGGGTGGTAAATTGAGAATAAACCCCCGAACAGAGTTAACGAATAAGACAGCACGTTTAAAAAGAACTTGACGCCATCCAGTCACGTGCTACACTTTAGGCTGATCCCCTGTACCTAAGGGTAAGTGCACTATACTTATGGAGATATGTAATTGTTAACGAGGTAATTAAATTTTTGAATAGAAGTATAAATTGTTACATCCCATGATTAATTATTTTTTTAGAGAACTCCAAAAAGTCCCTTATAACGGTGGCTCCTTTTTCCTTCATATAAAGAAAACTCCATGACAAAGTGAAGGTAATTAATAGACCTTTATAGTACTATTATGTACAGAGACTCCACGTTAATAAAGATATGAGCTTGAAGTGAGGTTCTTTTTAGTTTCAGACACAAAGATATGTTTGGACCATTTACATCTATTTGTATAAATGGTGTCCTGTGATGAGTTAAGGACTCCCTCCTCGAATTGAATACAGAGGAATACGTCTCTAATGTTACAAGAGTTTGTTTTTTAAAGTAAGTAAAAAAATCCCCAGCTTCATAAACGTAACCTCTGTAGGAATAGTTGTACATTGTTCCTATATGTTTATTGCTACTCGAGATGTAACGCAGCTCGAAGTTCATTATTATTGAACTTCCAACATAGCTCAAGAGATCTAGCTGCCACTGTATTTTGTGCCCTAGTATAACATGCATCTTTTGAAAACGTGTTTCACTGATCACTATGCCTTAGTATAATGACATGTATCCGTGGGATGTGTGTCCCTCTGCTTTACCATAGAAGGAATTCAATAAACTATACAAATGTAGAAAAGAGCAATGGGTAGAATGCAAAAGAGTGACGATATAGTTGTTTTCTAAAGAAAATGTTGTGTTAATACTATGTTTCTTTATTGTATAGAACCCTGTCCTGATGAAGGTGTCATCATAAAAACCGAAACGCTGCGTCGACAACTTGTTTTTAATAGCCAATTGCTTTTTAATCCTGATTTTGTGTGTTTATTACATTTGCACCACTGAGCCATTGGTAGGGTGCTGACACTTTTTTTAAACATTTTATATTGTGGCACTGTAATTGATACTTGACATTGTGTATTTTGTAATAAATTGTTCAAAAATGTTACCAGAATTGTTTTTTTCATTGTATATATAATTTACTAGAGTGGATTTAAGTGTAAGGATCTCTTGAGTTATGGTGGCATACTATGGATAGATTTATCCTCTTTTCAAGTTAAAGATAGGGACTGCATTGGTGCATGATGACATGGAGTGTGTGTAGCTGTATCGTATTGTGTGTGCACGTGCATGTGTGTCTGGGATGACGCTTGTCCACATTTGGGTCCTTAGGCATGTCTTGTTGGCAGTTCTTTTGACATGTAAGTACATTACATTGTACATGTTGACACACATTATGTTGTTAGTGGCTGCACATTGTTTTTATGCTACTCCGTATTGTAGGTCATTTCACACATGTCACACATATGATAATTGTCGACAACATTTCTCATTTTGCTTGTGTTGGCCTACATGTGATAGAGTTGCACAGGTATGAGTTGTTGGTAAATTGACATCTACTACATCTACTCCCACACAGGAGGGCTCCAAATGTGCATCGCCCATACACTGTGCTGGAGGATATGGTTGACGAGGAGGTGATCAGAAAATTCTGGCTTGATCGACGTAGATTGCTGGAGCTTGTAGACCAATTGTCTCCTCATCTGCAGCCACGAAGAACATATCCTGGTTCCATTACACCCACAGCAAAGGTGATGGCGGCACTTCACTTTTTTGCAACTGGCACCTTTCAGTACACAGTTGGACATGCCGGGGGGATGTCACAGTCCATGTTTAGCATGGTACTGCGGGATGTTCTCAAAGACATGATGATTTACAAGGATGATTACATCCATTTTCCACGGGCGGCAGAGTTGGCAGCAGTCAAAGCAGACTTCTATGCACTGGGCCAGATACCACACGTAGTGGGTTCCATTGATGGCACCCATATCGGTCTCATTCCACCCCGGACACGTGAGCCGGTATATCGAAATCGGAAGCACTTTCATTCGCTCAACGTGCAGGTGGTGTGCCTGGCCGACAACATCATATCCCATGTGTGTGCAAGATTTCCAGGCTCCGCACATGACTCCCACATCATGCGGAGAAGCATTGTCCCCCAACTGATGGCTAATCTGCGTCCAGAACGGGCGTGGCTTGTTGGTGAGTATGCTGTGGGGACAGTTGTGTTTCCTGTGTGGCATGAGGTACCCACCAATCCTGGTTGTGATATTTGTGTCTGTCATCCCCCTACATAGGCGACTCTGCGTACCCAAACCAGCCGTGGATGCTGAGTCCCATACGTAATCCAACTACAGCTGGTGAAATGCAATACAATGATGCCCATGGAAGGACACGTAGAGTGGTGGAATGTACTTTTGGACTGCTAAAGTCTAGGTTTCGCTGCCTGGATAAAACCGGAGGGGCCCTGCCTTACTCACCAGGCAAAGTATGCAGGATCGTGATTGCCTGCTGCATGCGCCACAACCTGGCCTTGCGCAATGACATTGAACTGATCTTGGACCCTGAAGACCAACAAGTTCCTCGGCCTCCCATCCCACCCATTTCGACTGATGAGGATAGTGGTGAGGAAGAAGGTGTGGACCAGAGGCGTCAGCTCATTGATCGCTATTTCCCTTGAATGTGAGTAACTACCTCTTTTGCAGGTTGACAAGGCGTGATGTTTGTTTGCTGGTGGTGTGTGGATGTGGTGTTTCTAAGCTAGCTGTTCTGGTATGTTATGTTTGCATGTGTGTGTGGTATATTTAGTGTACATGCAAATCTCCATGATGTGTGTTCTCTCATCCACTGAATTCGTGATGAGTGTGGTTTGTGGGATGTTGCAGTGCAGTGTGTTGTGATGGGTGTGAATCAGTTTCCTGACGTGTGTTTGTTGTCTCTCTTTTTCCCTTGGTCACTCCCACAGAGGCATGGTTCTCACCGACATAGATCCCTGCACCTGGTAACGTCTGTTTCTGAGACAATCATGTGATTAAAACATGGAGGCAGCACATCATTGAGTGTTTAAGTGACATTTATTTACAGGTTGTGAATTGATGCTGGTGGATATTTACAAGTAAGTGTTGGGTGGGGGAGTGTGAGTTGAAGGTCATGGTAGATGAAAAGACCATGGTGACACCACATTGGGTGACGTCCAGCTAGTCCAGCAGACCTGTGCCAATACTTGGCGTTGTGGGACAGGATAGTTTGCGGGTGGATGGCAGGCTCAGGCAAGGTTAGAGTCATTGGCGGCCCCTTTTTGAGCGGGTAGATGGAGCATCCCCACTGCTCTCACTTACTTCTAGCCTCGGACAGCCCCTCCGTCTTGGAGCCGGAATGGAGACAGCTGGGGGAGCAGGTTGGTCAGGGGCCACATCTGTGTCCATTGGCTCAGGTGGCGGTGGCGGTGGTGTTGGTGACCGTGGCGGCTGGGCACTTGGGTGAGGAGGGGGTGGTGTGGTGCGGGATAACCAGTCCCTCCACAGTGCTGTTTGCTGGCCCATGAGGTCCACTATTTGCCCTATGCGGCTGTCAATGGACCGCAACCGATTACTGTTCTCTACGGAATCCTGGTGGGCACGATCAGCCTGTTCCTGCCCATGCTCATAGGAGGCCTGGACTCTGGCTAGGGCTTCCAGTGTTTCTGCGCCAGGATGGGGTGGGTGTCCTTCCCCAGCTCGCCGGTGAGAAGCACTCCTGCTTGTGTGATGTGCCCTCAGCGCTCTCCTTTCCCGTCCACTCTCCCTGCTTGGCTGGGATGTAGATGTCCCTGCGTCGTGCGATGGGTCAGGCAGGGTGGCACAGGCAGGAGTGGTGGTACTGGTGGTGGTGGAGGTGGTGGTGGTGGCTGTACAGCTCACTATGGCAGGTGTTGCTGGAGTGACACAGGCCAAGGTTGTGGAGGCAGTCATGTCCTGTGAGCCTGATGGCCCTGGGAGTCTGCTTGGGCCCGCTCCGTCCTCCGCACCGGAGCTGGCAATGGAATCGTCCCCAGAGAGTCCTGGCTGTGAGTGGGGCGACTGTTGCAGGCGGTTGCTGGTTTCGCCAGTCAAGTTGCGATCGCCTGAGGGACAAGATTTTCATGATCAATGCTGTGGACATGACATGTTTTATTTTTCCAACATTACATATCACTTATCACTGGGGGCCTGTTGGGAGTCATAGTAGTGACCTCTCACTCACCCCACCCACCACCACCCTCCCTGTGGACATGGGGGCCTGTTGGGAGTTGTAGTGCTGGTCTCTCACACACCCCACCCACCACCACCCTCCCTGTGGACATGGGGGCCTGTTGGGAGTCGTAGTAGTGACCTCTCACTCACCCCACCCACCACCACCCTCCCTGTGGACATGGGGGCCTGTTGGGAGTTGTAGTGCTGGTCTCTCACACACCCCACCACCTCTCACCACACCCCACCACCCTCCCTGTGGACATGGGGGCCTGTTGGGAGTCGTAGTAGTGACCTCTCACTCACCCCACCCACCACCACCCTCCCTGTGGACATGGGGGCCTGTTGGGAGTAGTAGTGGTGACCTCTCACTCACCCCACCCACCACCACCCTCCCTGTGGACATGGCGGCCTGTTGGGAGTTGTAGTGCTGGTCTCTCACACACCCCACCCACCTCTCAACATACCCACCACCCTCCCTGTGGACATGGGGGCCTGTAAGGAGTCGTAGTAGTGACCTCTCACTCACCCCACCCACCACCACCCTCCCTGTGGACATGGGGGCCTGTTGGGAGTCGAAGTAGTGACCTCCCACTCACCCCACCCACCACCACCCTCCCTGTGGACATGGGGGCCTGTTGGGAGTTGTAGTGCTGGTCTCTCACACACCCCACCCACCTCTCTACACACCCCACCACCCTCCCTGTTAACATGGGGGCCTGTTGGGAGTCGTTCACATTTTGGTGAGTATGTGGCCCACATGCATGGGTTGTGGCCTGGGAGATGTGTCTTCTCAGTTGTGTAAGGCAGACCATGTCGGTGTGATAGTGGTGCTTGGTTTGTACTTACCAGCCTCTTCTCCCTCGTCGATTCCTTCCAGGCTCTCTGGGTGCAGTATGCCCAGCACCTTTTCCTCCTATTCTGCATACGGTAGGGGCTCCGGGGGTGTGCCGCCGCCAGTGTGGTGTGCCCGCAGGTGGTTTTTTGCACGGATGCCTTTGACCCTGGTTTTGAGGTCGTGCCACCGCCTCTGGATCTCGTGCTTTGTTCGTGGCACGGTCCCTGACTCATTTACCCGACTGACTATCCTGTCCCACATGTGGTTTTTGGTTGCTACAGTGGTCTGCTGGACTAGTGTGCCGAAAATGTGGGGTTCAACACGGATGATTTCATCCACCATGACCTTCAACTCTGTGTCAGTGAATTTAGGGTTTTTCTTTGGTGCCATGGTGTGTGCTGTTCAAGGTGTGTGTTGAGTGGGTTGGGATGTGCAGGTGTGTGGTGTGTAGGAATGGTGTGGTGGGTGTTTGTGTGGTGGGTGTGTTTGTGTGCTGGTTGTATGTGTGAAATTTGTGTCTGCTGTTCGTCGTATTGAGCCTCTTACTAGCAGCTATGCTGTGATACGAAGGATTGTGGTAGTGGGTTGGAATCATTTTATACTCTGTGTCGTGGTTGTGTCCCAATGGTTGTTGCCAGTCAGGTGCTAGGTGGGTGTGTTGACTTGTGTGGATTTTTAGGTGCTTGGGGGGGGTGTCATTGTGGCTTGTGATTGGTGTGGGTGTTTCAGGTGGGTGGTTGTCCTGTTTAGTGTGTTTTGTATTTACTTCCGTCAGCCATTTTGAAATTGGTTTGATGGTAGGGATGGTGTTCGTGTTGTCCTTCCGCTGGGATGCTCTGTTTATCGTTGCATCGTTTCCGCTGCGGTCGTGGATGGAGGTGAGTTCCGTAGGACTGGCGGCGTTATCCTAATCGCGGGCACGGAGCCTACGCAGGTATTGCGGTGGCTGTGCCTGTTCCCGCGGTCATGTTCGTCCGTGGCGGGCGGTGTTCCTTAGGTTCCGTCTGGACGGACCTCATCAAACTCCGTCAGCGGCGGACGGAGTTTTGTTACATTATTATCCTAATCGCAACGGCGGTTTATCTGCGGAGCGGTCAGGAGTATCTTGGCCGCTTCCTTTGCGGATGGAACCCGTTTCCGTCCGCGATCCTAATCAGCTCCTTAGTCTGTTACACAATCACTATTTCAAGTATACAGTTTTCCATACAGTCACTCAGACAATCACTGAGTCTTATGTATACTTATTTATATACAACTGTCACATACACTGCCTTTTATATTTCTAGATTGTTGGACATGTATCATTGAGAAATATATTTACTCATCACCACACCCATAAAGAGATTCACTCACCCAAACAAATGTTTCCATATACAGTCTTAAACTAATATGCCTACTAAATCAACTATTTACACATCTTTGGACAGTCACATACCTCCCTCCCAACCACACACACATTCACTATCCCATACAAATACTTACTTAACTAATTAATAACTAATATAAACTGTCACATAGCTAGTAATCAACTTATGTAGTAGTTTACACAGCAAGAGATAGAGTGATACACATATTCACACAGTTTAATCACTATCACATATATTTAGTGGGACACTTTAAATTAGTCACTTAGACGGTCAATCTTAGTGCTACTAAATCCTCCATCCAGACACTAATACATCCACCCAGTCTTCAATGCAAATTGCTTTATATATAATTCTTATTTAAATTTCGACCCAAACCAAATTCACTGGATGATGTCATCATTGATGTCATTTGAGATGTCATCAGTGATGTCATCAGTGATGTCACTGACCATGTCATGAATGATGTAATATGTGACATCATCAGCAGTGGATTGCGGGCGCGCAAGTTATAGTGAGTACAACTAACTATAACTGAGGAATTTCAATGGTTTTGTACGAGTGAAATGTCCAGCGAACTATAACATCCCTAAAACCTATGTTTTTTTCAGTTATTTTTGAAGGTTTTTTAAATGCTAATTCCTAACTATAACATGTCTGAAACCTATGGTTTTTCCAGTGAATATATATATATATATATATATATATATATATATATGTATATATATATTCACTGAAAAAACCATAGGTTTCACACCAGTTATAGTTAGGAATTAGCATTTAAAAAACCTAGTAAATTCACTGAAAAAACCAGAGGTTTCACACCAGTTATAGTTAGCTGGAAATTTTACTGACATAAAACCATTGAAATTCCCACGTTATAGTTAGTTGGACTCACTATAACTTGCGCGTGCAATGCACTGCTGATGACGTCACATATTACATCAATCATGACATGGTCAGTGACATCACTCATGACATCACTGATGACACCATTCAGTGAATGTGTGTCTTTCTGAAAATAAATATTAGTGACTAATGTTTAAATATTTAAATATATGTATTACTGTTTCACTTTGGGTATAAGTGGCTGCATGGGTTGGTGAGTAACTACATGTGTATGTATATGAGTTATTAGATGTTTTTTTAGTATCAGTATGAGTGTCTGTATTGTTTAGTGTGGGTATTACCTACAACATTGATGCATGAGTGACTGACTCTCTGTTTGTATGTATTTTGAAGACTCCATATGTGCAGGACTGTATGGTGGAATAGTGTGTATATATGTATGTTAGTGAGTGAATGACTGTCTCACTAGTGTCTTTATCAGTAACTACATATGTTTTAATCTAGAATATGTGAATATTAATGCATATAAGTGAGTATATGTGAGAGTAAGAGATTGTAAGAGTTCCTGTTTAAATAAGTATATGTTTCTATAAGTGATTGTTTAAGAGAATAAATATGTGTAAATTTCCATAGATGTAAGGTGATAGTGTGTGTACAGCTCTATATGCAAATAAATGGATGTTCAATAGTTTAGTTGCATGTGTGAGTATGTGTGTGAGTAACTTATGGATGACTGTCGGTGTGTAACAGGATGTATAGGTGTATCACTACATATGATGAGTGAGTATACGTATGAGTGATTATATAGAACTGTTGGTGAATGAGTGGATGTGTATATAGATGGTGGAATTACTGAATTGGTTGTTGTAACTGATATGGGTATGTCCATTTGTTTGTAAATTTAATTTACTAGGTTTTTTAAATGCTAATTCCTAACTATAACTGGTGTGAAACCTATGGTTTTTTCAGTGAATTTCATAGGTTTTTTAAATGCTAATTCCTAACTTTATATAGGGCCTTTTTTAGTGAATTTCTAAGGTTATTTAATAGCAAATGTCTATAGCTAAGAAGGGTCCTTTTTCTAAAAATGAATCCTATATTGTATATTAATATAATACTATTTTTGTTGAAGTATTTTCCTTTTTTTTTATGTTTCACCCTGGAGCGCTCCCGGTGCGCGTACCGTTGAGTGCACCGGTAAGCGCAGCATTTCGGCGCGCCCCGGTGCGCGAACCGGGGCGCGTCCCGTAAGCGCACCCAAAAAAAAGAAAAAAAAAGAATGAAGGAGTGAGCATGAGGAAAGGGGACAGAGAGAGTAGTGTAAAGAGAAAGAGAGCAAGCGGGAGGAACACAGAGGGACTGTGTAATAGATAGTAAAACAGAGAAAAAGGTGTAAGAGGAAGTAACTGAGAAAAGGAAAATGAATAAGGGAGCAAAAGAACAGAAGAAAGAGGAAGAAGACTAAAGCACAGGTTCTGAGAGAATGTGAATGGGTGATGAAAGTAAAAGGAAGGAGAGTAAAGGATGAGGAATGACGGGTAGTGACGGAACCAGAGAAAAGGAACAGCGGTGACGGAGGGAAAGAAAAGAGCAGTGAGTGTAAGTAAAGAGGGGTGAAAGAGTGTGGATAAAAATAAATAAGGGTAAGACATGGGGAGTGACAGAGAGAAAGAACAGAGAGAGTAAAGGAAGGTTTGACAGAAAGGGACTAAGTGAACCTGAAAAAAAAGGTAAGTGAGGGAGTGTGGGTGAGCAAGGGCACTGAAAGAAGTTGAATGTGATAGGAAAGTAAGGAAAAGAGAAGTAAACATGGAGGATAAGAATAAGTGAGGGAAGCAGAGTAAGGAAACAGGGGTGAGGTAGGGTGAGAGAAAAGTAGTGAGGTTAAAGCAAAGGGTGATGACAAACTACATTTTTAGTCACACTTACCATGTAATTAATGTAAACTTAATTGCTTGTTTAAACTTCACTTTGTATCTGTGAAAGACAAAAGAAAAAAAAATTATAATTAGTAAAATATATATTTTAAAAAAGAAGAAACAGGTCAAGAGGTAAAAAATCAAAAAAAATGTACTAAGAAATAAAACAAGAGTGAAGGATACAGAAATGGAAATAAAGTAATGTACAAGGACAAAAAAAGGGAAAAAGAAATAAAAGGAGAGCAAATTACAGAAGGTAAGTAAGATACTAAAAGAATGTGAGACACCAAAACAAAATCAGGAAAGAGAAGTAAGTAAAAAGAGAATGAGTGAGAGGGAAAGGAGTCTAAATTAGGATCCATTTACAAGAAAGAGGAATGGAAGATAACTGAGAGTGAGTGAAGGGGAGTCACAGAGTGAAGGGATGAAGGGAATGAGGTTAATATTAAGGGTGGGCGTAAAAGCCGTTTCGCGGGCGAATTTGCAGATTTTCCACGATTTCGCGATCCGCGAATCTCGCGAAATCGCGGTAAAATCCGCGAATCAGCGGGGACGAATTTTCAGCCAAGCAAGGGTTACAGCAGCAGGTGCAAAAGTTGAACCTAATTTCTTTGTAACCTTTTACAAAAGGGTTACAAACAAATTAACTTCAACTTGGACACTTGCTGCTAATTGCTTCCTGGCACCTCGTTGCCTACTTGCAACTATTCTCTGACCCTGCTCTGACCCTTGAAGCAGGGTCAGAGAATAGTTACAAGTAGGCAACGAGGCACCTGTCCAAGGAATTAAAACTCATCAGGCAAGCACTTACAGATATAAAAAACAGGAAGAAGGGAGAGGATGGCAAATACACCCATTTTGAGTTGTCAGGAGACCTTTACAGCACAATTTTCATATGCATTTTGCTAAAAATAAAAAGCTGTATGTTCTGTAGGGGCAACTCAGGAATCTGGCCCTTCAGAGATCTGGCCTCTCTTTCTTTCTCTTGTTCTCTCTCTCCCTCTCTCTTTCCCTCTCTTTCTCTCTCTTTCTATCTATCTATCTATCTATCTATCTATCTATCTATCTATCTATCTATCTATCTATCTATCTATCTATCTATCTATCTCTCTCTCCCTCTCCTATAAACGACTGCTTGGGTAACTTCGCTATTCAAGCGGCTTGCGAAAATGCAAAAATCCCCGCGAACACGCAAAAACCCCGCGAACACGCAAAAAACCCAGCGAACACGCAAAAAAACAAAAATCCGCAAATTCGCTAATTTTGCGGATCGCGAATTCGCAAATCTGCAAATTCGCGGATCGCAAATTTGCTAAATTCGCCCATGCTTAGTTAATATAAAACGATAGAGGAAAAAGGAGTGAGGAAGTAGGTACACAGAAAGACTAAGAGAAGGACTGAGTGAAGTGCAGTACAATGAGTGAAGAAAGGAAAAGGAGTAAAGGAGCAAAAGAAAGAAAGAGAGGGGAAGAGAACTAAAGCAGTGGTACTGAGAGAATGTGAGAAAGCTGAAAAGTGGTGCAAGGGAGAGAGGAAATGCAGACAGTTGAAATTGGATTGAGGGGTTATGAAAGAAGTGGAGTAAAGGAACAGCGATGAAACAAAGTAAAAAAAAAGGCAGTGTAAGTGAGTAAAGAGAGCTGAAAAAAGATGGAAAAAGGAAAATGAGTGTGAGACAATGGGAATACAATATAAATTACACAATGCAAACTATAGAACATCTTATACAACATGTTAGATAGTTTATTTTTGCTGTTCTCAGGATATATTGAATTTCACTAAAAACAGTGAGTTCAAACTCTTCATCATATAACAGCGGGAAAAAAACACAATCTAAAAGATTGTGTTTAAAAAAAACCATATAAAGTTACAAATCATATATGTACACTAATCTTTGATTCACTTACTTTTCCTTGAGGCCAAATAGTAGATTGTGAAGGTCCTTTTTGTTGAAAAATACTCTGATGTTCTTTTAAATTTCCATTTCATCGACTTTTTATAAAAAAAATCTAAGAACATCTGAAATAATTCTCAACGTTTTCATTTTCCTCCTTGTGTTAAGGTATGGCTCATTAATCATACCTTACACTTTCCTTACGGCCAAATAGTGTCAGATATATGAGTATATTTTTTAAATTTCTCTAATTAAACTCTGAAATTACAGTTTACCCGAAGTTTTCAAAGAAAAGCTCATATGACATTTTCACAATCTTTAAATATTCATATTCCCTTTTTTGATCACTCATGTTTAACATTTCCTATAAAACTGATATCACTTACTATAAGATCCACTTACAGTACCTATATGAGATAAATAATTTTAAACATTAGACTAACTAACTAATTAAATTTTATTAACTGCTCTCGTCTTCATAGGCCAATTACCTTTACAAAAAAACTAGGTAAGAATTTTTTAAGTCAAATGGCTAACATTGTTTATAAGTCAAATGAGAATCATTGCAGTAACTCCAACCTTTTTGACATTTTAAGTAGCGTGTATAATGCCCTGATGTTGTCGAAGGACCGTCATGATAAATAATAGCTATAGTTGAAAAGGTTCTTCCTGAAATTGATAACTGAGAAGCCACGACATTTTTAATACAAGTTGTCAATTTAGTTCCATCAGGTCTACATCGTTGGAAAACTAAAATGACATACTGACCATAAGTTCGTATAAATAATGTGGACAGCATTATTATGATCAGCTGCTTTAACTAGATTATTAAATGACACTGATTTGCAGTCTGGTAAAGTCAGATATATAAATCTTTCAGTGTCTATTCTAGTAGTACTTGATAAACTACAATTGTTGCAGTCATGCTGCCATTGATAAGAAAGGATAAAAAGATTTTCTACATCTACACCTTCATCTTCCAAAACACCAAACATATACATTAAAAACTCCTGGCAATCCTGCTGAATGTTCTGTGAAAATGTATCTTGACCAGAACACATGTCTAAAATATTCGAATTTCTGTTACACTTTCTGTTTTTGCTCTATCACTGCTACATTTCTCAAACACAGAATTCAATAAACTGCAGAATCTTTGATCCCGATTTTCAACAATCTGTTCTTGTAAAGTTTTAAGAAAAAAAACAACATTAACCACTACATTAGCATAGCAGTTGACACCAGAACTGTTTTCAAATTGAAATCCAACAACATCTTGAACATAATGCTTTTTCTTTCTGCTTACAATTACAGTTTCATCTACTTTTTGTCTTTTTGCTACTACCTCACTGCAATTATTTTCATTTCTTCTTTTTCGGCCTACCACACGTTTTTCAAACAGAGGATATTGAGGCAAATGTGGAGCATACTCTCTTCTTAACCTATTGTATTCTGTAACACAATCTAGATCTGCACAAATCTTTGTCTCATCACACTCAATCAAGTACAATCCTGATAAAGTTCTGACTCGTGATAATGCCACATATGCCATACCCTCTTCAAACACAGAACTTCCAATGTTCACCAAAGCATAATCTACACTTAAACCTTGAGGTTTATGAATTGTCGCCGCATATGCCAAACAAACAGGAAACTGTTTTTGTCGAACATATAAGTCTTTTACAAGCAAAAATTTAGCAGAACAACGACTGATTTGTTGTACTTGCTCAATGCCATCAAATTTTATTTTTAAAAATTCAATTCCATCTCTATTTCTATAATTCACAAAATCAACAACATGACCCATTGCTCCATTTACCAGACCTCTTTCAACATTTAAATTCCCTCTCAAAATGATACGACAATTTAAACACACATTCAGAGTCTTTTCAAAACCAGCTGTTTTAGATATACTCTTCTCTAATGAATCCAATTTTGTTTTAAAATTTTCTGACAAAACAATTGTTGCACCCATATGCTCTATTTTATCTATTGCTTCCAGTTTCACAATCTCTTCATTTTCTAACTTTAACATTTTTTTGTTGAGGATGGAACATTCTTGCAGAGTTGGCATCAAACATATCCCAGATTTCTTCTCAGTAATTTTTTAAAAAATATTCTCTGGAAGAATGTTTTCATTTGGATACAAATTTGAAATTAATCGAGCATGTAAAGCTTCTTTCCCAAGCTCACTTACTTTTCCGATTCTTACATCTTGTAGAATATTTTTATAATCTTCATCCTTTGCCTGTCGCATATTTTGAAGCAGTTCTGCATATTTGAAGTTTAACCATATATTAACGTTTCCAATGCTTCCAAGAGATTTCCTGGTATCTTCATGTGTGAGCATTTTAAACACTGGTTGTCCTTTTACTGGATTCAACTGCAGTAGATCTCCAAAAACAATAATGTGTTTTCCTCCAAATAACACATCATACTCTGTTCTAAGAATTTCTTGCATTCTCAAATGCACAAAAGCAAGCATTAGATTTGAGACCATGCTTACTTCATCAATGATAAGAAGTTTCATTTTCTTCAGGACTCTGGAAACTTCAGAACACGCATCTCCAGATAGCTTGTTGTAATGCAATTTATTATGCTCAACTGGCAACATCAGTAAACGATGTAGAGTAATCCCTTTAATGTTATGTGCTGCCAGTCCAGTTGGAGCAGTTACAACACAAGACAGCGGTGATTCAGTCCTTTTCTGCAGATAAGTTGCTATTGCTTTAATCAGAAAACTTTTTCCTGTTCCCGCTTCTCCACTTACATACAGTCGGACAGGTTTAAATGATGTACATGAGCACTTTTTTTTCTCATGTCTAAATCCATGTTCAATCTGTTCTGTGACTTTGTCATATATCTTTTTCTGCTCAATGTTTAGTTGCTCCACCAAATCTTCTAAGTTAACTACATCCTCTTGAGCTTGTTCCATAGCTCTTTCCACCTCATCCATGGCAGTGGCAGCTTCATTTTGGATAATTGGTCCTCCTAGTGGATCCTGACTCAATGAAGTAGAACTCTGACTGTCTTGAGAACTGTCTCTAGCAATCTCTTCAGCAATTGTGGCTTCTTGCTCTATTTCTTCTTTCAACATTTGCAGATGATTTGGAAAAACAGGACATTCTATGGTATCCTTGGTTGCATTAAAAGAATCTTCGTAACAGAGAAAATCTCCAAGTAGTTCCTCTTCTGTACGCCATGGCTTAAAGAGTTGCAAAAGAGCTAAATAGTAAAATTCTCTTTTGTCTGGAGATTCACAACTCAATTTTCGATGATTATTCAAATGGCCTTTTCTCTGCTTCACTAGACATCCTTCATTTCCAATGACAGCATATTTTCCATTATTGACATCTTCTGTGATGTTCCTCTTATAACTATAGTTTTGCAGAACTTCATACAAACAAGTGTTCTCAAGGTGAATACTTCTATTTAGATAGTATGTATCCAACATGTTTGTCTTCAAAATATCTGTACTGTTTGGTTCTTTCTCCGCCAAATACTCAACTTGTACAGATTTCAAAACTCGGTTTTGTGTTGCAGCAATACCTAGACTCACCCAAATGATTGTTCTAGATTTGGCATAGAGACTTGCTGATGATAACCGATCAAAACATTCATATGCTCCAATTTCTCGATGCAACAACATCTTCAGACTGTAACTGTATAATTTCTTGCTTAGACTCTTTTCATGTGAAATGTCCTCCCACAACATCCTTCAGTTCTGTCTTTTCTTTTTTTGTGATGTAAGATGTCACATATTGAGCCACAGCAATAGAGTTGTCAGCAACGAACTGAATATCCATGTTAGCATTCCACATGGACAAAATCACTGGGTTGTAGTCGTTGATGTACTTGGACTCTTCATTTCTTTTTAAATTGTATGTATTTTTTGGTGATTTCCTCGTCACAGTATGTCGTAGAGATGACATCAAATTATTTACTCTTACCTTAGAAATCACTGGTCGTGGAAACGCAAAACGACATTTTGTGTAGAACATTTTCTTGTTTTTGAATTTTCGACGACAGTACTTCCCACAACAATGGGATTGAACGCGTAAAACTTGTTGCCTTAAATTGTTTTCTCCAGTAGTTTTCAGAACAGCACATGTTGAATACTCTTCAATGAAACTCATCACTGTTTCATACGAATCTGATCCAAATTTGGGTGCATCTTTAATCCACAACAACATATGTATATGAGGAGCACTACTCGCTTGATACTCCTTTCACCGAAAGAAATCCAAAACCTCTCCAAGAGGAGGATTTTTTTATTGGTAATAACAGACATCATAGCTTCAAATCTATGATTGAAATATCTGCATACATTCACTGGATCCAAAGAACACAGTTCTCCTGGTGTTTTCAATTCTATATTTTGTATATTTGCATTTGCCTCACGTAGAAATTCAAGTAAGTCGTCCCATGCATACTCGGCACAGCTAAGAGTGAGGAACCATGTAGGAGTTCCTAAGTTTCTTAGCATACATTTCAATTCCCCATGACGACGGTACCAATACTCATTTGTACCACGCTGACATGCCATGAGATTGATTAGATGAGATTCCAAAATATTATCTTGCAGATTGACTTTCTCCATAAAGTCCCTCGCCGAAACATTTTGCAGATGTGCTCCACTTTTCAATATATGGTTTACTGCATATGAAAGTCCAGACAAGTCACTTTCATACAGTAGATGAAACAAATATGGTATGCATTGACGAAACCTTGGATCTTCAGCATATAATCTTAAAGTCCGGTATTCAGAAGCAGGAATTTGAACTGGTCGATCGTCATATCGTCCACCTCGACCTGTTGGAAATAGCTGTGGAAAACAACGAGCTTCCAAACTTTCTTCCCATACACTAATGGGACTTCCTTTTGCTGCTTTCATTTGAAACAAGTCAAGTGCATTCCCCATTACTTCTTTGGAATGCAAAGGATGAACAGTATAATGTTTATATATTTCTTCACCTCTAGACACATCAACTTTTTCTATTTGGCCAACTGAACAATCGCTGTCTTCTTCTGCAGCTATTTCCTCTGCTCCAACACATACATGTTTGTAGTACTCATTGTTTTTGACTAAATACAACGTTGCCTTTTTGACTTTCCTAACATCCACTAAATCTTTCCAGATTTTCTAACTCTTTGTCGGAACCCCATAAACTAGAATAACTAAAGGTTCCTCTTCCACTTTTTCTACACCAATTATATCAATATTTTTCTTGAAATCTAGAGGCAAATAAACAACTCTTCCCTTCAATCCTCTCTGTAAATCTGAAGGAGGCAATTTCCCTGTCTTAGGCTCCATGCGAACAATTGCCTGAAAAGGATGGACACATTGAATCAAAATAGATTCATATGTATTTAAATCCATCAATTCAGCAGGAATGTCTACCAACTCAAGATTATTATAAACAGCTCTAGCAGGCATTCTGTTTTCCTTTAATTTATTATAACAATATTTACAAATACGCTGATCAAAACTCAAATCAAAAGAATTCTCCACCAACCAATAAGTTGCCAAATTCCTCCATTAACTATTATTTTCCATTTCACTTTTTGCATATAAATCAACTAACCTAGTCTGAATCTTATAATGAGTCTGTCAACAACACACACAAGTAAAATTAGGCCTTTCACTTGATTTCAACTGAAACTTGCTAATTTCCTGGACAAACTTTTCTGTACTTGAAATCTGAACATTGTCTTCCACATTACCTTGTATTACTGTGTCAATTTCTACACTGTTCTCTTTTTCACAAAAATAACAAATCTCAACTTCTTCACAAATCTTCTTCACATCTAATTCAGTTCCATGCAAAAGAGCACTGTTTAACTGTTTAAGCTTAAGTGCTGGACTTTTTGCATAATACAACCTTCTCACTAATTTCCTCATTTTGTTATGATGCACAGCTAGCATCCTAAAATGATGAAAAACACTCTGACATACTTTTCTTGAAAGACAAGCCAATGAATGTCCATGCAAACCTGTGTTTTCTCTCACTCTGCAAGGATCTAAGTCTTGCAACATCTTCATTTTCTGTTTTAGACTTTTCTTACTATATGTACGTAAGAAATTATGAAGCACATCGATGGAATCCTGTCGCACACTACAAATACTACTACACTTCGAATTGTACACTGGACCCTTAGTACATCTTCCTAAAACTTCCTCACTTAATACCTCTTCTACATCTCTAGATACAAGTTTCTCTTTTTCAATCGGACAACCGTCTTTCACCTCATATACTCGACCACTGGTGTCAACTGCATGCACCAAATTATTCTCCTGGAAGTAACTCTCCTCATTAAAAAATGGCTCACAACTTGAACTATGCATTCATTCTCCAGAAAAAACTTTACAAAAATTAGTTCGATTAATTAATCTTTTGCATCTACTGTTTGATTTGAAAACATCAATTGTCTTGTTAAAGTGTCCTAATTCTATTGATTACTAAAATAAATAATTTGTTCTTAACTTCAAAAGCTTGATCAACAATCTTCTCTACATTTTTCTTTTTCTTATAAAAAGCAGCTCTCTGTGTACCTTTCTTAATGTTTTTTAATAAATTTAAAACTACCCTATTGCAAAACATTCCTTTACGAATGTCCCTAAATTGATTTTTCCTTCTATTCCTATACATATTATTGTCTCCTGCTGCAGTAGTAAGATTTTGGCGGGCCTCTCCTTTCTCTTCAAATTTGGTCTCTCCTTCTCTAAATTCACATTTAGATTATCATTTTTTTTTATGTACATATGTTCCGAAAAAAGACTTTGTTGTCTTACCAGGAGCTTTTTTCGCGTTTTTTTGTAGTATTTGTTGTAAAAGACTGCTTTAATTCCATTGCTGTTTTTCTTTTTTTCCGATAACCATCTTTCCTTCTCCTCTGCCTTGAGGGCATATTTCTTTACTATTGAAATGTTGATTTAAATCTGTGGTAAACAAAAAAAAACAAAAAACACATTATAGACCAGTATTACCAAACAACAAAGCAATGACAATAAGTAAACAATATAAACACTATAATGCTTATACATATGACCCTATCTCTGTTTTTTAAATGTTATTCTAAAAAAATATTTTGGACACATGAATTGGTTTTACATTATTGACAAGGATTACATAGTACCTGCATGAATAAAAAAATATTAGCACATTTCAAAATCATATCACCTGTGTTTCCTCAGATTAGTAAGCAGATTGTGCACATGAGGTGAAGCCTGTCCTCGGAAGCATAGGTGATGAAGCCAGTGTCTAAGACTGCACTGGACTGGACTTTATGAAGCCTATCCCCCACTGCACTCTTAAACACAGCCCTCACCTACTTTGTACCCCTGGAAAGACCTCTCTTGCAGTACACTCTTCAACACAAGCATCACCTCCTCTGCACCCCTGGACAATCCTCACCTCATCAGCAACCCTGAATAGACCTCAACTCATCTGCACCCCTAGACAGGCCTCAGTTCATATACAGCCCTGGACACGCCTCATCTCATCTGCACCCTGTTACCATCAATTATACACAATATATTGAGGCCTGTCCAAGGGGCCCAGATTACATAAGGCTTGTCTAAAGGTATATTTATTTATTCTTTCAGACACTATTTATTCATTCTCAAAAATGTAAAAACCATTCATTTACCCCAAAATCGTTTTTTGAATAACATTTTAAAAACACAGCACAGGTCCTATGTACAAGCATTCAATTTCACTACTGAAACCTCACTATTTCACAAAATACAAATCCTCTATCTTGCAAATGTTGATAGCAAGCATTATCAAAAAGCAAGACACAAACCCACAGCAAAGAAACTCAGGGCATAAATTCTGAAGGCCTTGCGCCACCAGTGCGTCACTTTTTCTCATGTTAAAAGTGACGCACCGGCGGCACAAGGCAATCATAAATAAGTTCCAAATGTAAATACCATTCATTTACCCCAAAATTGTTTTTTGAATAACATTTCATAAACACAGCGCAGGTCCTATGTACAAGCATTCAATTTCACTACTGAAACCTCACTATTTTACAAAATACAAATCCTCTATCTTGCAAATGTTGATTGCAAGCATTATCAAAAAGCAAGACACAAACCCACAGCAAAGAAACTAAAGGACTTATATCTGAAGGCCTTGCGCCACCGGTACGTCACTTTTTCCCATGTAAAAAGGGACGCACCGGCGGCACAAGGCAATCACAAATAAGGTCCAAATGTAAATACCATTGATTTGCCCCTAAAATTGTTTTTTGAATAACATTTTAGAAACACAGCACAGATCCTATGTACAAGCATTCAATTTCACTGCTAAAACCTCACTATTTCACAAAATACAAATCCTCTATCTTGCAAATGTTGATAGCAAGCATTAACAAAAAGCAAGACACAAACCCACAGCAAAGAAACTCAGGGCCTTATTTCTGAAGGCCTTGCGCCACCGGTGCGTCACTTTTTCTCATGTTAAAAGTAACGCACCGGCGGCACAAGGCAATCATAAATAGGGCACAAATGTAAATACCATTAATTTGCCCCTAAAATCGTTTTTTGAATAACATTTTAGAAACACAGCGCAGGTCCTATGTACAAACATTCAATTGCACTACTAAAACCTCACTATTTCACAAAATACAAATCCTCTATCTTGCAAATATTGATTGCAAGCATTATCAAAAAGCAAGACACAAACCCACAGCAAAGAAACTCAGGGCCTAATTTCTGAAGGCCTTGCGCCACCAGTGCGTCACTTTTTCTCATGTTAAAAGTGACGCACCGGCGGCACAAGGCAATCATAAATAAGTTCCAAATGTAAATACCATTCATTTACCACAAAATTGTTTTTTGAATAACATTTTATAAACACAGCGCAGGTCCTATGTACAAGCATTCAATTTCACTACTGAAACCTCACTATTTTACAAAATACAAATCCTCTATCTTGCAAATGTTGATTGCAAGCATTATCAAAAAGCAAGACACAAACCCACAGCAAAGAAACTCAAGGACTTATTTCTGAAGGCCTTGCGCCACCGGTACGTCACTTTTTCCCATGTTAAAAGTGATGCACCGGCGGCACAAGGCAATCATAAATAAGGTCCAAATGTAAATACCATTGATTTTCCCCTAAAATCGTTTTTTGAATAACATTTTAGAAACACAGCACAGATCCTATGTACAAGCATTCAATTTCACTACTGAAACCTCCCTATTTCACAAAATACAAATCCTCTATCTTGCAAATGTTGATAGCAAGCATTATCAAAAAGCAAGACACAAACCCACAGCAAAGAAACTCAGGGCCTTATTTCTGAAGGCCTTGCACCACTGGTGCGTCACTTTTTCCCATGTTAAAAGTGACGCACCGGCGGCACAAGGCAATCATAAATAAGATCCAAATGTAAATACCATTGATTTGCCCCTAAATCGTTTTTTGAATAACATTTTAGAAACACAGCGCAGCTCCTATGTACAAGCATTCAATTTCACTACTAAAACCTCACTATTTCACAAAATACAAATCCTGTATCTTGCAAATGTTGATAGCAAGCTTTATCAAAAAGCAAGACACAAACCCACAGCAAAGAAACTCCGGGCCTTATTTCTGAAGGTCTTGCGCCACCAGTGCGTCACTTTTTCCCATGCTAAAAATGACGCACCGGCGGCACAAGGCAATCATGAATAATGCCCTCAGTGTGCGTCCTAACCTAAGATAACACAGGTGACAGGATTGTGAAAGTTTCAAATATTTTAAATTAATCACACAGACACTATTTATTCCTTCTCAAAAATGTAAAAGCCATTAATTTCCCTAAAATCGTTTTTTAATTAACATTTTAGGAACAGAGCACAGGTCCTTTGTACAAGCATTCTTTTTCACTACTAAAACCCATTGCTTTGCACTAAAATCGTTTTTCAATTAACATTTTAGGAACAGAGCATAGGTCCTATGTATAAGCATTCATTTTCACTACTGAAACCCATTGATTTGCAATTAAATCGTTTTTCAATTACCATTTTAGGAACAGAACACAGGTCCTATGTACAAGCATTCATTTTCACTACTGAAACCCATTGATTTGCCCTAAAATCGTTTTTTAATTACCATTTTAGGAACAGAGCACAGGTCCTATGTACAAGCATTCATTTTCACTACTCAAACCCATTGTTTTACCCTAAAATCGTTTTTTAATTAACATTTTATTAACAGAGCACAGGTCCTATGTACAAACATTCATTTTCAATACTGAAACCCATTGATTTGCACTAAAATCATTTTTTAATTAACATTTTAGGAACAGAGCACAGCTCCTATGTACAAGCATTCATTTTCACAAAGGAAACCCATTGATTTGCCCTAAAATCGTTTTTTAATTAACATTTTAGGAACAGAGCACAGGTCCTATGTACAAGCATTCAATTTGACTACTCAAACCCATTGATTTGCCCTAAAATCGTTTTTTCATTAACATTTTAGATACAGAGCGCAGGTCCTATGTACAACCATTCAACTACACTACTAAACCTCACTATTTTTCAAAATACAAACCCTCTATCTTGCAAATTTTGAAACCATGCATTTTCAAAAAGCATCACACAAACCAACAGCAAAGAGAAGCAATGTGCTTCTTAATCTGAACTCTCTATCTATATCAAATGAATCATAACTCACCTTTACAAATGCTTTTGGAGATTGAGAACAGTGTCAGATACACATACTAATATTTCTTTAGCAGAGCAAAAGGTATGTTTTCCGGGCACTGCAACCATTAATGGCACTGATAACCTCTAATTCTACACACATATGCCTCATTTCAACCAATCAAAACTCTTCCCTCACTATTTTCAAAGCAACACCCTTCCCCCTCTCAGACCTTTCTACCTGTTACCATAGCAACTCCCTCCTAACTGAACTCTCAGGTTCAAAAGTTTATTCTACAATGTTGCAAATTAAGTCAGCAAGGATGTTTGACCTCTCAATACACCAGCTTATCCAGGGCATTATTGCTTTACTTGACTTTTTCTTAACCATTCAAATTGCTTCTTTCACACAACACAACCATGCACCCTAACTTTCAGTTTTCAACTATCTGAATCCACCAATCATTGCTTGTGATTCAAGAGCAGGCAAACTCCACAATTTTTTTTTGTAAACTCCTACTGTTCCAACTGCCATTTCATTCCCACACTTCATCTGACTGCACCAGTACCTTCTCTCATCATGTATTCTGTGTGGATTATTGGACATCGCTACATCCACTGGGCTCAAAGGTATGCAGCTTGCAGAAATTTTCACAACCTTGATTTATCAAATGTGGAAATCAAGTGGATTGGCCAGAGAGGATTGAGATGTCACCAATTGATACCATTGGTGAAAACATTTTTGCATCTGTCAATAGATGACACTTTTTCCACAAACTGCCTTGGTATATTCCAATATATGCCAAAGACAGAAATGGAACTGGTCCAACCAATTTTGTCCACAATTTGAGAAAGCACGGAAACATGTGAATAAATCTGTTTCTGCTTACATGAGAGACTGTGGAATGGGTTAACTATACAATAATAACTTGTGTTACAACATGCAAGACATCTACAGAGGAGATGGTGTGCACTTCTCAGATGAGGGGAATAGAATATTCCTCCTGAATTTAAGACTGTGCATTGGAACCTACTTGTAGGTACCTAAATCAGCCACAGAATCCAAAAGATCTATTCAGGGCTACCCTACCTCTGATCACTCCAAATGATTATCTTTTTCTAACTTTTTTCACTATTTTTCGCCAAAGTACGCTCCCCGGTACGCCCCCTGATGCGCGTACCGGGCGCTCCCCTCGCGAAAAATCAAAAATGTTTTTGGGGGGGGGCTATATGAGCCTCCTAAGCCCCCCTCAGAAAACCTAGGGGGTCAGGGGCTGTCTACCGTTCTCCATTCTACCCATTCCCAACGTTGTTTGTCCTCCATCTTGTGTCTCGATTGTACCGAAACACAAAATGGCGGACTCCCGTAACGCTGCCGGTGCGCGTACCGGGGCGCGCACCGGTAAGCGCTCCCTAAAAAAAGGTGGGAAAGTAATTTACAGTAAAACCACTGGAGACACTTTCGCCAAATATAGAATAGGCCCTACTACATAGCAGTCCCTACCATTTACCCAAATTTGGTGGAATTCCATTGAGCCATTTAGGCTGTAGGCCTGTCTAAATATCCTGAGGTAAATTACATGACAAAAACACATATGAAGTGTTAGAAATTACAACCAATTAAATAGTTACTTTCATTTTCAACTATTATTTCCTGACATTTGATTGGTTATGTACATGAATATATATAAAAAAAGAGAGGGAAACACAGCCATTTTGACTACTACTTCCTGAAGTACATTTGTAAAGGAATTACACTGAGAACTTCAACTGCTTTATCAAAGGTAAGTTGTTCTTTTGGAAAGTGAAGTATGTTGTGCACTTTAAGTTAATTTGAGAAAAAATATTCTGATCGTTATATACTATCCCTCTGTAATAGTTATAGATTGAGATAGGCTTCTCTGTTATTGTTATGGATTGAGTTAGGTTTCTCTTGTATAATTATAAATTTACTTAGGCTTTATCTCATACACTTTTTTATATTTCTAATTCCAGCCTGATACCATACACTGCCCAAAGATAACTTCACTGTTAAAAAATCAAAACTACCTGTCTGAACCTAAACCCAACAGTGCCCTATCTCTACTGATATATTCATTTTTTATGCAATTTACAGCAACAAAATGGAAGGAGAACAGAATATTTCTTTCGAAATTTTTTTGGACAACAACCCTGAAGAAAAAATTGCTGAGAATGATAACTTTGATTTTATGGATGAGTCTCTGGACCATCAATTAGTTCAGTGTGTGGAAGCAATAGAATCACAGAATGAAAATGAGGACATTCCAGACAATATATTGTTAGAAGTTTTATTAAATTTTGAAAAAGAATCAAAAAAATAAATTTATATTTAATAATCAAAAATTGTTCGAGACATTATTCATTTTTATATGTAATTCATCAAGTAGTTCCAAAATGTTTATAATATAATGTGAGACTTATAGTATACCGTGCAACTTTTTTGTGTTATATAGTAATTTTGCTCATAGTTACTTCCTTTCTCCCACTTCATTATCTCCAATGTGTATTTCACATCTCTTTTTCATCTCCTGCCTCCATGTTGTTTCTGCTTTCCAGACAGACTATGGTATGGATTCCATATACCACAATAACTTCTGTAACAACATGCAAATTATCTACAGAGGAGACAGTCTACATTGAATTTAAGACTCTACATTGGTACCGACATGCTGGTACTTATATCACTCACACAACACAACAACTCTATGCAGAGCTACCCTACCTCTAAGCAGTTAAAATTATTATTTTACTGTTTCACAGAGTTTTCCCCTTAGTACGCTTCCTGGTACGCTCCCCGGTGCACATACCGGGCGCTCCCCCCGCGAAAATCAACAAAAAAAAAATGATATGCCCCGCGGGGCCCTTTTATGGCCTCCACATCAAACCTAGGGGGTTTAGGGGGGTCTACTCTGCCCCCTTATAGTCATTTCCCCCTTTGTTTTTTCCACCTCTTGTGTCTCGATTTTACCGAGACACAAGATGGCGGCCGCTCAGGACTGTTTGGAATGTTTACAGACACCCGAAAGCCACTCAGCTTTCCGTGCGCAAGTTGCGTGGTGCGCCCGGTGTGCGTACCGGGGCGTGCTTATAGATATATATATTTTTTTGAACCTAAATTACTCAAAATCCACTGGAGCACATATCTTGAGACATAGCAAAGGCACATCGGGCTACCAGTCCCTACAAATTTGCCAAGTTTGGTGAAAATCCATTCAGGTCTTGGAAGGGGCCAAAAGAAGAATTGACACCATGGCTAGAGAAAATCTCCTTGAAGTAGGCACCAGAAGAAGAGTAGAACAAGATGGAATTGGTAATTTTAGAATGATTACTACCTTCTCGAGAGATGCCACTAAACTTAGAAATATGTTCAACAGACACTGGAAACTTTTACAAATGGACCCAGTCATCGGAATGGATATTCCAAAGAGACCCCTGATAACTTTCCGTAAGGCCAGATCCCTCAGAGATAGTCTCACTAAGAACTATACCCAAAAAGGCATGGCGAAGGGTTTCGAGAAGGACCTAAAAGGATTCCATCCTTGTAAAAAATGCAAAGCCTGTGCTGGAAGTAAGAAAGTCTCCACATTCCAAATACCAGGAATGAGGCAGCCTAAAGCGATTAATAAATTCTTGACCTGCTCCACACCGTACACAGTATACTGCTTGCAGTGCCCGTGCAGATTAAAATATGTAGGAAGCACTATCCATTCAGCAAAAATGAGGGTTTTAGAAAATGCTAGGGCGATAAACAATGGAGACATGACATACTCAGTGGCTCGTCATTTTAAAGAAATCCACAATGGAGATAGGAACCTTTTGACATATTTTTGTTTAGATCATGTACCGCAGAATCCTAGGGGGGGAGATAGACTGATGACCCTTAGGAGGCTGGAGTCCAGGTATATTATTGATCTTAACACCAAAACACCTGGAGGCTTGAATTCGCATGAGGAACTGGCAGTACACTTGGGGGATAATTGATGTAATTGATGTAATTTGAATTGAAAAGATAGATTGTAACTGGATCTAATGTATGATGATACCTTTGGGTTTTGACTTTTTGGTGGGTGGTTGATTGTGATTAGGGACATTGTGGACATTGCGAGTTTATAGCTCATCGGGGAGCTTAATTATAACATGAATATTAGCAAGTTTTGCTAGCCCATCTAAGGGCGTTATGAAGAGCATGACAAGGCTAGCTCATCTATGGGCATCATAATAACTGTAATATGTGGTTAAATGCTGATGCGTTGTGTAATGTACACGATTGCAAGTATTAGAATATGTTATACAACTCCAAGATGGCGACTGATACTTGCGCTGTTGGCCTATGACTATGTCCATGAATGATGTTTGAACATAAAAAACGGCCGTTTCGGTGGCGCCATGTTACCATCGACGAAGGTGAATGCCAAAACGCGTCTGGACACCGTGAGCTGAATAAAATCTTCCAAGCTCGCCACTGTGAGTGCTGGTCTTTTGTGGTTGAAAACTACGAAAACTCTGAGCAGACATGTATATATATATATATATATATATATATATATATATATATATATATATATATACATATGCACGTATATAAATATATATAAATATATATTGACTATGGAGTAAATTCAGCCGAGGCCGATAGTCTTTGCGGTGTGTTTGGGGTGGTGGCAGCTCCCTGTTACTCCCGCTTTGCTTGTGGCCATACCAGTTAGAACAGCGGTGATTTGAAGACTGTTTGTTCGTTTTTAGCATAAAAATATTGTTTCTTTTTTATTCACTTTTAATTCTGCCTAACCATCTTTTGTTGTACAGGTGCTTCACGGGCGAGCTCTGACTCACCCGTTCATCTTGGCAAGCCTCTCCTGGCCCCTTTTCACCGCAGCTGGTGTTACGGTGGTGGTGAGGGAGGGGGGCCATCTTGAGAGGAGTCCCTCTCCCCAGCAGAACTGGTGGCAGCGTTCTAGCTGGGGGAGAGAGGACACGGCATAAATTCAGCCGAGGCCGATAGTCTTTGCGGTGTGTTGGGGTGGTGGCAGCTCCCTGTTACTCCCGCTTTGCTTGTGGCCATACCAGTTAGAACAGCGGTGATTTGAAGACTGTTTGTTCGTTTTTAGCATAAAAATATTGTTTCTTTTTTATTCACTTTTAATTCTGCCTAACCATCTTTTGTTGTACAGGTGCATCGCGGGCGAGCTCTGACTCACCCGTTTTTCTTGGCAAGCCTCTCCGGGCCCCTTTTCACCGCGGCTGGTGTTACGGTGGTGGTGAGGGCGGGCGGCCATCTTGAGAGGAGTCCCTCTCCCCAGCAGAACTGGTGGCAGCGTTCTAGCTGGGGGAGAGAGGACACGGCATAAATTTAGCATGCCTGCAACAGCGCGCAGCGGTCGCGCATGGCGGGCGCGCCTTAGGCGCGCCGAAGTAAGCCAAAGGTCAGCCCGTCTGCACCCGTCCGCGCCTCGGACGTGGCGGACGCTGGGCGGGCTGGCATGCAGGCACAGACCTCGACTATAACTAATATTAGTTATACACGATCGTCTTTGTTGTCCTTACGCCCATTACTAGATAAAGGTTTGCCATGTGTTACTATTGACCCTGTAAGGCTCAGCTCTTGCTCGGCCTGCGGTTTTGCATGTGGTACCAACAACGTCACTTCACTTAATTCCAGTTGTGATGTAGCTTCTATTTCAGCAGCCCTAATAAATGCGCGATCAATGTGCAAACATGCTTCAGAAACCTTTGCTTTGTTGGAGATGGTACTTTGGACCTGCTATTTATTACGGAAACTTGGCTGGACGGTTCGAGTGCTCCTGACATCGAACTAGCCATTCCAAGAGGGTTTAAGATCTGAAGGAAGGATAGGGTTAGTGATAGAGGTGGAGGGCTAGCAATTATTTTTAGAGAATCTTGGGTGCTTCATATGGAATATTCAGATAATCTCACGGATGGCGAGATTGTGAACTTTTCGTTAATTTTGTCCCCACATTTCACATTGGGTGGCTCCCTCATTTACCGTCCCCCGGGCCCCTCGGGACGGTTTCTTAAAGCTCTTTTGGAGACTCTCGTTCCCAGAGCAGTAAGATTTTCTCGTTTTTTACTGCTCGGTGACTTAAACATTCATGTAGATTGTCAGGAACGTCAGGAAAGTAAGCTCCTATCCGACTCCTTTGACCTGGCATCTCTTACCCAATGGGTCTCCTCCCCTACTCATTCAGGCGGCCATATTTTAGACGTCATCTGTTCTAACTTTTCACTAAAGGTTGAGCTCCCCCAAATACTAACTTGGACTGATCACCAGCTTATTAGATTTCCATGGTCGGCTTTGAAAGATTCACCTAAAGCCTCCATGAATACGCGCCCCCCAAAGATCAATGTAGGCAATTTTTCTGCTTGGCTTGATCAGAATAGGCCCTTTTTGGGAGGAGAATTAGATTCCGCTGTGCAGATCTTTGACAGGTGGATTCGAGCGGCCTTGTCTGTCTCATCGAAGGTGACTGACCCTGGTAGAAGTAGGACGACTCCCTCACAACCATGGTATTCGCCCTATCTATGCCCTAGTAAACTAGTCTGCAAAAAACTGGAGCGAGCTTGGAGGGTGGCTTATTGCCCACAAGCAAAGGTAGCTTATCGCTCCGCTCAGCGCGAATACTATGCCAATATCAAACTGGCTAAAACTGAATATTTTGCCAGAAGAATTGAGAGGGCGAATAACAACAGCCGCGAAATTTTTTCTATAGTAAAAAGTTTCTTTTCTCCATGTGCCGAACAAATTTCGATCAAACCCTCTACTGAATGGTGCGAAAGTCTATCCTCCTTTTTCTTGACAAAAATCGCTAAAATTCAGCAAAGTCTTAGAGCTACTGGTGGGGGGAGTTGGACTGCTGACAATGTTGGGTCTAGTGTTGAACCCACACACACCATGGAGAGCTTTGCTCCACCCTCTGTGGATGATACCTTAGTGGCAATTAAATCGTTAAAATCTGGTGCCCCTGGTGATACCTGCCCGGCCAGGGTGTTGGCTGAAGTGGCAGAAGTAGTGGCACCTGAGGTTTCTCAAATAATGGGCCTATCTTTTACATCAGCCAGGGTTCCTAATGAATGGAAACAGGCTAAGCTGCTTCCCTTGTTAAAAAAGGCAGGTGCAGATCCCACTGTGCCTAGTAACTACAGACCCATATCTCTACTCCCAGCTATGGCAAAAATCGGGGAGAAACTTGCATTTTCCCAGCTGAATGCTTTTGTAGAATCCTCGGAGGTCTTACATCCTGCCCAGTCCGGCTTCCGTGCAGCTTATAGCACTGAGTCGGCGTTGGTGGAGATTACTGAGGCTATCAGGGAGTGTTTGGACAGTGGCGGCAGAGCGGCTCTGATTTTATTGGACCTCTCTCCCGTGTTTGATACTGTCCCACACTCACTCCTCCTGACTCGCTTGGCTGAGATTGGTGTATTGGGTTCAGCACTGGAATGGGTAAAATCTTTTTTATCGGACAGGTCTTAGCAGGTTTGGATCCCACCTTTTTCATCCTCAATTAGGCCCCTCACTACCGGTGTTCCTCAAGGTTCTACATTGAGTCCCCTGCTTTTTAATATATATCTTACCCCTCTTATTGTGCTGGCCGAACAAATGGGAGCAAAAATCATAGCGTATGCAGATGATACGCAGCTTTTATTTACCTGGCAGGATGCAGCAACTAATACAGAGTTGTCCGCTCATGCCTCTCCGCTGTGTTTAACTGGTTAGCAGTGGCACAGCTGAAGTGCAACGAAGACAAGACGGAAATTTTGCTGTATGGCCAATTCCCGCCCAATTTTAGAGAACTCTTGTGGCCGCCTGACTTTCCCCAGCCAGGCTCAGTTACTATCGCTGCCAAGAATTTGGGAGTCTGGTTCGGAGAGGAACTGAGATTCGAGGCACACATAAAAAAACTTACAGCGGTGTGCTTCGGATCTCTTAAAGCCATGAGAAAGTTCTTCCCTTATCTGCCATCATCAGCAAGAGAGTCGGTTGCGAGGGCTTTAATTTTATCTCGGCTCGACTACGCCAACACTCTTTTTAGCGATACTCCAGCCTTCTTAGTCGCCCGACTGCAGATTATCCAAAATGCGACGGCACGGTTGCTGTGTAAAATTCCAAGTAGAGAAAGCGTGCGAGCACACTTAAAGGAACTTCATTGGCTGCCGATTGCCCAAAGGATAACTTTTAAAATCCTTACCTTAGCATTTAAGGCAGTCAATGATATGGGGCCATCCTATCTGAGAAAAAGATTCAGCCGCTATGTCCCCACTCGCCCTCTACGTTCAGCTGACTGTAATTTCCGGAGTGTGCCCCGCTTTCAGCGAGTACGCCTGGGAGGCTACTCGCTTGCTGTTGTCGCAGCTCGGACTTGGAACTCTCTTCCCCTTTCCCTGAGATCGATTGAAAATTTCGTCTCTCTTAAGAAAGCACTAAAAACTCATCTTTTTAGAACTGCCTATTAGTTTTATTATTATTCCTTTCAGACGGCCACTTGCTTGTTTTTCTTTTTCGCGCCAGGATACTCTGGTAGTAATGGAGCGCGCTATAAAACAGCTAAATAAATAAATAAAATAAAATAAATAAATAATTATTTGCACTTACTTTTGGTCCGTGTATGTATAAATATTAGTAATTCCCCTCGCAGCACCTACCCAGAAAATGATGCATTCTGGGAGCTGTAGGATGACCAGCACTACAGCAGGTGAGCGGTCATATGACAGGGGAGGTGCTTCCTATCCACAATGGGAGGTCTGCAGAGGTATTTAAAAGCGGTGACATGGGACTGTTTCATAGTGCAGCAGTTGTATCTGAAGAATACGTTGGTGTTGAAATGCATTATGCCTACCTGCTTGTCTAAATAAAGGCTTTTCCGGTATTTCCCCGCGTGGTCTCTTCCTACAGTTCTTCTGGAGGTTTCTGCACACAATTTCCGCATCAGATAGAGATGCTTCAAGAGGCCCGTCTGTCAAGTGGCTGAGGTTTCACTGGCGTCTGCGAGAGCAGCTTTTCTTTAGTACCCGAGATATTGGATTACTTCAAGCCCACCTTTCCAGCCCAGGGCGCTTTGAGTTTACTGCCAGGCGGCAGTTCGTGACTGCAAGGACAGGCTTGGACATTGTACCGGCCTAAAGACTCGAGGAACTTGTGCTGTGGCAGGTGATGATGTATGCCGGGACACAGGGAAGCCCGAGGACGGACAGTGCACCCGCATCAGTATGCCCCGTTCTGCAGCGCACCTACCACAAGGACTGTCATTAGTCATTCCCCTCACAGCACCTACCCAGAAAAGTATGCATTCTGGGAGCTGTATGATGACCAGCACTGCAGCAGGTGGGCGGTCATATGACAGGGGATGTGCTTCCTATCCACAATGGGAGGTCTGCAGAGGTATTTAAAAGCAGTGACATGGGACTGTTTCGTAATGCAGCAGTGGCATCTGAAGAAGACGTTAGTGTCGAAATGCATTATGCCTACCTGCTTGTCCAAATTAAGGCTTTTCTGGTATTTCCCCACGTGGTCTCTTCCTACAGTTCTTCTGGAGGTTTCTGCACACAAAATCAGCGTGGGCCAGAGATGCTTCAAGAGGCCCAGTCTGTCAAGTGGCTGAGGTTTCACTGGCGTCTGCTAAAGCAGCTTTTCTTTTGGACTCGAGTTATCGGATTACTTCAAGCCCACCTTTCCAGCCCAGGGCGCTTTGAGTTTACTGCCAGGCGGCAGTTCTTGACTTCACGGACAGGCTTGGACATTGTACCAGCCTAAAGACTCGAGGAACTTGTACTGTGGCAGGTGATGACGTATGCTGGGACCCAGGGAAGCCCGAGGACGGACAGTGCACCCGCATCAGTATGCCCCGTTCTGCAGCGCACCGAAACCACAAGGACTGTCATTAGTCATTCCCCTCCCAGCACCTACCCAGAAAATGATGCATTCTGGGAGCTGTAGGATGACCAGCACTACAGCAGGTGAGCGGTCATATGACAGTGGAGTTGCTTCCTATCCACAATGGGAGGTCTGCAGAGGTATTTACAGTCTCTACGATGTGTAACAGATAAAGGGCTAGCCGATACACGGCGAGACTGTTGAAAGATAAGGCGGTTCCGTAGTCAGGAATCGACTTAGTCCGATCCATGGCAATATTCGTAGAAGTAGTGTGCGTTAGAACCAATTCTGGCATTATACAGAACCACGCTAAATTAGGCGATTGTATAAAAGGTAAATTCATTGATGTAGATATTGTGTATAGCAATGTAGATATGTATAAAAATGTTTTTATATGTATTTATTTATGCGGTTTTGCACACTACAACATGGCGCCTAGTGACTTTTGTGGCAAGTAGTACTACATCGTTTACTATGACTGTGACGTGTGGTTAAAAATGTCATCTGAGTTTCCATATGGTAAACACACTGAGGAAGGGAGAACCCCGAAACGCGTTTGTGAAGCGTTGAAAAATAAAACTGAAGCTGTGAAATAACCCAGTGAGTGCTGCTAACTTTCTACCTGGCTGGGAGAGAATACCTTTTGAGCGTGATATTTACATGGAGCACCACCGTGTTTGCGGCACCCACCTACGAGTGCTCCATTCTTCTCAAAGGTGCATAGGAGCGGATATATATTTATTTATATATATATATATATATAAATATATATATATATTTATATATATATATATATATATATATATATATATATATATATATATATATATATATTTATATATATACTGCAGCGTGAACAAGGGCACTTGTGCTCGAAACGCGTCGCTGAAATTAGCTTTGTGAACTGAAATAAAACAAGATTTACTTGCTGAATTGGTGGTCCGTATTTCCTTCCTGTGGATGGCGTGGAGGCTTTGACCGCGTACGCAGATCTGGAGAGGGGGAACTTGTGTTCTCATATTTATATATATATATATATATATATATCACTGTTCACTTCCTTTGAGAAACCGGGACACTCGGACTGCGGTGCATCCAGGGTCAAAGGCACCCTGTCCGTATTCCGTTTCACCACACGCTCAGAACAGGCGTGGAATGCACTCATAATCCAGTAGATATTCACCATTTAATCAAACCATCCAGCAGAGTTCATAGATATTCTTTATTCCAGCATGGAAAACAGTTCATGGAACCAAACCCCCAACGCGTTTCAGCGACAACTCGCCTTGGTCACGGGTGAGTGTTGTTTGGAAAATAAACCATTAAATAAAGTTTTCAAACCTTCTTGTGTCAACATAAAAAAAGGACAATGTGCACAAAGTAAACACAGCGGCCATCTTGGCATGGTAAACTCCTCATAGTAATGTGCCTAAATAACAGACATTAACAATCAAATGTCTACTTCTTGTGTAAACGTGCTTGCATATTGCATATTACCAACAGTAAATAACAACAGTATTCACAGTGTTTGCATTGTGCTTGATAATCACAGCAGCATGATCATGTGGTATCTACATCTACTGTCCCAAGTGGGAAATTACGTAGATGCCATGCACATAAAAAATCAATGATGCAACGCGAAGCGCATGTGTATGAATATTACGTTCTGATGACAATGCAGATATGAGGCTATGTGCGTCTGCACCCAAGTGGGAGAAGATCAGCACACAAATTCTTAAAGGAAATTTTAAATCTGTCCACAGATTCTCAAACATAGTCAAAATAAACCAATGTTGCAAGGACATATCCCTGAGTCCCAAGTGGGAAATTATAAGCATAACCCCTTGGGGTAATCAAATCTTCTGCCTGGTCTTTACTCCACAATTGTATGTCACCTATAGAGAAAACAAGAACGGCACATTAGGAATATTGAACCATACCCAGACCTCCTACAACATAGTATTATAAAGTGTAAAACAAATTAAATGTAAAGTGATTTAAAAACACTAGAATCATTGCTAGGAGTACGAGAGAACAAACAGCATCATATATAATAATCATCATTTTAGCAGAACAATATACAATTCATTCTCCCAAATACCATTTCAATTCTTCCTCAGAATTTAACCCTCCTGGGATACGTGTGTCTAGGTCAAGAATGTATCTACTTTCCAGCTGACGCAGTCTGCGTATTCTGTCACCCCCCCTCCTCGTGCTGGGGATTCTGTCAATCACAAAGAATTTCAATAGGTTACGATTGGCTTTGTGTTTTTCTTCAAAGTGACGGGCGACTGGCGAACTTTGGTCCCTGTTATCAATCGCCCTCATGTGCTCAAGAATGCGCTTTTTCGCAGGGAACATTGTGCTCCCTACATACCTTTTGGCACATGGACAAACCAGCACATATATCACATGATCAGAGAGGCAATTAAGATGTTGTGTTATCAATTTCTCTCTGTCGTCTATAGGATATTAGACTGATTTAACATTGCTGCTAAACTTACAGGCTTTACACTTCATACAAGTGAAAAAGCCCTTTACCTCATTGGTCTTCTTAGGTATGGTGTTCACCTCATTTTTACTCAGCCTGTCCTTAAGAGAATCAGCCTTCCGATAGGTTATACTAGGGTTGCTACCTAAGACCTCAGTTAGCGTCTGCTCATTGAGTAGTACATTCCAGTGTTTTTTTTAACTCTTCTGTACCTGCCATGAATTGGCATGGTAAGTAGAGATAAACCTTACAACCTCCTGTTCCTCTGGTTTATTGATATTGGGAACCAATAAAGATTCATGGCTGATATTGCTAGCCTTCACAAAAGCTGCCTCAATTACCTGTGGGTTATAACCACGTTCTCTGAAACGTTGTTTCATGTTTGCTCCTTCTCTTACAAAGTCTTCATCTCTGCTGCAGTTCCTCCGAGCCCGGAGGAACTCTCCAAATGAGATACTGCGTATGAGTGATTTTGGGTGGCTACTGTCAGCGTGAAGTAAAGTGTTACCAGCCGTAGCTTTACGGTATAGTTTAGTAACAAGTTTGTGCCTCTCAACCTCAACCTTCAAATCCAGGAACTCCACCATACAGTTGCTGATTTTCCCATCAAAAGTGAGGTTGAGATCATTGCAGTTCAATTCACAGATGAAATCTTTTGCCAGTGTTTCAGGACCATCCCAAATGATGAATAAATCATCAATGTAACGCAGCCATGTCTTCACATGGCTGCGATACAAAGTGCTGGTCTCAGCCACCTGTTGCTCCCAGTTTGCCATGAATAGATTCGCAAAACTGGGAGCAAAACAAGTTCCCATCGCAGTCCCTTGTCGCTGTCTAAAGTAGATATCATTAAAGATGAAGAAATTATTTTCGAGACAGAACAACATCATTTTCAAAATCATATCAGTATGGTCTCGAAAAGAGATGGATCGTTTCTTGAGAAACCTCCGACAGGCATCAATACCATCCATGTGCCTGATGGAGGTGTACAGGCTGCCTACGTCAAGAGAAATGAGAAGATAACTATCCTGCCATTCACAGTTCTTAATCTTATTGATAAAATCTCTGCTATCCTTCAAGTACGAGGGTATCCCCTCCACAAATGGACGCAGAAAAAAATCAATATATTTGGAGGTGTTCTCCAGGAGGGACCCCATAGCTGAAACAATTGGCCTACCCGGGGGCCTGGTAGCATCCTTATGCAGTTTGGGCAGAAGATATAACACTGCCACCTTAGGGTTTCTATTGAGCAGAAACGAATACTCATTCCACTCTAACAGGCCTTCACTTTGCCATTCTTTCAGCATGTTGTGATACATAGTATTCATTCTTTCGATCTTTTCAATGGATGATACCTCATAACAATCCACATTGAAGTTGAAAAGCCTGTAAGTTTAGCAGCAATGTTAAATCAGTCTACTATCCTATAGACGACAGAGAGAAATTGATAACACAACATCTTAATTGCCTCTCTGATCATGTGATATATGTGCTGGTTTGACCATGTGCCAAAAGGTATGTAGGGAGCACAATGTTCCCTGCGAAAAAGCGCATTCTTGAGCACATGAGGGCGATTGATAACAGGGACCAAAGTTCGCCAGTCGCCCGTCACTTTGAAGAAAAACACAAAGCCAATCGTAACCTATTGAAATTCTTTGTGATTGACAGAATCCCCAGCACGAGGAGGGGGGGTGACAGAATACGCAGACTGCGTCAGCTGGAAAGTAGATACCTTCTTGACCTAGACACACGTATCCCAGGAGGGTTAAATTCTGAGGAAGAATTGAAATGGTATTTGGGAGAATGAATTGTATATTGTTCTGCTAAAATGATGATTATTATATATGATGCTGTTTGTTCTCTCGTACTCCTAGCGATGATTCTAGTGTTTTTAAATCACTTTACATTTAATTTGTTTTACACTTTATAATACTATGTTGTAGGAGGTCTGGGTATGGTTCAATATTCCTGATGTGCCGTTCTTGTTTTCTCTATAGGTGACATACAATTGTGGAGTAAAGACCAGGCAGAAGATTTGATTACCCCAAGGGGTTATGCTTATAATTTCCCACTTGGGACTCAGGGATATGTCCTTGCAACATTGGTTTATTTTGACTATGTTTGAGAATCTGTGGACAGATTTAAAATTTCCTTTAAGAATTTGTGTGCTGATCTTCTCCCACTTGGGTGCAGACGCACATAGCCTCATATCTGCATTGTCACCAGAACGTAATATTCATACACATGCGCTTCCCGTTGCATCATTGATTTTTTATGTGCATGGCAGCTACGTAATTTCCCACTTGGGACAGTAGATGTAGATACCACATAATCATGCTGCTGTGATTATCAAGCACAATGCAAACACTGTGAATACTGTTGTTATTTACTGTTGGTAATATGCAATATGCAAGCACGTTTACACAAGAACTAGACATTTGATTGTTAATGTCTGTTATTTAGGCACATTACTATGAGGAGTTTACCATGCCAAGATGGCCGCTGTGTTTACTTTGTGCACATTGTCCTTTTTTTATGTTGACACAAGAAGGTTTGAAAACTTTATTTAATGGTTTATTTTCCAAACAACACTCACCCGTGACCAAGGCGAGTTGTCGCTCAAACGCGTTGTTGGTTTGGTTCCATGAACTGTTTTCCATGCTGGAATAAAGAATATCTATGAACTCTGCTGGATGGTTTGATTAAATGGTGAATATCTACTGGATTACGAGTGCATTCCACGCCTGTTCTGAGCATGTGGTGAAACGGAATATATATATATATATATTCACTGAAAAAACCATTGGTTTGACACATGTTATAGTTAGCTGGAAATTTTACTGACATAAAACCAATGAAATTCCACGTTATAGTTAGTTGGACTCACTATAACTTGCGCGTGCAAGGCACTGCTGATGACGTCACATATTACATCACTCATGACATGGTCAGTGACATCACTCATGACATCACTGATGACACCATCCAGTGAATATGTCTCTTTCTGAAAAATAAATATTAGTGAGTAATGTTTAAATATTTAAATATATATATTAGTGTTTCACTTTGTGTATAAGTGGCTACATGTGTTGGTAAGTAGCTACATGCGTATGTATATGGGTTATTAGATGTTTCTCTTAGTATCAGTATGAGTGTCTATATGGTTTGGTGGGGGTATTACTTAGCACATAGATGCATGAGTGACTGACTCTCTGTTTGTATGTGTTTTGAAGACAGCATATGTGCAGGACTGTATGGGTGGATGAGTGTGTATATGTGTTTGTTAGTGAGTGAATGACTGTCTCACTAGTGTCTTTATCAGTAACGACATATGTTTTAATCTAGTATATGTGAATATTGATGTATATAAGTGAGTATATGTGAGAGTAAGAGATTGAAAGAGTTCCTGTTTAAATAAGTATGTGTTTCTATAAGTGATTGTTTAAGAGAATAAATATGTGTCATTTTCAATAGAAGTAAGGTGGAAGTGTGTGTATAACTCTATATTCAAATAAATGGATGTTCAATAGTTTATTTGCACGTGTGAGTATGTCTGTGAGTAACTTTTCGATGATTGTCGGTGTGTAACAGGATGTATAGGTGTATCATTTCATATGATGAGTGAGTATATGTATGAGTGGATGTGTATATAGATGGTGGAATTACTGAATTACTTGTTGTAACTGATATGGGTATCTGCATTTTTTTTTACATTTCAGTTTCTATTTTTGAATATGTGTTTCAAGGGTTACATTACAGTGAAAGGAGGTCTGTCACTATGTCACAAGGATGGTGTCATCAGTGATGTCACTGACCATGTCATGAGTGATGTATATGTGACGTCATCAGCAGTTCATTGCACGCGCAAGTTATAGTGAGTCCAACTAACTATAACGTGGAATTTCATTGGTTTTATGTCAGTAAAATTTCCAGCTAACTATAACATGTGTCAAACCTATGGTTTTTTCAGTGAATTTCATAGGTTTTTTAAATGCTACTTCCTAACTATAACGTGTGTAAAACCTATGTTTTTTTCTGTGAATTTCATTGGTTTTTAAAATGCTAATTCAGAAAAATGTCGTGTTTGCAACCTATACTTTTGGCAATAAAGTTCTGGCAATATTTTTTTCGAAAACAAGCCGTTTTCTTCACTGTTCAAGTTGCATAGAGACTCCTTGTAAAGCAATACAGAATTCGAAAGTCTGTACCTTGCCTTTTTTTAAACACATTAAAATTTGTCTGTAAATAAAAATAGCCTTACTAAACTTTTGTGCGCGACCCGGTGTGCGCACTCTCGGCAACAGTTGTCAATAAAATGGATATCGCATTTCCAGGCTTTCGTGCGCGACCGAGTGCGCGCACAGGCCTATATATTTCGTGAAAACCTTGCGATTTGAACTTATTGAATTTCTTCATACACCCCTCAAAGAACTTATAGTACGTCAAAGAGACTGTACCTAGACTTCTTTTTTATTCTTATGAAACTTTTCAGTAAATGGAGCCGAATGTCTTTTTAAACTTTCGTGCGTTACCGGATGTACACACCTTGGTATTTTCTTTAGAAATATAAAACGTTTCATACTTTAACAATTGTGTGCTTAAATCCAGCTCAGAAGATATACAAAATCAGGATGGTAGTTGGTTCAACCCGGACCGTTTATTAGAGGTAGATCGTCCGACTCCACCGGAAGACACCCCTAATAAAAAAGACATATATATAAAATGCGGACTAGCCGCTGTATCGTGCTAGCAAACTATAACATATAAATTGTTAGAAAAAACAAAAGGAATCAAGCAAAATCAGTAGGCCACTGATGAGATCTTTTTTTGACCTCGCTAAAATAGAAAAATTAGGAACAACCCCTCATGAGAAATATGAAACTAGTGAGAGAAACCGAGCTCGACGCCATGATGGCTGCAAGACAGCTCGGCTCCGCCGCCCACCCCACCCAAAATAACGACAAATATTATAAAGATACACAACACACCAGCAAAGTAACATGGTTAAACGTTTTATTAAATAACTATTTACATGGCAGCCTACTGAAACATGAAAACAACACTTTCAATTGGTTCTTAATAGTTTCAATTCTGGAATTTACACGCAGCACTCCACCCACTTCCCTCACTATCTTTTCTACTCTCAAGAGACAACAACGTCCTACATCTTTCGGAAGACTTTGGTGAAATGCCTACCGTATCTCATTCATCTTCCGAATCTGACCAAAATGAACGACTACCTTTAATAAGAAAAAATAAATCTTTCATCTGGCAATTTTTCACTTATCCTGAAGATCAAAAGAAACTGAATGCACCAAAAGTAACCTGCACGATATATGACTTGGTTCTCTCAAGAAGAAATCCAGCAAAAAAATATTTCTTTTCCATACATACCATGGTGCGGCATGTCAAACAAGTGCATCCTCTGCAATTTGCAGAGGCAACGACAAGAGCCCTGGCCACGCTATTACCATTAGAGGTGGCTAGCACATCTTCTGATCGACGACCTGTATCTCCATGGAGTGCAGAGATGGACTTCAGATATTTAACTATATATGGTCTATAACCTATGGTTTTTTCAGTGATTTTCTTTGGTTTTTTAATAGCAAATATCAAAACCTTTTTTGTGGAAAATGACTAAAATTAGGTATACATAAGCGGCGTTCATTTATGTTCACCACAGCCATTGTTAAAAGTAAAGTGAAAGTCGCGAAACAGTGGCCACGCCATCTAGTCCCTTTTAGGCCCCATCATGCACGTAAGTAACAGCCATTTTCTGTGTCATGGCCTCTCTGCCCACTGCCAATAGCCTATGATTGTTCAAAATTGGTTCTCTTTGGGTCATTCTCTGTTCACAAATAAGCATAAAGTCGCAATACTCTATTTAGTTTTTGCTGATAGTGAAGGATAGGTAGTGCACACTTTTGTCCCCTTTGTAACCCGTCATGCCTATCTCTGCCCCGTTTGTTGGTAGTTGGTTCAACCCGGACCGTTTATTAGAGGTAGATCGTCCGACTCCACCGGAGGACCCCCCTAATAAAAAGGACATATATATAAAATGCGGACTATCCGCTGTATCGTGCTAGCAAACTATAACATATAAATCGTTAGAAAAAACATGAAACTAGAGAGAGGAACCGAGCTCGACGCCATGATGGCTGCAAGACAGCTCGGCTCCGCCACCCACCCCGCCCAAAATAACGACAAACACTATGCAAATATTATAAATATATACAACACACCAGCAAAGTAACAGGATAAAACGTTTTATTAAATAACTATTTACATGGAACCTACTGCAACATGAAAACAACACTTCTAATTGCTTCTTAGTAGTTTCAATTCTGAAATTGAACACCCAGTACATCCAGAGGTCATGTCCGACAAGTTGTGTGGGGGGATGCCTTGCTAATGCCGCCACCCCCACCACCTTCTGTAGGAAGGACTCTGGATATCCTTGGTCCCTGAGAGGCTTCGATGTCCCTGCCTTGCACAAATGTCATAAGTTCTGGATGTTGAGAGCCATACTTCAGGGTCCGACAAGTTGTGTGGGGGGATGCCTTGCTAATGCCGCCACCCCCACCACCTTCTGTAGGAAGGACTCTCGATATACTTGGTCCCTGAGAGGCTTCGATGTCCCTGCCTTGCACAAATGTCATAAGTTCTGAATGTTGAGTGCCATGCTTCAGGGTCCAAGAAACGCGGACTCGGGGGGGGCGCTTGGCTCCTGCCCCCTCCCCAAGTCTTGTTCCCCTGGTATGGCCTAAGATCGCCCCTGACATAGGCGGCCGGCTCCCGGGGTCAGGCGGAACTTCTTGCCTTTTGATGCCTCTTCCATTCTGGACCTTGTCCCACAATCCGTTTGACCTGAAGACACGTCCTGCGGTGCCCTGGTCCAACCATCACATTTACACCGTCTCACCCGCCATCCGGCTGAATTGCACCCACTCTTCCGATACAGCGACAGGCGGCTGCCACGGAGCTCAGGAAATGGCGGTCGGCTCCACAGACTTGGGCCTGGCCTGCAAGGATGGCTCTGGGCAACCCTGGAACTCGGACGCTTGACTGCTAGGGCATGAGCCCCATTCCCAAAAGCGTCCCTTCAGCCTTGAAGATTCTACAAGAGTCACCGAGGCCCCCGACTCCTGCAGACTTCCGGTGGGGAGCGACTGCCATGATTGCTTGCGGAATGGCCACGACGTAGCCACGGGGTGCTCTCATGCTGACGCCAGCTTCAGTCTGAAACATCCAGAAACACTGTAGACTACCAATTCGATCAGTTCCGGTGGAGCCCCAACGACGTATCGCGTTCTTGCGTAATCCGTCATATGACGCGCCGCGTTAGTGCACCCGGAAGTGCTCCGGCGAGCGAGGCGCGAAGCGCAGCTTCCCGGAAGCAATGCGGAGCGCGTAACGTAAGCAATTACATCTCAGTTGGTTCTCCCTCACAATATTTTCAATGTCACATAAAAGTCACCCATCACCCACTGCCATCTCTGGCTGTTTCCATGGTAACACCTCATTCTGCACCTGGCTGAAGGCACAGGTCAAAAGTTCATATCTCAACGTTTTACAGCAAAGTAACAACACTGTTTTCCCTCCAGAAACACCTGCCAATCCACAGCTCTGTTACATGTCTTTTTTTTTCACACCCAATAGTACTTTTCGTTTAACATAAACATTAACATGCAACGTACTGTTCAATCTCCACTTCTTACAATCAACCAATCATTTTTATTTTTCAAACCACACCCAGCCTCTTCCTTTTTCTTTATTTAGAATTTCAACTTCTAACTACCATTCCACTTCCAGAACCGATCGGAGGACGACTACAAATCCCTTGAAAATGAAGGTCTGGCTAATAGGACACAGTTATATTCACTGGAGTGAAAAATATGCAGTAAGCAGACGAATTTGCAACCTCAGCTTACCAAATGTACACATAACATGGATTTCCAAAAGAGGATTGAAATGTCACCAATTGATTCCATTGGTGAAAACTTTTATGCATCTCCCAGAACCAGACCTTATAATTGTGCACTGTGGTGGGAACGATCTAGGCACAATCACTGGGGTAGGTCTGGAAATGCTTCTAAAAGACACCTTTCGACAATTGATGACACTTTTTCCTCGATCTGCCTTGGTATATTCCAATATATGCCAAAGACAGAAATGGAATTGGTCCAATCACCATTGTGCACAATTTGAGAAAGCAAGGAGACATGTAAATAAATCTGTTTCTGCGTTCCTCAGAGATTATAGCATGGGTTCTATTTACCACAACAACTTGCGTTACCACATGCAAGACGTCTATAGGAGAGACGGTGTTCATTTCACGAATGAGGGAAACAGAATCTTCCTCTGCAACATCAGGCTCTGCATCGGTACTTACTTATAAATGCAGAAAACACTCAATTAACACAATGGCTCTTTTCAGAGCCACCTTATATCTAAGCACTCAAACTTCTGATTTATCTCCATTTTCACACTCTTGTAAAAAGGTGTGCGCGACCGAGTGCGCGCACCACGCAACTTTAAAAAAAATATATATATATATTTTCGCCTTTAAGGGCCTTACTGCATACCCTGAGAAAACCTACGCAGCAAAACAATCTCTACCTTCTCCCCTTTCCATATTCCAACGCTTTGAAATCAACAATATATTTACTCGCAATGACAAAATGGCGGTCAACACTTCCTGATTTCCTTCGAATCGAACGTTAACAGACGTCACGCAACAAAATTCCGCTCGCGCGCGCAGCCGTTTGGGTGCGCGCACATGTGCGCGCGTATAGATATATAATTGACTTTAACTTTAATTTCCTCAGCAACTACTGAACGGATTTACACCATTCCAAAAAAAGCGTAATCTGCGAGCCGGACTGTACAGTTTTGCCAAATTTCTTATAAATCCATTCACCCGTTCGACCTGTAGCCGAGTCTAAAGGTCCTATGGAAAATAACATGGAGAAAACACGTTTTGGGACCCCCTTTTATCTCAGCCCCCACTTGACCAATCCCCCCCAAACTTTTAGGGAAGGAGCGCAGCGGACCGAGCCATCTTCTTTGAGAAATTCGCTAAGATTCTTCAACCAGGGCCAAAGTTATTCCAAATAGAATGTTGAGGATTTCCTATGGAAACTAGGTCCTAACTATAACTACCTACTGGCGACCGCCAGTAGGTAATATATATATATATATATATATATATATATATATATATATATTGATCAACAAAAATGCCCTTAGCATTAGGAGGGCACTTGACATTGCTCGACCCTCCAGTCTGATTCTCAAGCATGCCCTTCCGCTTCACCAATAATTGCTGTGCCAATGTGTTTCAGGGTTACACACCCCTTCTTACTGGGCTGCATGAATGACACTCGATAGACGTACTTTTTTCATTTCCGGCTCTTTTATTTTACAAGCCCCCTTGTGGGCCTATGCTAAGTGTATCGTCACTCCAGAGTTCTCTGGGACTTGAAGTCCTCAGTGCGACAAAGAATAAATGCTTTCAGTAAGTTCGGGTATTCATTCATTAATTATGCGTGTCTATTTAGACACCTTGAGTAGGTTGTGTCACGTAGGGCAAACTTTATTTGATGAGGAACGCAGTGCCAAAAGTTTCAATGTGTTTAAAAGTTGAGCCTCGCACGACTGGTCGATGTATTTCTCTTCCCAGCAGGTGATGGTGCCTTCCCCATGGCCGGGCCGCCGTGCGCAGTAATTGATCAACAAGTGATGGGAGAATTATTTTGTGACCCTGAGTCCTGCAAAAGGGTTACAAAGGAAAGAATAACTGATCTATTCATTAAGAGATCAAAGTATGCCCGAAGAGAAAAGGAACGTATTCATCATTTCTTCATTCTTTATGATGTGGTACCACCAAGATCGGGGGAAGTTTTTCAGTATTTATCACGCATAAATAATGCGCAACACAGATTTATCCTTTTGCGTTTCCGCATGAACATGATCCCGCTACTCCTGGGATACCCCCAAAAGAAATATAAATTAGCAGACCTCTTACCCTGTTCCTGTAACAACTACGCAGTACAGTCAGATCTGCACATTTATTATTTTGCCAAATCCTACAAAGAGGAAAGGAAAACATTCATACTCCCAATCCTGAGGTACCACATTTTTCAGCAGTGCCGGGTGGCTATATACTTCTTAAAAACTCTACCGGATCCATTTGTATGCTGTTCTGTTGCCTCATTTTTGTAGGCTTGTTTTAGGAAGAGGAAAAAGGTGGGATGACATTTTAGTAGCAAAAACTAATTAATTCATTAATTTTATATTCTGAACTGCTTTTTTCATAAACTTTTATATGAATTTACCCAGATCACTGTAACTGTTTAATTCTTATTTTAAATGTGTATATAAGTGTATATATTGTACTGGACTTTTTAGACTTGTGCTTTTATGAGCCGTTTTAAAAAGATCGAATAAAGCTGTGTGACTGATTGATCAACAAAAATGCCCTTAGCATTAGGAGGACAATCAACACTGCTTGACCCTCCAGTCTGACTCTCAAGCATACCCTTCCACTTTACCAATAATTGCTGTGCCAACACGTTTCAGGGTTACACACCCCTTTTTCCTGGGCTGCATGAATGACACTCGAAAGAGGCACTTTTTTCATTTCTGGCTCTTTTATTTTACCAGCCCCCCTGTGGGCGTATCAGGTGTTCCCTACTGAAGGACTGCCATTACTCTTCTCCATTTCACCATTGAACAAGAGCACAGAAGTGCTTGAAACGGGTTGGGCTGGTTATGAAATTGGTGGGAGACTGTGACTCTGAAGCTGAAGTCTGCAATTAAAGGTGTTAATACTACCTGGCTAGTGGCGTCTTCCTATGGGGCAAACTGTTATGATTGATTTTGTTGAAGCTGGCTCGGTCGCGAAGACATCCTGCTGCGAGGTGCATATCCTGTGTTTGCAAAATCAAACACGCTGGAACCAGGGATAGCTGTGTGGTTGGACATTTGCAAGTCAGCACAGCAGTGTTTTCCAGCTCCCTCCGTACCCACTGGGGCCTTTACTTGGATTGCTGGGAGAGATGCGGCGTCACCCACGGGGGTTAAACTCACGGGGAACTCCAAGTACCAGCATGCGCTGCATGCATACGCCCACTGGGGCGTGACTTGGTGAAGTTATCAGGTATTCCCTACTAAAAGACTGCCATTACTCTTCTCCATTTCGCCTGTGAAGAAGAGCACAGGAGTGCTTGAAACGCGTTGGGCAGGTGATTAAATTGGTGGAAGACTGCGACTCTGTGAAGCTGAAGTCTGCAATTAAGGGTCTTAATACTCCCTGGCTAGTGGTGTCTTCATACGAGGCAACCTGTTTTGATGAATATATATATATATATATATTACCTACTGACTGTCGCCAGTAGGTAGTTATAGTTAGGACCTAGTAACCATAGGAAAATCGCAACACTCTATTCCCAATAACTTTGGCGCCGGATGACGAATCTTCACGAAATTTTCCAAACTCGTGGGGCGCTCCGGTCGGCTCCTATCCTGGAAGTTTCAGGGTGAGTCGGCAAGCAGGGCCGAGAGAAAAGGGGGTCTCAAAACGTGTTTTCTCCATGTTATTTTCCATAGGAAACTTTAGACAGGGCTACAACCCGAACTGCTGAACGGAATTACACCAAATTTGGTAGCCCTTCTTTCAGAAAGAACTCTTTGTGTTAAATTGTGCAAATACATTCAGTAGTTTTTTAAATATTAATGGAAAAAGAAAAATATATATCTGGGCAGAACCTAACCACACATACCACACATCTCATAGTGAGATCTGTTCGCACTTCATCCAAGAAGTGTTGGCAGCCATCTTGGGACCAATATACATGATAGCACCTTATTAAAAAGCATTGCAGTTAATAGAAGGTTTTAAGACTTTAGTTACATTATATATCATTTGCTGATGGTACAATACTCATTTTATGAATTTCGGTGTGTTTTAAGGTGATTTTACCTTGTGAAAAAGCCTTCTGCTGGGATATCATGAATCATGTTTGAGAGAAAACTATTTTCTCATGCTTTTGCCACAGAAGTTTGGAAGGTGATTTATAAGCTAAACTGAGAACATATTTTCTGTAAATTCACCTTATCTTTCTCAGTAATGTGAGAATGAAGTCTCACATTCTCAGCAAAACATGTACATCCAACAAGGGCAGAGACTGTCAGTTGATTCCTTTGTGTTCTACTGCAGCTTCCCAGAGTGTTCTAAAGAACAACTAGAGTGCTAACAGTTCTACTTATGACAAATGTACTGCACACCTGAAGCCATCTTAATTGGATTAAAGTGGTAACTCTTAAAAAATTTAATTTAATAAGGAACAAAATGAGGGGGTTCATTCATTGCCATAGAAAGTATGATTAGTGCTGCTGAAAGAAAAATTAGTGCACATTTTGAGTGACTTCTCAAATCCTCTTCTATTTCATTAGAAAAATTCTGACATGCGGCCTGAAACATGCACTTTGAATACCAGCAGCAGATTTCCCTGGTAAGCAGTAGCTTTGCTACAGTGATCTAATGAGCAACTAGAGTGCTAACATTTAGAATGTATGGCAAATGTGTGACACATCTGAATACCTTCTTGATGGGATCAAAGTAAAAAACTGAAAGTATTTCCTACTGAGGAGACTGCAGTAAATGAGGAAATTAGGAAAATTCCTAACAAATAAATCTCCAAAGATGGCCACCAGAGACAAAAGAGCCCAAATGTAGCACAAATGACCCAGATGTAGCCCACATGTAGCCCAATGACAGAAGTGTGCAAAACACTTATTATTTTTGGTGTTTTTGCAGTTTTATATAGTGCTGATTTGTCAGGTATTGGAGTGCTTTACATGAGCATTGGTTACATCACACAAGTGCCAATTCATTTTGGTTGTAGACATGGGGAGATTAAGTGATTTGCCCAGAATCACAGAATGTCCAGCTGAAGCAGAAACTCCAACCAGGTTCCCCAGTTGCAAAGTCTGCAGCTCTGGAAGTAACACCGCATCCTCTCCCCTAAGTGCAACATTTAATCAAGTGGTCAACTGGATAAAAAAACATAAAGATAACAAATAATTTAAAATTGCTTTGTCGCTATTTGCAAACTCCGATATTATGTACTCATTTTAGTTTTTTAGAGCACTAACTATAACTTTGATGCAAATAAAAACCTCACGGCAAGATGGCGGCCGAACGCTCGGTCGAATGAGCTGACGTCTCACGCCTGGATGAATCACCCCCTTTAAGTGCTTTCTTATGGGACACCCTTCAATAGCTGAACCGGAGAAAGCGAGTGGCATGATAAGATTTATTTCACACATACCGATTACTGAAAATGGCGGCGTGCACAGGGTTTGACGTTCTCCGGTCCTGCATCTGCCAGCAGCCTTTCGGTTCGCTGCTTTTCTCAGCGCACGCAGCTCCTGCAGTGCTTGGAGGCGTGTATCCAGCATCATGGTCCGAAGGTAACGGCTAATGCAGCTGTGGCAAGGGCTCGGTCAGCAGTCTCAACGAATAGCTCAGGAGAGTCAGCAGACCCAGTGAAAGTCCAGCAGGCAGCACGAAGGGGAGAAACAACAGGAGAAGGAGATCCGGATTGCAATCGGACCGCGTCAAATAGTAGCGGTAAGACGAAGCAGAGAGTACCGGCTCTTTTTAAAAATATTTCTGCTAAATCCAAAATAGCGACTGATACTGGAGTGAGCAGCAAGCGAATACATTTGGGCAATATGAAAACCTTGGAAGGTGTACAAACAGCGGGAGATATGTCGCTACACCGGGTCTCATGCAAGTGGATAATACGCTCTCGGCCAATGGGGGCCCGCATTAGTACCTTTGACTGATCAAGGCTTTCATCTGCAACAGGGCCTTGGCATGGAACGTTCAGTGGTTAATACCCACAAAGATGATTCTGGGATTAGAATCCTGAAACTTGTGTCTAACCTCCCGGTGAATTGGCCTATGGGAGATGTAGTTCAGTCAATGGAAAATGCTGGAAATTCTGTATATCTACCCCCAGCTGTAAATATATCTGAGTCCAAGGTTACTAAGGCTACTGCTATTCGCTCTGTTGACGGTAGTGAATCCTCTAAGGACCATGAAGGGGATAAATTCTTCTCCCTATCAGAACACACGGGCTCATCAATAGATGAAGAGGATGATCAAGATCCAGAATGGACTGACGATGGTAGTGACATTGGTAATTGGCGGCTAAATGAAGTCCTCAGCGAGGAGCTATCGCCCCGAGGCCCCTGTACAGTCCGTACAGTCCGTAAAGCAAATGGTTTAGAGGCTCAGGGTGCTTTAAGAGAAGGGGCGGAGGGTCATGGCCTACCAATTAGCGATAACTCTTTCCCTGGGGAGCAAGGCCCAGGGGGGAGTAGGGTAGCCTGGGGCTCCATCACTTCTCATAGCCAGTCTGATCTGCCACCCGGAGAGATTACGCTTGCTGGTATTTATCAAACTATCATGGTGCATTGTAAGGAGTCACAGCAGGAGAGCGTCCGTACACAGGGGGTGTGTCTTAGAGTCCAAAACTCCATTCGCAGAGTAGCTAAAACTGTACGGACATTGCAGCTAGAATTGGAGAGGCCAAGTAGAGGATTATCTAATCTGGAGGATGCCCTAGAACTACAAAAAGGTGTAACGGATATGATTGGTGCACAAAAAGAAGATATCCTTTGGAAATGAACTGACTTAGAAAATAGGGTCAGAAGGAACAATCTTAGGATCCTAGGGATCCTGGAAGGTCGTGAAGGAGGGGATGTGAGGCAATTTGGTTTTGAACTTGTTGCTGAGGCTTTCCCTGATGTTAAGCAGTGGGATTGGCAGCTCGAGATGCTGCAAGCGCATCGATTTCCTTTTAAGCAGAGGCAAAAAGCTGGCACTTTAGGGGACAAACCTCAGGCTATCTTGATATGCCTCAATAACTTTTTGGCGAGGGTGAAGATTTATGATCTGGCAAGACCAGACAGAAAGAGGCGGGGCAAGGAGTGCGAATTCTTTGTCCGGCCGGATATCTGCCCAGCCACAGTGGAGCGGAGGTGGCAGCTCCGACACCTGATACCCCCTTTTCAGGCAAAGGGTGCACAGGCTTTTTTGCTCTTTCCCTCCAAATTGACTAGATTTTTCTCCTCTGAAATCCAGGCCCAGGAGTATTTCGGTACTATATAGTTAAGGAGTGGGTAGCTTTTCTTTTAGTTTTTTTATATGTTTCTATCACTAGCCTAATGGGAGACCGACGGCTAGAGATGGGGCGAGTCCGATTGCAAAGAGTATTTTCTCTTTATTCTTTTCTTTTGTAAAATGTTTGTGAAAGGCAATTGTCTGTAGCCCCTAGTCATTAGTTATGAGGGGGTGAGGTGATCCAGGCGAGTGTGAGCAACCAGCTCATCCCATCACAACGACCCAGGTCCTGTTGCCACATAAGGGTGTTGTAAGGGATGGCTGGGGGAAGGGAGGGCTCCTTGGGGGGAAGGGAAGGATAGGTGGGGGGAAGGGGAGGGCTCACGTTCATGTTGGTTTTGGATATCTGCGGCAGTTGTGGCTTTAACCCCTTCCGTGCTCCTATCGGCCGTTGGCCGACTGGAGCACTACCTCGCTGGTGCTCTGACTGAGCCCCGCCCACCCTTTAGAACGCCACCACCAAGGCAGAAAAACTGCAGCGGTTAAGGCATTAAAATCTGATCATATATCAGTCCTCATGTCTAAAAAATTTGAAGATATACAGCATAGATTAAAGGATCTTATTGGTATCAATGGGGCAGAGTAAACGTGTTTTAAGTTCATGGAATATCTGTGGTCTTAACAACGCTAAAAAGTGGGCATTATTCTCCAAAGTCGTACATGCAATGCAATTAGATGTATTATGTATACAGGAGACACATATACCTTGGGGGAAGCGTGAGTGTTGGAAGCTGCCCGGGTATGATTTAATAGCTTGTTCCAGACAGACCTCCATGATTAGAGGTGTGGCCATTTTACTGAAGCGAGGAGTTGGGGTCTGTACAAAGTACGAGAGGATAGAATGGGCAGATGGATAATAGCATAAATATTAGTCAAAAAGAGGCTGCTAACTATATGTACTATCTATGGGCCAAATACAGATGACTCTGAAGTATTTAAATACTTGAATGTAGAATTAGCTACCTGGCCTTATCCACTCTCCATCTGTGGGGATATGAACATCAATTTATCTAGTAATTTTAACTTGGCAGGTGACCATAACTACTGTGGCAGGAAACCCAAAGTGTTTAAGGCGCTTCAGACCTTAGTGCAAGAACATGGAGTGATGGATTTGTGGTATCAAAACAATAGAGTGGATGATGGGTTCACATACTATTCTGCTCCCCACAATAAACTGGTCCGGCTTGATTATTTTTTCGTTTCGGAGCAAGTGGCGGAAACTTCCTCGATTTCTGCACCTCCTAGGAACCTATTGGATCATAATTCACTGATAGTAGAATGCCCCAGGTCTCAATTAAATAGAGCTCCTAGAGGAAGGACTTTTGAGAGGAAGCTTCAGTGGGAGGAGGATTATCAAATTCATATGAAAAAATGGCTCGTAGAATTCTTAGATATTAATAGGGGGACTGCATCTGGTCATACTGTTTAGGATGCCCTAAAGGCCGCAGTCCGTGGAGAGACCAAGGGGCAGATTTATGATAACTGGCGCATCCCCAGGGATGCGCCAGTTATTTTGCGCCGCTGCTCCGCCAGCCATGGGGAAAAAACGGCACAGATGCGTGATGCATCTGTGCCGTAAAGGTGGCGCATTGCTGGAGTTGCGACGCAGCTCCAGCAAGGCTCGGGGGTGCCCCATCTTTACAATGCTGCGTCAAGACCTACTCCTGCTTCAAGCAGGCGCAGGGTTTTGACGCAGCATTGGCCTGAAAGTGACTGAGTGCAATCTTATAGATTCACTCAGCCACTTTTGCGAGGCGCACCTGCCCCGGAACGCCCACCCTGCGCCGGAACGCCCACAAGTGAATTATGTGTTTCAAAGGTAATATACTGCGCTTTATACTGAAGATTCATGGAGCACTCAATGGAAGTCAGAGAGGGAGGCTTTTTTATTGGGTTTGGACACTTCCAAGGTCTCATTAGAGAAGAATGAATTGCTATCGGCAGGTTGAGCAAGCTGTTAAAGCCTTAGCCAATGGGAAGGCTCCTGGCCCGGATGTCGTGCCTCAGGAGTTTTATAATATATTCAAAGGAGAGATTCAACAGGATTTTCTAAATGTTCTCAGGGACGCACAGAGAGGTATTGTTCCCGATTCATGGCGTTAGACTACAATTGTTTTGTTTAAAAAGAAGGGAAAGCCAGAGTTGAGCCCTTCATCTTTCCGACCAATTTCCCTTATTAATAGCGATTCAAAAATATTTTCCAAAATCCTGGCGTCTAGGCTGGCTGAGGTGATTGTCCCATTGGTCTCTCTGCGTCAACATGGGTTTATCCCGGGTAGGGACACAGCTGACCATGTTCGGCGTGTCATTGCTTTATTGGATTGGGCCCAGGTCACAGCCTCTCCCCTCGGGGTTATCCTGTTGGACGCTGAGAAGGCGTTTGACTGGGTCTCCTGGGGGTTCTTGTGGGCGGTGCTCCGGTGGAAGGGCTTTAGCACTAAATATATTCAGGCAATCCGGGCTCTGTATACCTCTCCAGATGCAGCACTGCACATTTTGGATCATTAGACTGGGTATTTTAAAATTAGTAGGGGCACTAGGCAAGGGTGCCCTTGTTCAACCTTGCTTTTTGCTCTATACATCGACCCGTTCTTGAGCAAAATCGAGGGGCACCCGAGTATTGAGCCGATAAGGGTCAATGATATAGAGTACCGGGCCCTGGCCTATGCGGATGATATCGTTGTGTTAACATCAGACGTCTCCTCTGCATTTCGGGCACTTAAGGCCTCAGCTGAACACTTCGGATCAGCATTGGGATACAAGCTAAATGTGGCTAAAACTCAGGTTGTCCAAACATCAAATATGTTATGCTCTGATGCCCCAGTTGTCAGCGAAGCAACTTATTTGGGGGTTAAGATCTCGGCGGCGGTTGAAACTATTCCGGATTTGAATATTCTTCTGGTAGTGGACACGGTTAACATCAAATTAGAACGACTAGATCATTTACATCTTTCTCTTTATGGTCGTTGTAGCGTCCTCAAAATGCTGGTGTTCCCGAAGTTCTTATATCTTTTCAGGACAATCCCTTTGGAAATCTCACAAAGTAGCTTGGCAAAGGCGGATAGGATCTGCCATAGGTTTCTTTGGGGGTATCACTGTTCGCGCAGAGCTGCTAAGTGGATGTGTCTTCCTCCGGGTGGGGTGGCTGAGCGGTACCCAACCTGTTATTATATTGTGGTCTGTGATGGTGCAATTTATGGGAGTGCCACTATTGGGGGATAGTGTGGATGTGCCGCCATGTAATAGACCTGCTATCTTTGAGATCGGCTTGGGTACGGCTGCTAAGGGCATCCTGTTGGAGGTTTTGGAGCCGAGTTACTTTAAGAGAACCAGATTCAAGGTGATTATGACTATGTTTTTAATTTGACAGAAAATTCAGCGGAAATGACCTATTCCCAATGTCAACATATACACTCCGTTCTAAGCTGCCTGACTCCTACCCTCTATTTTTCAGGATCAGACCATGTTTAGATGGCAGGCACATGGCTTGGAGGCCAGGCCAGGCCCTGCTTCCAACCCCCCACCATCCATTGTGATATGCATCTTACTTAACGTTAGAAAAACCTAGAAATTTGCTGAAAAAAACAAAGATTACAGGGACGGTATAGTTCGACTCAGATTTCATTCACACACAACCAGTGAAATTCAGCAGTTCAAGTTACCTCAGCTTACTATAACTTATGCCCCCGCAATGTACTGCTAATGACCTCAGACATTATATCATTCATGACATATTCAGTCAGTCAATTTTCTTTATTCGATTATTGAAAATCATAAAAGAACGAGCAGTGTTACATATCACAATTTCATTGAAGCACAAAAATTTTTAACAAATTTAAAACGTACAGTCATTATTATAAAAACAATTAATCTACAGTACAACATACATAAATATTTAAAAAGAGCTAAGAAGAAGGACTTATTAAAACACAACTCATTTAGATAAATGGAAAAAAGAGAAAATTTCATTTTTCATAGATAAAGTGCCTGTGCCTTGTGCGATGCTTGTTTAAACGTGCACCTGCAACTAGAAAACTAGCAACTGAAAAAGCTACTTTAACATTAGGGAGAAGTTGCAAAAACAACAGGGCTGGTTTAACCTGAATAAAGCCCTGGTTACGTAAGATAGGGAGCAGATAGCTTTTCCTAATCTCAGTGTAATGTCCGCAGAACATGATAAAGTGCATCGTGTCCTGTGTTGAGAAGTGGTCACAGTCGCATGGCTCAGCATCATCAGGTCTAGACCAAATTCTAAAGTTACCCAGTACGAAATGAATTAAATCAAAGCGAAATCTCGTTAAGAGAAAACGATGATAAGAATTTGTAATAAAAAGGAGATATGGTTCCATTCCTGGAGCTGAGGAGAGCATGCAATGTTTCCTGACCATAGATTTTTTTAGCTCTACTTCTTCCCTCTCGATGACATATAAGTTTGTCAAGGTGTTTTTGACTGATTTTAAATCTTCATAAGTTATCCCGTCTGGAGAAGAGAAGAGCTCCGGGCGGCCTGCCAAAGTAAGCTGCGTTTTGACATATCTTAACCAAGGAATGTAGAGGGCTCTATCCAGGGCTAAACAATCTTTTAAGATGGTGTGATTTAGAGTGAGCTCCTGGTTGAGCCATGTTTTAATCCAACCAATCACTGTGGCTAGTTTTAGAATATCAGAGATATAGCCCAGACCTAACTCTGTATGTAATGCAAAGGTCGGGGTTGATTGGGGAACAGAAAGCAAAGATCTCAAAAATTTATTTTCTACATTCTGTATTTTAGCTGAGCTAGTATATCCCCAGATTACAGAACCATACTGGGCGACTGACAAGCATTTGGATTTATAAACTTTGATGATACTTTCCATGGGACGGGCGCCCAGTTTTTTGGCAAACCCTAGCAGCCCTGCGGCCGCTCTAGCGACAGCGCTGCTTTTGGCCAAAAGCTGGGGGCCCCAAGTGCCCCTATCGTCAAAAGTCACTCCTAAATATGGAAAGGAGGGGACTCTCTTGACCTCCTTTCCTGCACAGAAAAATGTTAGCGACTTTCTTTTCCTGCCTGCGGGTCCAGCAATCATTACATGTGATTTATCTGTATTAATTTTCATGTCCAATGATGACATAAAAGCCCCAAAAGATGCAAGGAGTTTATTTAACGCAACTCCGGAGCGTGCCAGAAGGACAGCATCGTCCGCGTACAGGAGTACAGGAATCTTTGTCTCACCTGCACGCGGAATATCACTGTGGGATGTTATCATCACTGCCTCTAGGTCATTGATGTATAAAGTGAAGAGGAGGGGGGCAAGTATACACCCTTGCCTAACCCCCCTCTCTGACTTAAAGTGACAGGTGCATCTTCCTTCCCTAGTTACTCTGACTGAGGTCGTAAGATCCTTGTGTAACTCAGCCAGGTATTCAACCAAAGGGGGGTCAAGACCCATGGCCAGGAGGATCCTCCACAGCTTTGCCCTGTTGACCAGGTCAAAAGCTGATGACAGGTCCATGAAGGCCATGTATAATGACCCCTCCTTGGCGATCACGTATTTGTTTAAAATTAATTCTAAGTTAAGGCACTGATCTAGAGTTCCTCTTTTGGCTCTAAAGCCATATTGTGCATTGGATAAAATGCCTTTACTTTCTAAAATAAGGGTTAGTCTTGATAAGAGGACTCTCCCCAAAATTTTTACACTCGAATCAATAAGGGAAATTGGCCTATAGCAAGCCGGATCTGTCCTCTGTCCCTTCTTAAAAATTGGCACTATGGTCGAGTTTGCCCAGCTAGAGGGAAAAATAAATTCTCTTGTAGCATTAAAAATATTAGTTAGGATCTTTGAGCTAAAATCAGGGGCACTCTTAAAAAAGTCTGCCGGAACCCCATCTGGTCCTGGTGCCTTTTTGCAGAGTGTATCATTGATAGCTTTTTTCACCTCCTCCTGAGTAAAAGGGGAGATGGAATTTGACGATTGGGAAAGAGGTAATGCACATTCTATGATCGTGTTAGTGTGACGATAAATATTACTAAAATGTGTCACCCAATGTTCATCTGGGATAATACAGTCCGCTCTTTGATGGTCTAGTCCTACAAAATACGGATGATTTATAACTGCCCAAAATTTAGCACTGTCTTTCTGTGTCTCAGGCAGTAACAGATTATTCCAGGCTTCATCTTTTATCTCGGATTTCCTCTTTCTAATAGCTAAGTTATATTGTTTTCTTAGAGATGCTACCAATACTCTGTCTCTAGGTTTGTTCTTTAAGGCTTTACTCTGTCTCTAGGTTTGTTCTTTAAGGCTTTAAGTAAAGTTGAATGAGCCTTGGAACAGTTTGTATCAAACCATTTGGGGCCCTTTGACTTATTTGACTTTGCCTTCACAGTCAGATCTATATTGACTTGGTGACAAATAACACTAAAGGCCTCAACCATAGTAGCACTAGAATTTTTGTTGTCTAAACAAATGGCAACTTCTCCTTCGACCTTGGCCAATGTATCTTGTAGGAAAGTTATAGGGGTAACTTTGTCGACATATTCAGTTACATCACTCATGACAACACTCCTGGCATCGCAAATGAGCTGTGAATGGAATGGAACTATAATAGCTAGAACTTTAGTTAGGGATAGTGTGTATATATTAACACCCCTTTTTTTCTTTTCTTTTGTGTAAGAACCATTGTAATACGCAACGTGCCCAGATTAATATGGCTGATAGCCTTTCACTTTAAAGTAATGTGTAGTCCATTGTTTATGTTGATGTTTGCAATCCTAAGTATGTTTATTATGAATAAGTCTTGTTACTGAAAATACAGGTATGGCGGTCACGCGGCAAGATATGCTGAAATGACATTGCATATTAACACTTGTTTTCTTTTCTTTCTTGCATCATTTCCTGAATTTTCACATCATGACCAGGCCAATATGGCCGCCAGTTTTTTGGATTAAAGTAATATGTAGTCCTTTGTTAATGTTGGCATCTGGAGGCATTTTTACATTTAAATAAGCTTGCTACAATGACGTCTTGTATCGTTATCAAGGTTCAGATGAGCTGAAACGTGTGGATCACGTCCTTTGCAAATTAAATACTTCCAAACTACAATCAGAGTACTGATTCTTTCCTTGTAAGAGTGAGAGGAGATTAAATACATATATATAAAATTCACTGAAATATATGTATATGTATAAGATGTAACTGAAAAACATGCAGCCGTTGCATACCATACGCAGATTCTTCACGACTTTTCTAAAATGGCGGCTAGAATCTGCACACCCACTGTGATGTGTACGCTTTGGGTTCTGCTAACTATAACTCACTTGCCCGCAATGCACTGCTGGAGATGTCACATATTACATTATTCATGACATGGTCAGTGACATCACTGATGACATCTCAAATGACATCACTCGTTTTGTGTCTAATAATGTTTCTCTCGAGACATGTTAAGCTTTGTCTCCTTTGAATGAAGTATGGCCTTAGTTGGATTGCATCTACCTATGAAGTAAATGTTCTTTGTATCATTATATATATCCCAAATCCCACAATGCCAGTAGAAAAAACTTCTTTGGTTTACTTGATTTGTTGCTTTCACCATGTAAAATCATATTTACTACATACAATATGGTTTCAATTTCTAAATATTGACTTCCCTGTCTATTCAAAAGGACATGTTTCTACAGTAAATCGGAGGGCATGATTTTAGAGTGTGGAAAATAAGTCGTGAACAAAGGATTACCTACACAGCACACAAAGAATACCAATTGGTGATGGTAATCTAAATGAGACAGCAAAGCCTCACAACAAAGCCCAGGTAGAGAAAAAACGTTTGCTGGTGATTTGCATTCCTTCACTATGATGAACAGGTGTAACATTCTTTAGATAACTGAGGTTCAATATGTGGTTGCCATGGGTGGTTTGATTTGGAGCCAAGACCTGGAGTCGGGGAAAATCTCACATAGAAACTGAGGTATTTATTGCCATTTGTGAAGAAACCAAATAAATCCGTCCTTCCTGTTTTTCGTGAGTACAGTATTTTAAAGGGATGCACTGTTACTGAGCAATACTACTACAAACATATATAGGGTCCCATGCTTTCCCATCTATAGCTATAAATGATTTTTTTTAAACTATTTATTGCTCATTGAATTGCTTTTCTGTATCTCGGGATACTATTTTATCTTGCATTTCTCTCATTTTTATGGTATTTTCTGATATGTTTTGGTCTGCCTCTGGGGTGTCCATTAGCAGCAAGATGGTGTTTGTGATCTAGAGCCACTCCACCGGGACGACCCATGATCTGGTGCCATCCATCACCGGCCTTACCCGAAATCACACTGCCATTGGGGCACAGTGAGAGGAGAGGCTTTGGGCATGGAATAGGCCGTTTTTCCAACTGGCAACGATACAGGGACAGTGAAGCGCCCTGTATCATGCTGAGGCTGCGAGGCCTATGAGATCAATTGGGGGGAAGTGGAATAGTCCCCCTGAAGAAAGCGGTGTCTCCCAAGACTAGGCAACCCAGGGGGCTGGACATGTCTCCTTCCTGGTGGGCGTTAGCACCCAGAGATAGAGCAGATTGGCACCCCACGGTGAACAACCCATGGGAAAAGCAGGTCTGTGTGTAGTCTGAGCAGGCAGGGTGGGTATGCTTCCTGTCCCCCTTGACCCATTTCCGCCCTTTTTCTCCTAAACCCTAGCAGCCTGCGAGGAAAGGTTGACTGGAGAATGAAGCACATATCTTGAATGGGACAGTGGGGGGCACTCGGACACTGGAACACTGAACCCAAGATTCGGACTGCACTGCTGCGTCACAGGCTGGACCAGTGATGGAGCTGACAGATGTAAAATTCAACAGAATCTTGGCAGCCCTTGTGAGACTAGACAGGATCTGAGGGGCAGAGTAGACGCGGTTGCGGTTGAACTCTGTTGCGAGACGATCAGAGGAAGCTTACTTCTTGCATCACACAGGCCAAGAGCGTGCTTGTCACCCTTTGACCTGCAATGACGGACCTTGAGTGGATGGTTAAGAACCTCACAGCTTAAGTCCACATGCTGGAAAACAGACCCAAGATTTCTGAGGGGCGGTTGCGTTGCAACAATACCAGTATCGTTGGCTTTCCCGAGAGTGCTGGCAGTTCGTGAACTGTGGTGTTCTTTGTAACATGGCTGGCACAGAGAGTGTTGCCAAAGGGAATATCACCTCATTACCCAGTAGAGTCGGCCCACCAGGTGCCGATGAGGAGGCCAACGCCAGAAGCACCACCAAGTCTAGTCGTGGTCAAACTGATAAATTACAGAGATAAAGAAATCATATTCTGGGGTGCATGCCCCACAGACCTTCTTGCTCATGATAATGCATGTATATTCATATTCCTGGATTACACCTTGGCCATGCAGCACAGCACAGCCTTATTCCTGTGAGTGAAGAAAAGACTGCAAATGGCTGGTCTTACCTATTCATTGTTGTTTCCACCCAACTTGACAGACATGGTAAACCATTCCAGTTACTTCTTTACAGATCCCCCAGATGCCGGGACTGAGTGGAACAGCAGCGATATGAATCTTCCATACCCAGTACACCAACAACACAACTAGAGCTGACTACACCACTTCAAGGTCAGAGACACCTTAATCATGAGAGTGAAGACACAGAAGATGTTGGCACCCCTATTCCTGCCCAGGTGCGTGAAGAACAGATTTAGGTGCTTTCAGCAGTCACCAACCTGTGGGCGGAGACAGACGCCTCGTCCAAACAGATGCTTGAAGAGAGACCATCTGAGGCAGGGTCCAGCACGTCGGAAAGAAGCGCTGCATCTGTGGTCCCACCTACTGTCATGCCCCAGACAGCGGATGATATTGCCAGATCCTATTGGTGAGATGGAGTTGGAGGACCCCAAGGAGGGGTCGTCTTCTCCCGCTACTGAACTCTGGCCAATGCGACAGCCTTCAACCACCCCCCCAATTGAGACTATATTGAAGTGACCTTCCCCCGCTGCTTGACTATGGACTGGACACACTATGATCGAGCATTAGACCTGGTGGGGCTGGCCTCGATGGCATTCATCACCAATCAAAAGATTGGTCTAGAAAGGGTTGCACCCCTGTACCTCTTTTGCCTAGTAGCAATATGTGTTTTGGCTATATGCACGCTAAAGCGTGGTGGGTTGGCCAACCCCTGCTTACTTTCCAGGTGGACTTCAGTATACAGCCTGGACATCCCCACAAATGGGAATGTTTGTTGTTTGTTTGGGCAGTTAGAGGCTGAGATTGGGAGTTGGGAGCTCTGGTTTTATTTTTTAAACAACCATGCAGCTTGATCGCTGCCAGCCCAGAGCATTGCCTACCCCCTGTGTCAGCACACCGCGCGAGTGCACCTCCGTCCCCCTCCCCGCTGGATAGCAGACACAATGACTAGTTTGTGCATACTAGCATAGAATGTCCGGGGTATGGAAACAGTGCACAAGAGACATGAAGTACAACAGTATATTAAAGAAGAGATGCCCAGATAGCATTCATTCAGGAAACCCACATACCCAAACTAAAAGATTTATTCTTACAAAAGGGATGGTTTGGCCAATGTTATACCACCACATATTCAGGGTTTGCCCAAGGGGCCCTCATATGGGTGAGGTCCTCACTGCCCTTTAAGAGTATGACAACAGAAATAGACCCCGAAGGGCATTATGTCTTTGTGGAGGGACATCTGAATGGTAGGCCCCTCTTACTGCGGAGCATTTATGCTCCAAATGTGGTGCAGCTCCTGGCACATCTCTCCACTATCCTGACCAGATGGGCGCATATACCCTGGATCAAAGGAGGAGACCTTAATTGTATGCTGAACCCACTGTTGGACAGATCGCATCCTCCCTTGCGGCCTTCCCTGTGGTGACAATTGCCACTTACCTGTCCCAATGGCTCACACATTGGCCCCCTTAAGCTGATCTACAACACCGCATTCCATGTGTCCAGGAGAGGGAAGGGCGATGAGTGTATTGAGGCCACAACTTGCATGTTCATGCTTTCCAGACAATGGGACTTATCAAATTAGGGAGGTGGAAACGCAGAGTTAACAAGCAGAGGGACTGCAGGGAATGTTCTGCTGCATATTTGGCTTATTGTTTGAACTGTCCTAGATTTGTTAACTTGAAGAACCTGTAGCTCCTGATTGACTCAAAAAAGTATGACATGATTACATGGGTTGTGATGGGACTAATGTTGCACTGAAACATGTATCCGGCCAGCATGTGCAGGCCTACAAACCATGTTGCTGATCTCAAACTCCTTAATAAAGATGTATACAAAAATGTTTTGGCCTACCTAAAGTTTCTTTTAAGCATAGACAATTGTCCAATACACTAAGGTGCACTTTTTATGTTCAGCAATTTTTCCTATTGATTTCCAAATCAACCACCTTGTTTAGTGATGGCGTAATATCATAACTGCGATATGCCAATCTTGCATCGTGGCTGTTTGGGTCGCATATAGATCTGTGATTCTTAGATGGTCTTTCCACCTATATCATATACAAAACTATGGAAATGACAGAACTATCATTTCTAACTTGATACAGTGTTAAGATTCTGCTTGACACATTTGTCCTGTTGAGCAATACGGATAACTGCTGCCATAGTAAAAAACCAATGCCCTCTAGATTTCCAAAGAGAGTCAAGAACACCCAATACTTGGCCATAGGCATCTGCATTATTTTTAGATACTGTGTCTTAATGTGTAAGCACTATCAATGTGCTTGGGTTGTGTCCCAGAATGAGGTAGGACCTGGTCCTTCTATTATCCACCCTACATACAAGGAACAAGTGTAAAGAATTAAGAAGTACTAAGACGCGAAATTAGATGGTCAGACAACATGATAGAAAACCAACACCCATTCATAAAAAAAGATCTTATTTGTGTGAATTGTTTGGCACCAAAAAACACAACATCCACCAGTTTGTTCTGGAGACACAGATCTTTAAGTAAAACCTAAAGCTAAGCTTTTTACTACGATCGGAAACCTCAAAGTTTGGAAACTGTATCACATTTTTAAAGACTTGTGTTTGACTTCTGTGGCTCCCTTTTGGATATCAAATCTGACAGAGGGACGATCAGAGGGGTCAATAAGCAGTAGTTCAACAGATACGCTGACAGTTTCAAGTCCTGTTCCAGGTGCAATGGGTGAACCCCTTAAATGGAGTGGTCCTGAATCTGATGCAAAGTTTACAGGATGCTGAAGATGCTCTAGGATGCTGAAGATGCTGTGTGGTTGATGGGGGTCTTCCTGGGGCTACTTTTTGGTCCAAGTGGGACAACTTTGATCACAGGAGTCAATGTTTCTCAAAGCCCTCTTTGGTTCAGCAAAATTCCAGTTGCCACTTCATTACTGGTCTCAGGGCACAGTGAAACCAGCGTTTTACTTTGGTGAAAGTTAGTGTCAATCTTGGGTGACCAAAGTGCACTCCGATGACTCTCCCAGGTCTAGCAGACTCTAGAGCAACTTTTTAGCACCTGGACTTGGGAGTTAGGGATACACATTGGAGGTCAGTGGAGATCAGGCAATTGTGGCTACTGACTGGCCAAAATATACTTTTGTGAGCATAGTGCTGTAACAGAAAGTCAGCCAACGGACTCTGGGAGTTCAACTCCTCTGTCTGGTGCTATGGAGGGCCTTTCCCATGAGCCAGACACAGTCACAGTCTTCTCTTTGCTAGCCCAAGGATCCGAAGCTGCAGTGCAGCTTTTTTTGCCAGGTCCAGGGATCGGCAGGGCAGTCCTTCTTCAGGTCTCTCAATAGTCCAGTCATGATCAGTCGTCTTGGTACCTGGGGTGCCATATTTATGCCCAGAAAGTGCCCTCTGAGTATATGGCGGTCACTAGCCAATGGACTACTATGTCCCTCCCCATCTGATGATGACTTCCTGCAATATATGGCATCTAGCTATCCCAGAGTGCACTAGTCTGCCCACTCTCAACATGGCAGGACCCCTCTCTCAGTGTGTGCACATTTTAACCTACAAAAAAAAGGTTTGGCAACTGGTCTCCTCTCTCTGTCCCGGACACCAACCCATCCACCTCAACAAAAGGTAAGCCCCTCTTGTGTGTGTTCTCCATTTGCCCTAAAAAGGTGGCATCCCCTTTGAATTGAGTCTTTTGGTCTCACAACCAGTGTGACCTTCAGCCAGGTAGAGGTGACACCTCTTCTAATGGCAGGCATCTACTCCTGGGAGTTCTCTCCAGGAGGGTAGAAGGCTGCCTTGTGGCCAACTGCTGCGAGGGGCCACAGAAAGACTTGGGCAACAGTTTTAACTTTCTAAAAGTTGCATTTCTTAAAAAGTTACTTTAAATTCGACTTGGGCAACAAGTGGAGTTTATTGCAACAATTGTTTCAATGCCTCGAAGTATCAACTTTAGTAGTCCAATTCAGATGTTAGCATAGCTGAGTTGTCAACATGTAAATCTGTACTCGCCAATCGGGCTACTAACATTTTCACAGTACAAACAAAATTGGACTTTTTACTGTTTGGACATATAAAAATACAAGTACTACTCTTTAATATATTACACCCTGTATTTTTACTTAATAGGCCTGCTGTAGAGGTGACATGTTTTTTAAAGAGGGAGCTTTGGGCTTTGTCGTAGTCTAAGTAGCCGAGTCGAGTTAGCAGTTTGAAACTGCTGAGCTAGTCGGCAGTGTCACTTTGTGAAATGTGTTTTCACATTGTTGCAACCAGGGTGGCACAATAGGTGCTTAGGTGCTGCAGCCTTGGTGGTACACTTTAACTTACAGACTATCGGTTTCACTGGTACCATATAATGGGGACTTGCAAGCAAGTAAAGTGAGACCAATTTGGTGTGGGCCAATCAGACCTAAACAGGGATTCAAGGGAAAGGAGGAGACACAGGCAGATAGACTTAGAAGCAATCAAACTCAGGAACAGGATCAGAAACTAGAAAACATAGTGACAAGATGAATCATTTTAAACGTTGGTGCCATCGTTACACAGGAATCTCAGACTTTTAGGGAGTGTTCCAGTAAACATGAATCCCATCCTTTTTACACGACTGATCATCTTGTGGAGTGTTTTTTAGGTGCCAAAGAGATGCTTGTTGCTTCTGTCACCTGTTGTCTTTCCACATATGACTTCTGGAAAACTATGGAAAAAGGCAGATGATTTTTGTCTCACTACAGCATACATAGTGCCCATTGCGAACATTGCTGTAGGAGAGCTTTAGGGGAGTTAGACATTTGGCAAGGATTTACCAGGTAGAAAACATAGGCACTGACCCTGGGTTAGGCAGACACCAGGACAGTGCGATATGAACATTGCTACTTCTGGGATGTAAATCCATGTGCATACTATTAGATAAGATAGGCATACCGGAAAAGTAAGACATTGAGTTAGCCATCAAGACTGGGAGATACTGGGAAAAGAAAAGGTGGACACACTACCTTTAGGAGAGATGGAGTGGTACTGGGATGAGATACACTTACACTGTAATGGGAAGACAGAAGAGCAGGGAGTGAAGGATAGAGATACAGGGAAAGTCAAGCACTGTGTCTGGGGTGCATCTGAACTGATACTGGGACTGGGACTGAAAATCCATGGGAAGGTGAAGGGATGAGATAAGAAGATAATGGGACAGGGAGGCGCAGTAACAGGGAGCTATAGATAATAAACCACCAAACATGAGGGCATGGGTAGAGGAAAACACTGCAGCAAAGATAGGGAAGCATGGGCAAGAGGTCACAGACCCTGATATGGAGCCTGGGGTCCTACCCACTGACATTGGAATGAAGAGACACAAAGAGTGATACTGGGGCAAGGCATCGCAAGAACAGGTTTGCACGAATGTTAGATTAGTGTGTTATATTCTAGGCACTATGTTTCATATTATGTTAAATGCAATGCTGGCTAGTTTAATCCTGATAGACATTTCGTTACTGCTGTCTTTTGGTTAATGATGTCATTGCTTATGGAATGTTATGTTTTCAATGCTGGGAAGTTAACTGACTGTGGGGAGATGACCAGCAGATGACAAGCTGTGTAGATATCTATCTCTATAATAAACTCAACTCAAACTTTACCAGTTTCCAGTATTTATTGAGAATACAACACATTTTTGGCGACGAGGACTCTACACAGCTGAACTCATGCAGATTATTTTTTAAGATTGTTTTCATCTGCTGCTAACATCTTCCAGACATCATTTCTGGGATCAAAGTACTCCAGACCATCATTTACTGGACATCTTTATCCACACCATCTAGTGGACAGCGACTACCCTTCAACATCTAGTGGATATCTACCACATTCAATTGGACTCAATAAGCGAAGTCATTTTTTTAATATTTTGTGCCTTTCTTACTATCTCTTCGATTTTTCACGATTTATTTGATACTGTTTAATTTTATTTTGACACGAGTTGGCCAATGGGAGTATTGTCGTCAAGCAAGCTAGTTGTGACAAGTTCTTTCTGTATCTTGGAAATGATTTATCATTGTTGCGGCTGTTGAGCCCCTTTTATCCTCAAGCACAGCACGGCGCAGTTTCACCAAACATTCCCAAAGATGTACTTTGATTTTTACTACTGCCCGCGTCTAATATTGTGCTGAACTTTGTTATATATTTTTTTGTCGAAATACAATCTTGCCTTCGTATTTGTTTTTATTTGAAGGCAGCTCGCCTACCTGACCGTTTGAATCGACGCGCGCCTCTCCTCTCGCACATTAAGCTCCAATTCCCTTTTCTTTGTCTCACACCGTGAAGTCACCGCGAGATCAATCATATTCTCGCATATGCGTGTTTTTCAACGACGTTTCTTTGCCAACCAGAGCGCTTCCAACCACGTTTCAACAACGCTTTCTTTGCCAACCACAGCGTCATTCAGTGCTGCCAACCACACTTCAACGACGCGTGTTTGGACACTTAGAGAGCCATTTTGCTCTGCAAACCACGATGTCATAATTGGTTTTCTTCCTGGAAGATTTTTTATGAACATTCTCCATGCTTTTCATGTTTGTTTTATTACATCATGGAACAAGAGGGAAGACAGAACATTGTTGATAAACATTCCTCTCTTGTCTTGTGCTTTTGTAATATACATTGTTGACTTCACAAAGGGTAGTAGTGTGTCTAAAGACTTCAATTATTATTTTTTTTGTCAGATTATTTAACATGGCACTACTGTGTTTTTCACAGATTAAATCATCCACAAGCGAATTGCAGTGATTCGCACACTTTGCATCGATTTTATGGAGTGTTCTTTTTCCCATATTTCTTCAAGTCAGTAAACTTTACAGTAATTCGCACATTTTTTTCTTTCAACTGTTTTTCTGCGAATTACAGTTGTCTTCAAAATATTCACATTTCTTACATCAGTAAACATTGCAGTGATTCGCACACTCTTTCAACGAACAATTTATCTGCGAATTACAGTGTCCCTCTCATTTTTCTATTGTCAACAGATCATTTGTAAGTTACTGCTTTGCATATTTTGTTTGTGTTGTTTTGCATATTTTACTTCATTTCGTTGCGCATTGAGTTTTGTTCCAAACACAATGTCGTCTTTACAATCTTTTAATGCTCCTCCTTCTTTCCATGAGACTCCAGGTGAGCCTCCTGTGAAGTTGGACATTTGGTTCGATGCCTTTGAGACATATCTAGGGGCTATTGGTGCGTTAAGGTATTGTCCGGAAAGGAAGTAATGTTTGTTGTTACATTCGTTAGGATTTGAGGGGAGATCGATCTTTAAACATTTTCCTGATTTACCTGATAATGTTGATGTTTTGGATGAGTACCAATGCACTGTGGCAAAACTTAAGCTACGTTTTGATAAGCAACCCAAATTGATTGTATTGAGACACAAGTTTTTCAAGAGGAGGCAGTCTGAGAATGAAGATATAGATTCTTATGTTTCTGTTCTCAGGAAGCTTGCTTCGGTATGTCTGTTTGAAAATTTCACTGAACAGTTGATTCGGAATCAATTTGTGGGAAAATGTAAAGATAAACAGATTAGACAAAAACTTCTAGCTATAAACAATCCGCCACTTGATGAAACCATTAAAGTTGCAAAAAGTATTGAAATGTCACACATCTCTCTCAATGAGTTGGAAGATAAACCAGCTGAATCTATCAATTATGTGGGTCCCGCCAGAAAGTCAAAAAACAAAAATTTATAGAAGGGGAACACTTATGCTTCAAAAAACAAATCTGATAAATCGATACCTAGAAATGTTTGCTAACCTTATGGTAGTTCTTTTCATGGGACGGGATCTAAATGCCCAGCATTGAATTCCACGTGTAACCATTGTAAAAAAATTGGACACTTCGCTGCTGTCTGTTTAAAAAAGAAGTTTCAAAAAAGATCTGTAGCCTGTATATTGGAATCTGACGACAACGATGCTGAGGAAGAAATTGTCTCTGTGATTCAAGATAAGGTTGTTTCCAATTGTTCTTCAATTCCACTTACTGGGGATCCTTCATCATGTGTTGACCCCATTGTCGAGATTATAGTTGGTGATAAAAAACTCAATTTACTAGTAGACTCCGGAGCCAGGATCACTATGATAACGCAGAAACTTTTTAATGAAACTTGGGGAAAGAGAGAACTTTTTCCTCCTGATCGAACACCGGTCTCCTATGAGGGACGGAAAATTGATTTACTAGGTTTTATTGAAGATTTCCTTGTATTCAAGGGAAGGAAAATTAGAGATAAAATGTATGTAGCTGTCAAAGGCCTTAACATTTTAGGTTGTTTTTATCAGGGTTTAATTGACATTCAATTTAACCCAGGCACAAAAGAACAGGTCATGCTAGTCACATGTGAAGAGGTAAGCACCAGGTGGATCAGCGAATTTCCAACTGTTTTTAGTAATGAATTGGGAAAAATCTCAGGTTTCAAACACAAGATAATTGTTAAAAAAGGTGCAACTCTGATCAAACATAAACTAAGGAGTGTCACGTTCAGCATCAGAGAGGATCTGAATAAATAACTCTCTTCTCTATGTGAGAAGAGAATCATTCAACCTAGGGACTCTTCTCTTTGGTTGTCGCCCTTGGTGGTTGCACAAAAACGGGATGGGAAGTTGAGGGTGTGTGTGGATCTCACATCTGTGTGTGTGGATCTCACATCTCTCAACAAAAAGATCTGGGTTGACTCCCACCCTTTGCCTAAAATAACAGATTTATGTTCTAGTATCAAAGGTGCTAAAGTTTTTTCTAAGTTAGATTTGGCTAGCGCCTACCATCAAATAGAACTTCATCCTGAGTCATGCTCCTTGACGGCTTTTGTGTCACCCCTTGGAACCTTTCGTTAAAAGAGGATGCCTTTCGGCTTAGCCTCTGCGGCGTCAGTGTTCCAGAGGGTTATGAGAATATGTTGAGGGGTGTAGTGGGGGTCCTTGTGTTTCAGGACAATGTTCTTATTTATGCCAAAGATAACGAGACCCATGACAACACAATTAGAAGGGTTCTAGAAATCTTTAAAAAAAATGGTGTGGTACTAAAGATTGAGAAATGCAAGTTTTCATGCAGGAAATTGAATATCTAGGCCATCTTTTATCCCGAGAAGGAATCAAGCCCAGGCAAGGTCTCATTGATGCTATTATGAATGCACCTGTACCCAGTGACAAAACTGGTGTTAAGTCTTTATTAGGGTTGCTGGAATACTACTCTAGATTTGTACACAATTATGCATCTATGGTTAGACCTATTAGCAATCTCCTCAAAACTTCTACAAAGTTTATTTGGTCTTCTGATTGTGACCGTGCTTTTGTGGAAGTTAAAAATGCTCCTAAAGATAGTGATGCTCTTACGCCTTTTGACCCAGAATTACCATGTTTTATTACAGTAGATGCTAGTAAAAGCGGTTTAGGTGCAATCCTTACTCAACAGTCTGGTGATCAAGAATATACGGTTGCGTTTGCATCAAGAGTTCTTAGGAATGCAGAAGTACAATATTCTGTAATCGAAAAAGAAGTGTTAGCTTGTCTGTGGGCTATTGACAAATACCGTCCTTATGTTTGGGGAAGGCATTTCAACTTGGTTACAGATCACAAGCCTCTTGTGTCTATATTGTCTTCTGGTCCAAGCAAATGCTGTACACCGAGGATCACCAGGAAGGGTAGCAAATTAGATTAGTGCTGGGGGACTGACACTGCGAAACACTAAGGCAGTGAGACGCTGACACGGGGAAGGGAAACACCAGCAAAAATAATACATGGTTGGGACAAGCAGCACATCCATAGGTACAAGAAAACATGGTCAATGAAGCATGGGTAAGGGGCACCTTCCTGCACAAAAAAAATCCCAAGAGGCATTTTCCTCTTTCTATGTTTGCTACATAATGCAACACATGGAAAGAGGAAAAACAAGTAGAAATAAAAATATTTCTCCATGTTGCGCCTGCTCTGGGGAGGCATAATGTTTTTGCGCTGCCCCAGGTTTACCTGATTAAGTTAATCTGGGGCAGTAACAAAATCTATGAGTGTTGTGTGCATAAACCCACTGCAACGCCCATGAACACCTCCTTGATGCAGAGTAGGGCAAGGCAGCAACTGGGACTGCCCTGCCTTGCTCCATATCTATGAGGCCATGCAAAGCCATGCGGATTGGCTTTGCGTCACCGCATAGATATTATTGAGAGTCTTGTGCAACCGGAGCATCAAAAAAAGTGAGGCTCCAGCGGTGCAAACCTCTCATAAATAAGCCCTCCATTTTTCTTTAAGTCTAAACATGCTGACAATTTCTTCTTTTATGCTCCTGGATTAGAGACCCTTGGCAGATGACTCAATATCTGACCAGTGTTTAGAGTAGAGAAGGGAAGTTTATTAATGGAACACCTGTTCACTTTTAAATTTTGTTGTATAATTGTGGCTGTCACAATTCTGTATCTCATTCTATTGCATCGCAACCAACTGAGATATTTCACAGCATTTGACATGGTCTCCCATAGGATTTTGCTGCATCTACTATGGGAGATCGGCATTGGTAGCAAAGTCATCATCTGGTTTACGTCTCCTTGCCCTTCCACACCCAACCGTTACATTGTGGGCTCTACCCAGAGCCCCACTCTGTGTAACATTTACATCCAGCCGTTGGCATTGACAGCAAAAGCTCGCAAAATCTCCCTGGTGTCATATGCCGATGACACGCAGTTGGTGTTCTCCTTTTCTAATGTTCCTAACCAGGACTCTGTGAAATTTCAGAAGGACCTGTCACCATCTCCGAATGGATGGCAGCCAACTGTCTTTAATTGAACTCTACTAAATTAGATATCTTTCTTTTAGGACAGGATACCCATCTGTGGGGCAACAATTGATGGCCCCCGTGCTAGACACACCCGGCTGCCAAAACCAGTGGTTAAGAACCTGGGTGTCTGGGTGAACTGCCCCCTTTCCTTTGACGCCCAGGCTAAATCAGTAGCAGGCACCTGTTTTGGACTTCACAAGGCCCAAAGCCCATTTTACGACTATTTGACTCCCACACTCATCAGATGATTAAGAGCATTAGGCTACGTCAAGGGGTACCGCAGGGCTCAGCCCTGAGTCCGACCCTTTTCAATCTCTTTTTCCGCCCCATGCTAACATCGCCGAGCGGTTCGGGATCAGGGTCGTGTCATACGCCGATGACACACAACTGGTGGTGTCCCTTACGCACGATCTGGACTCGGCGGCCTCCAACTTCACGGCATGTCTGCAGGAATTGGCGTTCTGGATGTCGGACAATTGTTTGAAGTTGAACGGTAACAAGACCGAGGTGCTGGTTGTAGGGTGCACCCATTCAGTTTGATCATCGGCGTGGTGGCCTCAGACCTTGGGTCCCACTCCCAAACCAAGCAATCAGGTGAAGAACCTGGGCATGTGGCTTGATTCTAAGCTCTCTTTTGAGTATCAGTCCAGACGGGTGGCATGCTCCTGCTTTGGGGTCTTAAAAGGCCTCCGTAAGACCTTGGACCTGCTGCCGGTGTCTGCCAGGAAGACTATGGTGCACTCCCTGGTCACTTCCCACCTGGATTACGGCAATTTACTGTATCTGGGTGCGACGGGCGTGTTCAAATAGGCTCCAATGTGTGCAGAATGCCGTGGCTAGGCTGGTTCTCATGCTACCCAGAAGGGCTTCCTCGAAGAAGGCGCTGGTGTCGCTCCACTGGCTCTCTATCAGAGAGAGGGTGATGTTTAGGGCACTATGTGTGTGCCATCGCATCTCCCAAGGCAAGATTCCTGCATATTTGGCGGACTTGGTCTCTCACTATGTGCCCATGAGGCAGCTGAGATCCTGTGGATCGGGTCTGATGGCTGTCCCTAAGATCTCGAAGTCCAGGATGGGCGGCAGATCGTTTCGTCGCCTCGCCCCTCAAAACTGGAATAACCTGCCTTCGAGTCTTAGGCTGGAGGCAGCTGAAACCAAGTTCAGGAAGGACTTGAAAACCCACTTTTTTCGTGCGAAGCCAGGCGACTTTTAATCTCTGCATTCTCACTCGAGCTCTGTGCGGTCGTCTCTCACCATAGCGCGGGGGCACACCAGTTGGTGTAACCAGGCGCTCTATAAATCTTTATTATTATTATTATGATAGTGCACTCAATCGTTCTGGCTAGGCTGGACTACTGCAATGCACTGCTCCTTGGTTCTAATAAATCAGTGATAAAAAGGCTCCAGCGAGCCCAGAATGCCACGGCCCGTATACTTTTTGCACTTCCTAGGCACTGCCCTGTCTCTGGCCTCCTCCACCAGCTGCACTGGCTGCCAATAGAGCAAATAATCCACTTTAAGGCCCTCTGTATCACTAACAAAATTCTCATGGGCTTTTGCCCTGTGATCTTGAATGATCTGTGTCTCCCCTATGTGTCTGCCCAATCTCCACCTTGCCCGTGTGCGCCGGGTATGCAGGGCCAGAGCTGGCGGGTGCTCTTTCAGGGAGTTTGCCCCCGCCCTCTAGAATTACCTGCCTCTTTCCACCCAGTGCATTCTGGACCACTGGTCCTTCAGAAGGGCTGTGAAGACCTGGCTATTTTCTGATTATTAGTTGCCCCCGCTTACCTTGCCCCACTCTTCAGACTTCAGGCTGGGACGCCCTGTTGCCGCCAGCCATGCTCTTTACAAGTATTTTAATATAACATAACTTTGCCTATTGTACTAATGTACTTATTAAATTTGCATTTGGCTTGCATATTTACTGGATTCATTGGTAATCCAAATAAAACCTGTTAATCATATTTAGTGATTATTGGTCGTTAATGTCGGGTCACATTGGCTTCACTAGGTAAATCGTATTGTTGATGTTTTCTCCCTTTCAATGTTTCACATCAGCTATAAAAGGTTATATGACCAATGGGGAAGCATCTTTCAGGACTTGACTAAGAGACACACATTTGAGGACTCAACTAAGAGATTACGTTGCAAGTCCTAGGATTCTCCAGCACATGGAAATGTGTAAAAGACACATTCAAACAGGGAAACATACGCAAATACCAATACTGACATAATTAAACCGAGGACAAAAAGATACAGGAAGAAAAGGATATAAGAGATCCTTGAACACAGACACTAACAAGTAAAGGGAGTTTATGACAAGAGTGCAAAGGAATACAATAAGACAGGGAGATATTGACAACTGACTGCATCTTCTTATGCCTCATTGAATTACTACATTCACATTTTTGTGATGCCTCTTTGAATGGCATTTTTTGCTTTCATGCTTCATTTACTTTAAGCACAAAGCATGCGGTGCTGAATCTATTAGCTTACAAATTGCTTTTAAGCACACTCTAATGCTAAGTATACGATTTTAGCAAATACATTGCTTTCAAGAACTTCATAATGCTATGCAGACTCATATTGCTATGCCGACAATACACATGGATTGCTTGAAGATATTTGCATTCACTGATTGGGCGTTTTCAACCAGTGTGCGGCTTGTGATAGCCATTAGTCTTATTTACAGGCAGTTTATTGCTTATGAGTGGTAAGCAGGCTGCTATTTTGGGAGAATAAAGGCTTGAGGACGTGGGCAGCTGGTTCTTCGCTTGTCTGCAAGCGTGTTTTTCTTGAACACAACCAGCCCACCTGCTTGCTAATGCTAATTAACCTATGTTAGTGCCGGGTTCATGTTATGGGGACGCAGGGGAAAAATACAGTCAGACAACCACAGACATTGCTGCTGCTACTGAAATGCAGAACTAGCCTGCCAGCAAAAGAGAACAGATGTTTGGTGTCTTGGTCACCAGCTCTTACTCACCAGGCACATAGGCCTGGGGTATGTAGGTTTTAGGAATATGTTTATGACAGATTAAATCATATCATGGCAGTTTGATTATTTGTATATGAAATGATGAGCTCGGGGAGATGCAAAAGACACAATGCCTACTTTTTACTCTGCATTCCGTTGTATAGTGTTCTTCATCATTTCTGTAGGAATAATGGCAGCCATTACATTCTATAATTGTTCATGTACTTTTTTCCTGAATAGTCAAGATTTGTAATTCAGAAACTGTAACAAAAGACTGGTCAAGTGCATGAAAAGTAGGAAAAGGTCGGAGAGGGCAGAGAGAAGAGCAGTATGACCAGACTGAGGGCAGTACAATGAAGAAAAGGAGGTACTCTGCCTGCATACAAGAAAGACCACACAATGGAGCAACCCGGTATTGTAACACAATGTAAACATGGATTGGAAAATGGAACTTCTTATTGCACGAAAGGGTAGAAGGATCATGAGGAAACATGACAGACAAATACGAGAGAAAAATAAACTCTACGAAAAACTATAACAAGTAGTAGTCCACTGTGTGATATTTGCTTCCATTTTGTAATAAAAATCTTGGATGTTCTCTGTTCTATAGCTAGAAAGACCCCGATTTCCCAGATATTCCAAACCCATTGCAAGACTAGGAAGTGCAGATACCTGTGCTGAGGTAATCTTCAAGTCAAATGGAAATCTGGAACTAATAAGGACCGCAGAAGATTCCCCTTGCAAAGCAGCTCCCATTAGATGAAATAGCTGCCTGGCAGATAGGTAGCCCAATAACACTAAAGAGTTCTCTCAGATGGAGGGAAAGGGAGAAAATACTTAAGGGCGTTGTTAGAAATGGGATTTCTGGTTGCCTAGGGCATGCGCCTAAGCCATGCAGAAACCACCACTCTAGTCAGGGCAAGGTAGTTACACGCTGACCCCCTTGGTAGCTTAACTGAGCAGTCAGGCTTATCCCAGAAACGTTTGCGCAACACACACAGCAGCGACACACTAGGCACACCACAAAAGAAACTCTACACAAGGTTATATAAAAAATAGCCTTTGTATTACTCATAAACACAATAGATCATAATCACAAATATACACTGTGCCAAATGGCACTAAGGAGTACTTTACAGGGGTTATATACATTACAGGGCCAATCAGGCCACTGTCATGACCATTACAACACAGATTTAGTGAAACAACCAGTAACTACTGGTTAATTACTGTACTGAGCATCATCACCTTTGGTATAAACACATTATGCATCACATTTGTAATGCATATTATCCGCTGTGCACCTATCCCAAATACCCTAAGTACATCAGACCCCTCTGGGGCGTAAACCACACCATGGGTTATACATGAACAACATCATCAGCCTAGCATATTCCACAGAATGGCATATTATGCAAGACATAATAGTCAACTCAGGCCCACCATAGGCCTATACCTTGTCAACAGGCAGCCTCAGCGCCTTGGCGCTGTTCTGTCGAGGTCTATTAGCATGAGTAGGATCGGGACCTCCGTCGAGGATTGCCACCTGACCTATTAGCTGTGTGGGCTTGTCAAACACCCCTACTAGTCTCTCCTGGCTGATGATGCAGCAATTAATTAAGTAAGGACCCCAATTCTCACATGGAGTGGGGGTGCACCTCACTCAAGTCTCCCCAACAACAGGAGTGCCGTTCCCCAGCGCAGCTGCCCGGGATCTGGCAGCGCAGCCGTGTGAATCAACAGGCACCAACAGTGTGCCTTCCACGCCCCACTCACTGGGTCAAATCAAATATAGCTTTATTCGATTTTTGTTGTAAAAAAATCATAAAAGCACAATTAAAAACATCATTAGACATTTACAGTACGAACACGCCTACTTCGGTTTGATCAAACTCCATTAAAAAACAGTAGAACATAATTTAATATTTACAGTAAAGTCATAACTAATCACATTATAGTATTATTAACCCCTTCGATGCTGATGACGGAGCGGTTCCGTCATCAGCATCGGTTGGGCTGTGCTGATGACGGAACCGCTCCGTCATCAGTACAGCCCTGGGGGGGAGCCCTGGCGCTCCCCCCCTTGTGCAGGGATCTTCGTTGTTTTAGCAGGGGTGGCAGCGGAAGACCTTCCGCTGCCACCCCCTGGCCCCCCCACGCTTCCTGGTGACGTCAGCGCGCACAGCGCGCGCCGACGTCATCAGGAAGCGCTGGACGCGCTAGAAGCCATTTGTTTCCAGCGCGTCCAGGAGCAAGGTACGTGTTTGGTGCTCCGGTGGGGCCGTTTTTCGGTGCCTTGAGGCATCGGGGGGGAGGAAACTGTATTTCCTCTCCCCTGATGTCCCAATGCAGGTCATTCCTGGTGCACGATCGCGCACAGCGTCGCGATCGTGCACCAGGAATGCCCCACTAGACACCAGGGAGTGATTTTGGCATGATATTTTTGTGCAGGAAGCGACCCCTTGGGCAAGGGTCGCTTCCTTTTGGAGCTAAATAATTTATCAGACTTTTCTGCCCCCCCTGGGACAGATCGGCCGTTTTTTTGGCCGATCTACACCCAGGGTGGGCAGAAAAGCCCACTAGAGCCAGGGATTACTTTGTTTTTGAAATCGGAAGCGACCCCTTGGGCAAGGGTCGCTTCCTTTTGGGGGCAAATAATTTTTCAGACTTTTCTGCCCCCCCCGGGGCAGATCGGCCGTTTTTTGGGCCGCATCTGGACCCAGGGGGGGGGGCAGAAAAGCCCACTAGACACCAGGGATTGATTTTTATTTATAAAGGAAGCGACCCCTTGGGCAAGGGTCGCTTCCTCAGGGGCATACAATATTTTTCAGACTTTTCTGCCCCCCCTGGGGCAGATCGGCCGTTTTTTCGGCCGATCTGCACCCAGGGGGAGCAGAAAAGCCCACTAGTCACCAGGGATTTGTTTTTATTTGAAAAGGAAGCGACCCCTTGGGGAAGGGTCGCTTCCTAGTGGCCATAATATTTTTTTTAGACTTTTCTGCCCCCCCCTGGGGGCAGATTGGCCGTTTTTTGGGCCGCATCTGGACCCAGGGGGGGCAGAAAAGCCCACTAGACACCAGGGAATAATGTATATTTATAAAGGAAGCGACCCCTTGGGCAAGGGTCGCTTCCTTAGGGGGATAAATAATTTTTCAGACTTTTCTGCCCCCCCTGGGGCAGATTGGCCATTTTTTGGCCGATCTGCACCCGGGGGGGGGGGGGGCAGAAAAGCCCACTAGTCACCAGGGATTTGTTTGTATTTTGAAAAGGAAGCGACCCCTTGGGGAAGGGTCGCTTCCAGGGGGCATTATAAATATTGTAGACTGTTCTGCCCCCCCTCAACTTTACCGTTTATGGATCCAGGGGGGGGATAGAAAAGCCCACTAGACTTCAGGGTTTTTTCTTTATAGGGAGCGACCCCTTGGCCAAGGGTTGCTTCCTTGTGCCCATTTCAAAAGTATGTTCTGCTGTGTCTTTATTTGGGCTCTCTGCCCTCCAGTTGGGTTGCTTCCAGGGGGCCCACGTTTATAATGATTTATAATCTCCCCCCCTTGGGGACAGACCCCCCATTTGTGACATAGCCTGTTGTAATGTGTGTTGTTTTTGTTTCTTCTAATGTGTATTGTTTTTTTTCTCTTTAGAGTGTTGCAGTGTGCGGTTCCGTTACTGGTGGTTCTGTTGTTCTGCTGTTTCTGTAGTTGTATGTGTTTGGTAAGAGACCTCTTTTTTGTTCAATTGTACTGTGATTGTATTTTTTTGAAAAGTGTGTAGTAAAATACGAGTATGTTTGGTTTCTGTTTGTTGTGATTGTAAAACATGTTTTGCATTTGTTTTTGATGTGTCCTTCTGTAGATGTAAGTGTTTTTTCTTCTTCTTTCTAGTGGGATATCGTTGCCCCTTTGCTGTGTCTTTGCAGAGTAGGTGCTGGTGAGTGTAGTTGTGTCTTGTAAGTGAATTGTATATATTTTCTAAATTCGTTTTTTTTTTAAAAAGGCTTACAATTTTCATCTTACTTTGCGCAGTGTTGGGGTTGTTGTTGTTTGTGCAGACTCCTTTATTTGTAAGGATAATGGCTAGCCGTCGGATTACTGCTCAGCAAGTTGTTGGATTGCTTTTTGATTCTTCCTCTGACCATGGTCCAGAGTCTGACTCTGATTCTGAACCAGAGGTGGGAGGTGAAGATTCAGGTAGTGAGTTTTCTCTACACATGGCTTCATCTGATGATGAAGACACTCTGAGTGCTGATGAAGCTACTTTTGGTGTGGATGATGTGCCTGTGGTTGCGGAGGACATTGCTGCGCCTGTGGTTGCAGAGGACATTGTTGTGTCTGTGGTTGCGGAGGACATTCCTGTGCCAATAGTGCGGCAAGAGACATCTGGGCTGCAGCCTGGGGTTGCTAGTATTCCAGTTGGTGCAGTAAGACGAGAGGCAGCTGGGCGGCAGCCTGCGGCTGCAAGACTTGATGTTGAAAGTTCTGACCTCTGGGTTGCACCAGGCATGGTGCAGCCGGCATTGCCTGAATTTACTGGTGTTCCAGGGTGTAGGGTGAACACAGAAAACTTTTTGCCTATTGATTTTTTCAAGTTGTTTATGGATGATGTGTTTGTGGCAGAGATTGTAGAGCAGACTAATTTGTATGCTGAAAATTTTTTGAGGGTGAACAGTGCCAGCCTTAAGCCCCACGCTAGAGCTACCCGGTGGACTCCCACAAATTTGGAGGAGATGAAAAAGTTTTTGGGTTTAACTTTTTTGATGGGCTTGCTTAGGAAACCATCAATGGCTTCATATTGGTCTACTAGTCCCTTGATGGCTACAGCTATATTTCCGGCAGTCATGAGTCGTGATCGGTATTTGCTTCTGCTTCGGATGATGCATTTTGTTGACAATAGTCTTGCTTTGCCACGAGATCACCCTGATTGTGACCGTCTTTTCAAAATTCGGCCTGTCATTGATCATTTCGTTGATCGATTTTCTGAGATCTTTTATCCTGGGAAAGAAATTGCAGTGGACGAGTCTTTGCTGTTGTTCAAAGGCCGCTTGGTATTTCGGCAATACATTCCTAGTAAGAGGGCACGCTATGGAATCAAACTGTATATGCTGTGTGACAGTGAGACTGGATATGTCTCTAATTTCAGGGTGTACACTGGTAAGGAATCCAGGATTAACCCCCCTGGTTGTCCGTCGACTTTTGGAGTGACTGAGAAAATTGTGTGGGAACTTGGTCGTGGATTTTTTAACAAAGGCCATCATTTGTATGTCGATAACTTCTACACTGGTGTGCGGTTGTTCAGGGAATTGGGCAAAGTGGACACTGTTGCTTGTGGCACAATCCGCTCAAACCGTAAAGGTTTCCCAAAAGAACTTGTGTGTCAGAAGCTTGCTCGGGGACAGTGTAGTGCATTGCGTTGTGAGGAGCTTCTAGCTGTGAAGTTTTCAGACAGGAGAGATGTCTACATGTTGACTACAATACATGATGAAAGCACTGAACCGGTGACTGTTTGGGGTCAGGTTGCAGAAGTGCGCAAACCTGTGTGCATAATGCACTACAATAAGTACATGGGTGGTGTTGACAGAGTAGATCAGAGGTTGGAACCGTATGCTGCTCTTCGTAAGGCTTACATTTGGTACAAGAAGTTGGCTATCCATCTTTTCCACTTGGCAACCTTTAATGCTTTTGTTGTGTTCCAGAAATCTTGTCCCCAGTCAAAGATTACTTTTGAAAAGTTTCAGGAGTCTGTAATAGGCAGCCTTGTTTTAGTTGAACAGGCAAGTGTTCCTAGAGTTGGAGTGGTGGAGGATATTGCCAGATTGAAAGATCGCCATTTTCCTGGTCAAATTCCTCCTACAACCTCAAAAGACTTTCCCAGTCGGAGATGTAGAGTCTGTTGGCGAAGAGGTTTGCGGAAGGAGGTTCGTATGTACTGCCCTGACTGCCCTTCAAACCCCGGGCTGTGTGTACCTGCTTGTTATAGATTGTACCACACGCAAAAGAATTTTTGGGAGTATCAATGAGTAGTAAAGTGAACTGGTTGGTCTTATTGTTCAGTTTCAAAGTTTGCATTTGTGTAATCTTTTTAGTGTAGTTGTTGAGTTAGTAGATTTGTATCAATTTGCAATTTGTTTTTGTTTTTCTTTCATTTTCAAAAAAAACTAAAGTATGATGTTGGTTTGCGTGTAGTGTCCATTGTCTGACGGTGTGCATGGTTTGGCGCTTGGCTGCCGGTGTCTGTGGACTGGTGCTTGTCTGGCGGTGTCTGTGGACTGGTGCTTGTCTGGCGGTGTGCGTGGTCTGGTGTTTTGTTGGCCGTGTGCGTGCTCTTGCGCTTGCCTGGTGTTGTGTTTGGACTTGTCCTTGGCTGGTGGTGTGCGTGGAGTGGTGCTTGGCTGGTGGTGTGCGTGGAGTGGCGCTTGGCTGGTGGTGTGCGTGGAGTGATACTTGGCTGTCTGTGCACGAAGTGGTGCTTGGCTGGCGGTGTGTGTGGAGTTGCGCTTGGCTGGTGGTGTGTGTGGAGTGACGCTTGGCTGGTGGTGTGTGTGGAGTGGCGCTTGGCTGGTGGTGTGCGTGGAGTGCTACTTGGTTGTCTGTGCACGGAGTGGTGCTTGCCTGGCGGTGTTTGTGGAGTGGCACTTGGCTTGGGGTGTGCGTGGAGTGGTGCTTGTCTGGTGGTGTGTGTGGAGTGGTACTTGCCTGTCGGTGTGCGCTGAGTGGTGTTTGGCTGGCGGTGTGCATGGTCCGGTGCTTGGATGGTGGTGCGCGTGGAGTGGCGCTTGGCTGGCGGTGTGTGTGGAGTGGTACTTGGCTGTCTGTCAAAAGCTGGTGGGATTGACATTCAATACCACCAGCTTTTGCAAGAGGGGTTACCTGGGTTTTTGGCCCCGTGCGAGACGGCCATGTAGGGAAACCTACCAAACCCACACATTTCTGAAAAGTAGACACCCGGGGGCTTTCAAGGAGGTATGGCTTGCGTGGATCCTCCAACGTTCCTTTACCCAGAATCCCTTGCAAACCTCAATTTTTGATGGAAAAATCAGTTTTGACACACTTTTTTTGTGTGGGAAAGCGTGGCGTCACTGGGCTCACACAAATTTCCTCCCACCCAGCGTTCCCCCAGGTCTCCCGATAAAAATGGTACCTCACTTGCGTGGGTAGGCATAGTGGCTGCAACAGGAAAAGGTCCAAATCGTACGGTGGAGACATTACAATAACCAATAGCAAGATTACCTTCTTTTTTTGGGGGGGGGGGACTGAGTTTTTGGACCGGGGCTCGGCAGGCATCTTTGGAAACTACCAAACCGAAACAGTTCTGAAAACTAGACACCCGGGGGAGTCCAGGGAGGTATGGCATGCGTGGGTCCCCCAATGTTTTCCTACCCAGAAATCCCTGCAAACCACAAATTTAGGTTAAAAAAACAGTTTTCCATACATTTTTGCGTGGGATCGCCGTGTCGGCACAAATGTCCTACCACCCTGCGTTCCCCTTGTTCTCCCGAGTAAAATGATACCTCACTTGTGTGGGTGGGCCAAAGGCCTGTGACTAAGGCAGGGGGGCTTAATTTGTAACACTGAAATACTACTTTTTTCAACATTCGTTTTTGGCCTGTTCTGCTTTGGGGCACCCACACAAGTGAGGTATCCTTTTACTCGGGAGAACCAGGGCAGCGCTGGGTGGTAGGACATTTTTGCCGGCACGGTGATCCCACGCAAAAAAGTTTGGAAAAGTGATATTTTTACCTAATTTTAAGGTTTGCAAGGAGTTCTGGGTAGGAAAACATTGGGGGACCTACGCATGCCATACCTCCCTGGACTCCCCCGGGTGTCTACTTTTCAGAATTGTTTGGGTTTTGTACTTTCCAAAGAAAACCACCGAGCCCTGGGCCAAAAACGCAGGTGCCCCCCCCCAAAAATCAAGGTTGTTTTGCAATTTGGTATTGTAAATTCACCACCGTACAATTTGAACCGTTTCCTGTTGCAGCCACTATGTCTACCCACGCAAGTGAGGTACCATTTTTATCGGGAGACCTGAGGGAACGCTGGGTGGGAGGAAATTTGTGTGAGCCCAGTGACGCCACGCTTTCCCACACAAAAAAAGTGTGAAAAAACTGACTTTTTCTGCAAAAATTGAGGTTTGCAAGGGATTCTGGGTAAAGGAACGTTGGAGGATCCACGCAAGCCATACCTCCTTGGAAGCCCCCGGGTGTCTACTTTTCAGAAATGTGTGGGTTTGGTAGGTTTTCCAACATGGCCGTCTCGCACGGGGCCAAAAACCCAGGTAACCCCTCTTTCAAAAGCTGGTGGGATTGACATTCAATACCACCAGCTTTTGCAAGAGGGGTTACCTGGGTTTTTGGCCCCGTGCGAGACGGCCATGTAGGGAAACCTACCAAACCCACACATTTCTGAAAAGTAGACACCCGGGGGCTTTCAAGGAGGTATGGCTTGCGTGGATCCTCCAACGTTCCTTTACCCAGAATCCCTTGCAAACCTCAATTTTTGATGGAAAAATCAGTTTTGACACAATTTTTTCTGTGTGGGAAAGCGTGGCGTCACTGGGCTCACACAAATTTCCTCCCATCCAGCGTTCCCCCAGGTCTCCCGATAAAAATGGTACCTCACTTGCGTGGGTAGGCATAGTGGCTGCAACAGGAAAAGGTCCAAATCGTACGGTGGAGACATTACAATAACCAATAGCAAGATTACCTTCTTTTTTTGGGGGGGGGACTGAGTTTTTGGACCGGGGCTCGGCAGGCATCTTTGGAAACTACCAAACCCAAACAGTTCTGAAAACTAGACACCCGGGGGAGTCCAGGGAGGTATGGCATGCGTGGGTCCCCCAATGTTTTCCTACCCAGAAATCCCTGCAAACCACAAATTTAGGTTAAAAAAACAGTTTTCCATACATTTTTGCGTGGGATCGCCGTGTCGGCACAAATGTCCTACCACCCTGCGTTCCCCTTGTTCTCCCGAGTAAAATGATACCTCACTTGTGTGGGTGGGCCAAAGGCCTGTGACTAAGGCAGGGGGGCTTAATTTGTAACACTGAAATACTACTTTTTTCAACATTCGTTTTTGGCCTGTTCTGCTTTGGGGCACCCACACAAGTGAGGTATCCTTTTACTCGGGAGAACCAGGGCAGCGCTGGGTGGTAGGACATTTTTGCCGGCACGGTGATCCCACGCAAAAAAGTTTGGAAAAGTGATTATTTTACCTAATTTTAAGGTTTGCAAGGTATTCTGGGTAGGAAAACGTTTGGGGACCCACGCATGCCATACCTTCCTGTACTCCCCCGGGGGTCTACTTTTCAGAACTGTTTGGGTTTTGTACTTTTCAAAGAATACCACCGAGCCCCGGGCCAAAAACGCAGGTGCCCCCCCCCAAAATCAAGGTTGTTTTGCAATTTGGTATTGTAAATTCACCACCGTACAATTTGAACCGTTTCCTTTCGCAGCCACTATGCCTACCCACGCAAGTGAGGTACCATTTTTCTCGGGAGACCTGGGGGAACGCTGGGTGGGTGGAAATTTGTTGATCCATGCAGATTCCGGAACTTTCCACCACAGAAATGTGAGGAAAATGCGGTTTTTTTTCCAATTTCTTAGCTTTGCAAGGGATTCTGGGTAAGAGAACGTGGGGGTAGGCAGTCGAGTGACCCCATCCTGAATTCCCCTGGGTGTCTACTTTTCAAAAATGTATAGGTTTGCTAGGTTTCCCTAGGTGCCGGCAGAGCTAGGGTTCAAAAACAAAAGGTAGTCTCTTTGCCCAAAACGTGCACAATTTCACTGAAAAATTGAGTTGTGACCACGTTGCGTTTTGCACTGTTTCCTGTCGCAGCCACTATGCCTACCCAGGCAAATGAGATACCATTTTTCTCGGGAGACCTGGGGGAACGCTGGGTAGGTGGAAATTTGTTGATCCACGCAGATTCCGGAACTTTCCACCACAGAAATGTGAGGAAAATGCGTTTTTTTTTCCAATTTCTTATCTTTGCAAGGGATTCTGGGTAAGAGAACGTGGGGGTAGGCAGTCGAGTGACCCCATCCTGAATTCCCCTGGGTGTCTACTTTTCAAAAATGTATAGGTTTGCTAGGTTTCCCTAGGTGACGGCAGAGCTAGGGTTCAAAAACAAAAGGTAGTCTCTTTGCCCAAAACGTGCACAATTTCACTGAAAAATTGAGTTGTGACCACGTTGCGTTTTGCACTGTTTCCTGTCGCAGCCACTATGCCTACCCAGGCAAATGAGATACCATTTTTCTCGGGAGACCTGGGGGAACGCTGGGTGGGTGGAAATTTGTTGATCCACGCAGATTCCGGAACTTTCCACCACAGAAATGTGAGGAAAATGCGTTTTTTTTTCCAATTTCTTATCTTTGCAAGGGATTCTGGGTAAGAGAACGTGGGGGTAGGCAGTCGAGTGACCCCATCCTGAATTTCCCTGGGTGTCTACTTTTAAAAAATGTATAGGTTTGCTAGGTTTCCCTAGGTGCCGGCAGAGCTAGGGTTCAAAAACAAAAGGTAGTCTCTTTGCCCAAAACGTGCACAATTTCACTGAAAAATTGAGTTGTGACCACGTTGCGTTTTGCACTGTTTCCTGTCGCAGCCACTATGCCTACCCAGGCAAATGAGATACCATTTTTCTCGGGAGACCTGGGGGAACGCTGGGTGGGTGGAAATTTGTTGATCCACGCAGATTCCGGAACTTTCCACCACAGAAATGTGAGGAAAATGCGTTTTTTTTTCCAATTTCTTAGCTTTGCAAGGGATTCTGGGTAAGAGAACGTGGGGGTAGGCAGTCGAGTGACCCCATCCTGAATTCCCCTGGGTGTCTACTTTTCAAAAATGTATAGGTTTGCTAGGTTTCCCTAGGTGCCGGCAGAGCTAGGGTTCAAAAACCAAAGGTAGTCTCTCTGCCCAAAACGTGCACAATTTCACTGAAAAATTGAGTTGTGACCACGTTGCGTTTTGCACTGTTTCCTGTCGCAGCCACTATGCCTACCCAGGCAAATGAGATACCATTTTTCTCGGGAGACCTGGGGGAACGCTGGGTGGGTGGAAATTTGTTGATCCACGCAGATTCCGGAACTTTCCACCACAGAAATGTGAGGAAAATGCGTTTTTTTTTCCAATTTCTTAGCTTTGCAAGGGATTCTGGGTAAGAGAACGTGGGGGTAGGCAGTCGAGTGACCCCATCCTGAATTCCCCTGGGTGTCTACTTTTCAAAAATGTATAGGTTTGCTAGGTTTCCCTAGGTGCCGGCAGAGCTAGGGTTCAAAAACAAAAGGTAGTCTCTTTGCCCAAAACGTGCACAATTTCACTGAAAAATTGAGTTGTGACCACGTTGCGTTTTGCACTGTTTCCTGTCGCAGCCACTATGCCTACCCAGGCAAATGAGATACCATTTTTCTCGGGAGACCTGGGGGAACGCTGGGTGGGTGGAAATTTGTTTATCCACGCAGATTCCGGAACTTTCCACCACAGAAATGTGAGGAAAATGCGGTTTTTTTTCCAATTTCTTAGCTTTGCAAGGGATTCTGGGTAAGAGAACGTGGGGGTAGGCAGTCGAGTGACCCCATCCTGAATTCCCCTGGGTGTCTACTTTTTAAAAATGTATAGGTTTGCTAGGTTTCCCTAGGTGCCGGCAGAGCTAGGGTTCAAAAACAAAAGGTAGTCTCTTTGCCCAAAACGTGCACAATTTCACTGAAAAATTGAGTTGTGACCACGTTGCGTTTTGCACTGTTTCCTGTCGCAGCCACTATGCCTACCTAGGCAAATGAGATACCATTTTTCTCGGGAGACCTGGGGGAACGCTGGGTGGGTGGAAATTTGTTGATCCACGCAGATTCCGGAACTTTCCACCACAGAAATGTGAGGAAAATGCGTTTTTTTTTCCAATTTCTTAGCTTTGCAAGGGATTCTGGGTAAGAGAACGTGGGGGTAGGCAGTCGAGTGACCCCATCCTGAATTCCCCTGGGTGTGTACTTTTCAAAAATGTATAGGTTTGCTAGGTTTCCCTAGGTGCCGGCAGAGCTAGGGTTCAAAAACAAAAGGTAGTCTCTTTGCCCAAAACGTGCACAATTTCACTGAAAAATTGAGTTGTGACCACGTTGCGTTTTGCACTGTTTCCTGTCGCAGCCACTATGCCTACCCAGGCAAATGAGATACCATTTTTCTCGGGAGACCTGGGGGAACGCTGGGTGGGTGGAAATTTGTTGATCCACGCAGATTCCGGAACTTTCCACCACAGAAATGTGAGGAAAATGCGTTTTTTTCCCAATTTCTTAGCTTTGCAAGGGATTCTGGGTAAGAGAACGTGGGGGTAGGCAGTCGACTGACCCCATCCTGAATTCCCCTGGGTGTCTACCTTTCAAAAATGTATAGGTTTGCTAGGTTTCCCTAGGTGCCGGCAGAGCTAGGGTTCAAAAACAAAAGGTAGTCTCTTTGCCCAAAACGTCCACAATTTCACTGAAAAATTGAGTTGTGACCACGTTGCGTTTTGCACTGTTTCCTGTCGCAGCCACTATGCCTACCCAGGCAAATGAGATACCATTTTTCTCGGGAGACCTGGGGGAACGCTGGGTGGGTGGAAATTTGTTGATCCACGCAGATTCCGGAACTTTCCACCACAGAAATGTGAGGAAAATGCGTTTTTTTTTCCAATTTCTTAGCTTTGCAAGGGATTCTGGGTAAGAGAACGTGGGGGTAGGCAGTCGAGTGACCCCATCCTGAATTCCCCTGGGTGTCTACTTTTCAAAAATGTATAGGTTTGCTAGGTTTCCCTAGGTGCTGGCAGAGCTGGGGCTCAAAAACAAAAGGTAGTCTCTTTGCCCAAAACGTGCACAATTTCACTGAAAAATTGAGTTGTGACCACGTTGCGTTTTGCACTGTTTCCTGTCGCAGCCACTATGCCTACCCAGGCAAATGAGATACCATTTTTCTCGGGAGACCTGGGGGAACGCTGGGTGGGTGGAAATTTGTTGATCCACGCAGATTCCGGAACTTTCCACCACAGAAATGTGAGGAAAATGCGTTTTTTTCCCAATTTCTTAGCTTTGCAAGGGATTCTGGGTAAGAGAACGTGGGGGTAGGCAGTCGACTGACCCCATCCTGAATTCCCCTGGGTGTCTACCTTTCAAAAATGTATAGGTTTGCTAGGTTTCCCTAGGTGCCGGCAGAGCTAGGGTTCAAAAACAAAAGGTAGTCTCTTTGCCCAAAACGTCCACAATTTCACTGAAAAATTGAGTTGTGACCACGTTGCGTTTTGCACTGTTTCCTGTCGCAGCCACTATGCCTACCCAGGCAAATGAGATACCATTTTTCTCGGGAGACCTGGGGGAACGCTGGGTGGGTGGAAATTTGTTGATCCACGCAGATTCCGGAACTTTCCACCACAGAAATGTGAGGAAAATGCGTTTTTTTTCTCCAATTTCTTAGCTTTCCAAGGGATTCTGGGTAAGAGAACCTGGGGGTAGGCAGTTGAGTGACCCCATCCTGAATTCCCCTGGGTGTCTACTTTTCAAAAATGTATAGGTTTGCTAGGTTTCCCTAGGTGCTGGCAGAGCTGGGGCTCAAAAACAAAAGGTAGTCTCTTTGTCCAAAGAGCGCAAGATTTCACTGGGAAATTGAGGTGTGACCACGTTGCGTTTTGCGCTGTTTCGTGTCGCAGCCACTATGCCTACCCACGCAAGTGAGGTACCATTGTTTTTGGGAGACCTGGGGGAACACTGGGTGGGTGGAAATTTGTTGATCCAAGCAGATTCCAGAACTTTCCTCCACAGAAATGTGAGGAAAATGTGTTTTTTTTGTCAAATTCGTAGGTTTGCAAGGGATTCTGGGTAACAAGACCTGGTGGTAGGCAGTCAAGTCACCCCATCCTGAATTCCCCTGGGTGTCTACTTTTCAAAAATGTATAGGTTTGCTAGGTTTCCCTAGGTGCCGGCAGAGCTAGGGTGCAAAAACTACAGGTAGGCACTTTGCTAAAAAAGGGTCAATTTGTAACTGCAAAATTTAGGTGTCACCACTTTGCATTTTGCGCCGTTTCCTGTCGCAGCCACGAGGGCGACCCACACAAGTGAGGTACCGTTTTTATCGGGAGACTTGGGGTAATTCAGATTTGTAAATCAACTGTTATTACCAATTGAGCTTTTGCGCATTTCTCCCTTTCAATGAAAGACATTGTGTAAAAAAAATTTTTGGGGGAAAAATGACCAATAATTCTCATGCTAGTATGAGTATTCCCAATTTTGAAAATTAGCAATAATATACTGTTTCTGAACTCTATATTTTGTTCCCAATTCAGAAATACATAGGTGTCTTTCATACAGATTTTTCCATGTATACATTTTCCAAGACAAAGTGCTCTATACCCAGTAAATGAAAAAATACCACTGCAAGTTGCTGCTCAGTTTTTGGATCTGGGTTCGTCGGGTTCTTGGTGAAACTACAAGTCCTATATATCCCCACAACTAGGAAGGTCTAACGGATGTAACGGTATATTGATTTCTAAGAGCTGTCAAAACTAGAAAAAGTTATAGGTGAAAACGTTGAGACAAAAGGCTGTTTTTTTCAACAAATTTTCAATTATTCCAATATTTAACTGTTAGTTTCTATAAAGAAACCTTCATGGATTTAGACAAATGACCCCTTTCTGAATTCAGAATTTTGTCTACTTTTTGAAAATGTACAGCTTTCTAGGATCCATTATTGCTTTTATACTCATTTCTACCATTAACTGGAAGGAGGTGGAAAGCTCTAAAAATAGCAAAAATAGGCTATGTCCCAGAAAAATGCCAAAACTGTGTGAAAAATGTCAGTTCTCTGACAAAAGACTGTCATTTCCTAAAAGCTGAGAAAATGGAGATTTCAGCCCCACAAACCCTTTTTTGATAACATTTTCAGGGAAAAACCCAGAGGCTTTCATTTGCAGCCCGTTTTTCCCATTTTTCTGAAAAAAACAAAAAAAACACTATATTTTGGTTAATTTCTGGGACCCCTCCAAGGTAATCCACAAACCCTGGGCACCTTTAGAATCCACATGATGTTGGAAGAAAAGGACGCAAATTTGGCGTGGATACCTTATGTGGTCAAAAAGTTACAAGGGCCTAAGCGCGCACTACCCCAAATCGCCAAAAAAGGGCTTAGCACAGGAGGGGAAAAGGCCTAGCAGCGAAGGGGTTAATTAAACTAGGCCTGTAGGATCATATCCTATAATTTATACTGCTATTAACAGTATCCACAGTTTTTGATGTGTCACCTTAATTAATTCAAATAATAGATTCCCTACAATGAACTTCTGAATCTTATTACATTTTTCAGGTATGACACCATCACGCTTATACATAATTCACTGTCCATTCGTTGTAGGAACATAAGGGAATTATTACACTGTCTCAAGCCTTTATTTTTTTTTAATGGTATTAAAAATCTTTTACTGGGTTAATATAAAATTTACAGAAAAAGGTGACGTGGATAGTTGAATGTTTTGTAACATCGTCACAGGGACAGGGTTTTAAATCGCACGACCAGTCATTAATCTCAGGAAAGGTGACCAGTCTAAATACTATGCCCAGTCGAAATGGGGTCACCAGCATACGATCAAAGCTCCCCCAAAGTTGAGATAGGTAAGCCTGAATTCCTGGCCTGTTTGCATCAGATAATTTGCCATAACCGATTGTTTCCCTCTCTCTTGCGACCAACTTTTATCTTCCAGGTGTATCATATATTCCTTTTTTAGTTGTTTCTTGGAGATAGAATTCATACTCTCAGGACCTTCAAAATATTCCGGGTGTCCAATCTCACTAGTCACAGCTCTGATATGGCTCAGCCATGGGATACGCGCAGTCCTCTCCATTTTCATGCAGTCCATAATAACACTGCGATTAGAAATCGCCTCATCTGTCACCCAGAGCTTGTGCCACAATAAAAGAGTATAAGTCCTAATGATGTCTTCTATATGAGACAGACCGAGGTCAAGGTGGCAGATGAAGTTGGCTGTGGAGCTATATACTGCCAAAAGATATTTTAAAAAGGCATTCTCACATTGTTGTAAACTCTTATCATTTGCTAGACCCCAAATGGCAGCCCCATATACTGCTGTCGAGATGCATTTAGCTTTGTATATAGATATCATCTCTGGGATTGGCTTACTGCCCAGTTTACCAGCAAAACTAGTTGCCCCCCAGTTGCTCTCTGCATCATTTGCTTTCTAGACTGTATAGCAGTCCCCCATTTTCCTGTACTCGCAAAGACTATGCCCAAAAACAAAAAGCTATTAACGCACTCAATTTTTTGTTTATTAATAAAAACACTGCATTTATTTTTAAAAGACGCCTTCCCACATGTCATACTAAAAGTTGTTTTAGTATTCACCCTAAGACCCCTGTCCTGCATGTATTCACCAAACTGTGTAAGTGTTATTTGAAGGCCATTTTGTGTCCTAGACATTAAAACTGCGTTGTCCGCATATAATAGAATAGGTATGGGGCAGCCATCAATTACTGGGGGATCATTTGGGTGATCTGCCAGATATTTACCTACACTATTTATATAGAGGGTGAAAAGAAATGGGGCGAGAACGCACCCTTGTCTCACTCATTTACTTATCTTAAATCTTTTAGAGCATTACCCCTGTTTCCCATACCTGACTCTAGCACTTGCATCCCTGTACAGCTCTTTTAAAACAACAATATGCTTGATTCAACACCAATATCCAATAAAATGCCCCACATTTTTTCGTTTACTACACAGTCAAAGGCTGAACTAAGGTCAACAAATGTCAGAAATATATTGCCACTCTGTGTACTTATAAATAATCAGACTCAGGTTCAGGCCTTGTTTGACTGTCGAAAGGCCTGCTCAAAGGCCGTATTGTAACTTTGTTAACACACCCATTTCATCAGCCCAGATTTGTAGCTTGTTCAGAATTACCCTACCAACCACTTTCAGGAGGGAATCTAGCAGGGAGATGGGGCGGTAACATGTCGGCTCATTTCGGACACCTTTTTCAAAAATCGGTATGATTATTGAACAGTCCAAGTAGTAATAAAACTCTTTTGCATACAATTCATAAGGACGTTCATTAAAAGCGGGGCCCATAGCTCAGTTTTATGCTTATAGATGTCGACAGGTATGCCATCTGGGCCAGGCGCTTTGCCTGCCGCACTATCTTCTATTGCTTTTGTTACTTCGTCCATAGTCAGAGAAATTTCCAGGGGAAAATCTTGTCTTGCATTCTCCCTTCATATACCACAGCCCTTAATTCTCCCTTTACGCCACCTTCCACCTCCTTCATGTCTGCCCTGTCTTCATCTCCTACACTATCATTATAGAGACCACTAAAATACTGTACCCACCTATCATCTTCAATTGCCACATCTAATATATCAGTGTCTCGCGTGGAAAAAAAAGGTGCATTTACTATATTCCAGAAGCCTATGTTGTCTTTATTTTCACTGGCCTTGCGCAAATTCTGCCATGCTCCTGTTCTTAATTCCAGTCTTCTTTTCTTTTGAGCTTGTTTATACATACGCCTGGCCTGTTTAATAACCGCCATAACTTTTGGTTTGTTTTTCAACTTTTTGTTTGATTTTCAAAACTCTCTTAAGGTTTTTTATGGGCATTTCTGCATTCCTTATCAAACCATGCTTTTTCCTTCCTGATATGTTCTTTCCGTTTCAGGGTCACAAATAACATCTGCCTGATTTTACTTGGTATATTCGAGAAAGCCTCTATAAGATCTTCACCCTCCTTATCCTGATCTAAGCAAATGTTAAAATCCGTTTCCTGTTCCTTAATAAGTTGGGCCAGAAAAGGCTGGGGTTCAACCTTGCTCCATTTTAGCGAATATCCATTCAGGCTAGCAAGTGTTAAATCAGTGCCATATTTATCCCCTTCTCTACATTTCTCGGGTATCCCAAGCACCGAGTTGAGATGAATACTTAAAGGGTAATGGTCACTATATAGCATGCTATGTGTCTTAAACATAGATTCCTTACCACCTATTTTTTTGTACATAAAAACAAAATCAATATTTGGATTACAGCCCCTCCCGTTATAGGTGGGCTCAAATTCCATCTTCGGGGAACACATATCATTAGAATACCCTAAATCGAATTGTAATATGATTTCATTAAATTTCTCCCCTAGTGCTGTATGCATGAAATGTGGTAATACAGCCACTTTTCTTTCACCCATGCCACAGATGTTACTATGATAAAACTGACATATGGTGCAATTAAAATCTCTGCCCCAGATAAAATACACTTCCCCTTTTAATGTTTCCAGTCTTTTACCTAATTCCGTTCTAGTTTCGCTAGAACACACAGCATCTTATTCCGAGGTATATTATTATAGAAATTAATCAGGCCCAAACAGCTGCTCATAGTTAGATGGAGATCTATAATCTGGTAGTGTTCCGCTTTACATTACGATTTTATTTTTTGTAAGCCCGGGGTATTTGAAATATAAGTGCATAATCCACCCTTATTACGTCCATGCTCACTAAAACCTGCCGTAGTATGGAAGGTCTGATAACCTTGCATATGGACTTCAACAACCGCCAAAGTTTCCTGGAAACAAACAATGGGATATTCTGCTATAAACTGTTGCCAGTATTGATCTGCCATTTTATTAGTTAGGCCTGCAATATTCCAGAACATTATACCCAGCTTTGAACATTCATGTATTGGATGACTAACTTCCTCCATGGGCGTTATATTTTCCATTATTGCAATATTTATGTTCCCTGGTTCAGCTTCTTTTGTCACAGGCTTTAAGCATATTTCCTAACTTCCTGTGTAATTTAAATTAGTCCTGTGGGGGGATTTGCCAGTAGGCCCAGATTCCCCGGCTAGTTGGTTGGCATACCTTTCCTTGACTTAACATCCCTGTGCAGTCAATCAATGTCTTCCAGATTTGTCAAAGGTTCAAACCTGTTAGACAACGGTACCACATTCCAATTCTGCCTATCATTACATGCCCCCCTCTTCAAGGCTCCTTGTTCTCGACAATTTTGGCCCCAATAAAAGAAGCGTAGTGGGAGAATGCTAGGCTCATTAGTTCCCAGGTAATTTGTTCCAGCCCTGACAAGGATAGCATGTATCAGCCTTGGATAGCTAAGCGTTAGTACAATACATTTGCCCCCACACACACACACAGCCCCCCACACACAGCCCCCACACACAAACACACACACACACACACACAGCCCCCCCACACACACAGCCCCCTCACACACACACACACAGCCCCCCCCCACACACACACAGCCCCCAACACACACACACAGCCCCCCAACACACACACAGCCCCCAACACACAGCCCCCAACACACACAGCCCCCCAACACACACACACAGCCCCCCACACACCCAGCCCCCCCATACACACACAGCCCCCCCCACACACACAGCCCCCAACACACACACAGCCCCACAACACACACACACAGCCCCCCAACACACACACACAGCCCCCCATACACACACAGCCCCCCTCACACAGCTCCCCCCCACACACACAACCCCCCCACACACACAGCCCCCCCCACACACACAGCCCCCCACACAAAACAGGAGGATGGGGGGCAGAAAAGCGAGCAACAGGGGGGTGGGGGGGCATACACACAAAACAAAGACTTCATACAAGGAATCGCATGCGGAGACATACTTTCATTATTTATCAAAAGGTCAAGGTTTTTTTTACTAATACCTTTGGATTTCAGGATCCATTGCTCTAAACAAGTGACCTAGGGCCAGATGTAGGTGCCCGTTTGAGGCCATTAACCGAGCGGTAATGGCCGATTTTGGCCGTTACCGATCGGTAAATGGGTGACAGGTATGTAGGGGGCATTATTTTACCGAATCGGTAAAATTACAGATTTGGTAATTTTACCGATTCGGTAAAATAAAAAATCGGTAATTTTACCGATTCTGAGGAACCCAGATGTAGGTGGGACTCTTCAGAGTCCCAGAGGCCTTACCGAATCTGTATTTTACCATCAAATCCAATTTGATGGTAAAATACCGATTCCGGTGTGCATGCACATGTGTGCATGCACACCTATGTCATGTGACAGGCAGACCTGCCCTTAAGGCATGTATGCCTGCCACATGGCACCCGAGCCAGTTTTGGGGGTGCCAGAGGGTGTCAAAGTGACACCCCCTGCACCCTTGTGAAAATCGGTATTTACCGATTCGGTAAATACCGAATCGGTAATGCCCATTCATTCCTATTGGCTTCAAAGCCCATAGGAATGAATGGGTTTTACCGATTCGGTATTTACCGAATCGGTAAATACTGAGTTTTTCCGAATCGGTATTACAGCACATCTGGAATACCTACATATCCACCCCTTAGATTTACCGATTTTTAATTACCGAATCGGTAAAATTCGGTAATTAAAAATCTGTAAATCTATTTTACCTACATCTGGCCCTTTGACTAAGGATGCGAAATCAAAATGTAAGATTAAAGCGAAAAGCGAAGACTCACAGATATGCGCTATCAAAATTAGAGTTATAATGGTGCCCAACTGAACCTGGCAGAGCTGAAGACTGTTCTATGACGTGCTTCATTCAAAGTGCGAGACTCGAGCATCATACATGCAGTTTCCACAATCAATTATTAGTTTATACGAATACAGTCCCTGCACCCCCAAAGCAGGGGTTGGGGGGGTAGAAAAGCGAGCACGAGGCAACAGGGGGCAGGGGGGCAGAAAAGCGAGCACAACGGACAGCTGGCCTCGCACACTGGGTGCGCCAAAGAGATCATATTAAAAAACATACCGCTAACAAACATGCCAGGACAGCACTAACCTGTCCGGTGTTCTGCCCTTCTCTCACTTTCAAGTCTTGTCTTGTCTCGGGTAGTAATCGCTGTGTTACTACTTACTCCTTGACACAAACACAGTAATAAAGGCGACTAGGCGAACTAAAGAACTAGAGAAAGGACTTCACAGCAACACCCCCTGAAGCAATGTTAAGCGTAGCGTCCATTTTTAATTGGGAACATGTAAACACTTTCCAATATATATTTAGGACGTCAGTCGTCTCTCTGAACAACAGAGCAAAAGTGAAGCATCGTTCATGCTACTGCAAGAGAAGCCATGGATTTTTCGGCATTTCACCAGATATCAGGTTTCAAAGGTTCGTGAGTTTGCAGCTTATCTATCAAGTTTATGTTCTTGGAATCTGTGAGTTGTAGTCCGTGTGAGAAGTTGAGGAACTAAGGAAGGAGGCACTAAGGAAGGAGGGTTGGAGATAGACAGGGCATTGAGAGGCAGTGACCTAGTGGGGAGTGAGTCGGGGGAGAGACTGACAGCGAGAGGAAGGGCTGAGAGAAGAGAGGGCAAGGGGGATAGAATTATCACAGCATGAGGCCCCAAAGTAATAATTATCACAGCATGCCGAGAGGCGCCCCACGCTGCTGGAGCACTCATCTGCGCGTTAATTATAGTGGAGTGCTCCAGCAGCCTGGGGCGCCTGTTGACATGCTGTGATAAGTGGTGTCTCATGCTGTGATAATTGTTATGCCTGCTCCCGGTCAGAAAGTGAGAATTATCACAGCATGAGGCCCCAAAGTAATAATTATCACAGCATGCCGAGAGGCGCCCCACACTGCTGGGGCACTCAACTGTGCATTAATTATAGTTGAGTGCTCCAGCAGCCTGGGGCGCCTGTTGACATGCTGTGATAAGTGGGGTCTCATGCTGTGATAATTGTTACTTGCGGGGCGCCTGACGTGCTGCGCAATAATTAACACGCACAAGCTGTTCCACTGTGAAGCGCGTTCACAGACCTGAATCGGTTCGTGCCCATAGTAGAATGGGCTTGTGCACAGGTCTGTCTCCCTTGGAGGCAAACACGGCGACTATAAGTCTCGTTGGCGGCAGCGCTTCGCGCTGCAACGCCAGCGAGACCTAATAAATCTGTGAACACCATTGCGCAGCATTTAATATTACTATTCTAAACATACCAAACTTGACCATGCTGTTCCTCTCATATCAGATATTACCACTGAAACACTTCTCAGGGAATGCCCAATGCATTCCTAAGAGAGGGCAGCCTCACAGCAGTGAGAAACTAAAATGGCTGTTTGTCACTACCATGATATGTCACACAATTAACGCCTTCCCTGTGGGGCTAATTCCCCCGCTGTGCTGGGGCGAGGGGGAGCACGCGCAACATCCTGGTGCTCGTGACGAGCTCAGCTTGTCATGAGCCACAGTGGCTGTGTGCTTATGACTAGTTGAGCTCCTAATGACCACACCCGTTCCAATGGAACGCCCAGCACAGCAGGGGAATTATCCCTGCGCAGGCGTTGCGCAATGGTCATGACGTGCTCATCTCGTCATGAGCACACGGCCACCCGGCTCATGACAAGCTGAGCTCGTCATGAGCATGGGAGGGGTTAAGGTACATTTCCTATCTTTTACCTACTATGAACCCTGCCCATAGGGCTAGCTTTGGCCTACCTTAAGGGTGACTGAAATGTAGAAAAAGAGGAGTTACAGACGTGGCATCCACTTTATGTGCCAAGTCACAGCTGCAGTAAACTGAGCACACTGGCCCTGCAATGGCAGAGGCCTGAGACAGTTTTGCAAGGATACCTTGGTGGGTGGCGCAATCAGCGATGCAAGCCTACCAGTAAAACAAACAACTGGGGTGGTGTGGAGTGCAAACAAACGATGGATTTAGGCCCAGATCTCTGTACTGGGGTGAATATATGACATTGTTCTAATATTCTGAGATAGTGATATGTGTTTTCAATATTGTAACTATGCAGCAGTTTACTAATATTACTGCAAATAATATCTGTGACCCCCTCCAATTTCTAATATGTTAGGTCCTCTTTCGATCTAAAAGAATTATTTTTTATGGATGTTGTTTGAAATATTAAGACAACGTTTCTCTGCAAAAGGTCTGTAATGCTCTCCCACATGAAAATAAATTAAAGCAAAACGGTATTTAAAACAATCTGTTAAAGAATTATTAAAGGTCATCCAGGCAGTGGGCTCTTGCCCAGGGCCCCTAGAAATTCTGGGGCCCTGGGTCAGCGCCCACTTTGCCGTGCCTTGAAATGCCTCAGAGTCAAAGGGGACATTCTCCTCGCTTGCACAAGGGTCTCTGGCATACTTGCTAAGCTACTGCTGGAGATAAGCATTGGCATCTGTAGCCCAGTCCCCCTGGTCGTAATGCTAGCTTTAGAAAATTAAAACGTTGACAGATTAGGTGAAACACAAACGGGTACAAGTCTAGAAGTCCCCAGTGGGGAAAATAGCTTGAAGGAAATCAGGGTTGCTGTTGTTCAGGTACAAGAAGTGATGGCAGTACCAATCGCCGAGTTGGGCAGACCCAGAACATAGCCGCCATTGAGAAAAGATCTGGAGCTTGCTTTGTGTGTTTCCTGCATTATCAGAGGCCAGTCAGGATTGGTCATCTGTATTTTGTGGTTGGCCCATTCTAAAATTTTAATCGAGAAATGATTTCATTGCCACGAGTTAGACCAAAATGAATGAAGTGCAGGAGTAAATTGCTGATGTGAGAAAGAAACACAAAGAGCACGTTTGTGAATATGGGAGAACATACAAAATAACAGCCACATGTTATCAGAAATTTTATAACATAACAGAGGCCTAAAAACTAAATCTCAGAGGCAATCAGAGCACATCTCTCAAAAAACAAGACAACGCAGAAGCTTTGGGATTAAAAGATAGTCCTGAAGCCTCAGCGTTGTCTTGCTTTTTGAGAGATGATGCTCTGATTGCCGCCGAGATTTAGTTTTTCTCCTGCCACTTTATTCATTTAAAGATAAAAGTGATATATTACCACCAGTCTTGCCACGAGTTTGGAATATCTTAGAAACCGGGGAGCGCGTGTAATATATTATAAAGCAGTGCTAGGAGGGAAGTAGGTCTCTATGAAATATTCACTAACAGTGATAAAATACTATGAATGCATGATACACAATAAATAACCTGGTGTGTAAAGCGCATGACAACAGGGATACATTTGCGTTCTCCAGAGTAATGTTGCTTATGAGAAAGTGTGGGGAGTGAGAGCTTCCAGACATCACTGAAAATTAAGAGTAATGATAAAACGCGTGTTTTGAAGTTTATTCATATGGCTTGCTTTCATCGTCAATCACGATCGAACGGAACAGAACCGCAGATGCTGTTCAAATATGATAATGGGAGAGGGAAACTTCTCTTTACAGGCACTCCAGCAACACATCAACGATAAAGACAGAAATATTGGAAGAAGCTTATGGACAAAGCCTAAGTAAGAATGATGACATCACGAGGCTGATGAGCAATCATTTTCCCCCAGAAAAAGGAAACCAAAACAGGCTCACCTTGAGACAGCCAAAGTGTAGCAGTTTATGTAACGAAATAACAGTAGTAAAATAATTAGGAAAAACTGTGACTAGGGAAAAACAACACAAACAGCCAAACGAAAGGTATTTCAATCAATAATACACTGCACGCTGTTATTTGAAGCATATAAGGCCATTTTATTAGGACAAGGTTATACCTTCACTTCACTTCACTTCACTTTTCTTTCAACCTCCTCTCTTAGATCTCCTGCAGTTGCTCTCTTGCATTCCACAAACTCTCCATCCTTCAGATGTTCCCCCTCCAGGGGGTGACAGACCACCCCTCCAAAGTACTGTCAAACCCAAAAAGAAACTACAACCTGTCCTAAGCTAGCACACTCAACCGACCCGTAAACCTTACCCTAAAACTGGTAGGATGGGTGGGTGGACTGACTCAAACAAAACCTCCCTTGATGGTGCCAGGTGCAGGAAGAGGAAGGGGCCCTCCTCCCCTCCACCTTTATACCCACCATAATCCCTCCCATTGCCCAACCCCTTGACCCCCACCCCAGCTTGTTCTTCCGTTCGCGCAAAGAACCCTGCGGGAAGACATTGCGTAATAATACACTCCACGCTGTTATTTGAGGTGTAAAAGGCCATTTTACTAGGACACGGTTGTACCAAAAATCACATTAACCAAAACATCAATAACTATAACATTTCCCATAATCAAACCCCTTCATTCACTCTATCCATCCTCAACCCTCACACCTGTTGCTCTCATCCCTTTACACTCTGATACCTCCTCCATCATTTCATTCTCGTCTTCACTTTTCTTTCAGCGTCCTCTCTTATATCTCTTGCAGTTGCTCCCTTGCATCCCGCACCCCCATCCTTCACCTGTTCTCCCCCCCCCCAGGGGTGGATGTGCCCATCTGTGACCCACTACCCCTCCAACCAGTACTGCCAACCAGGGAACCCCCATAGGTTTGTTACCTTCCCCTCCCCCTTTACTCCTGTGCACCTTTCGCATCACTGCTTCACCAGATAGATTTGTTCCACATCCTAATGATCATGTTGTGCATCTCCATCATATAATAGGCATTACCAAGCTGCGAAAGGTGCACTCCGTCATCCCTGAACAACAGTGGTTCCTCTAATCTGAGCCCAACATGAGTGATCACCTTAATGTTTCTGCATTGGCAGAACACCCTCAATGCCTGATTCAGCTTTCTTCAAGCTTTCTCCAAGGCTGCCTGTTTTAACGCCCCTTTCCACACTTTGCGTGGCACAAATTCGGTCCATATTATGCATGTTCCTGCCAAATACATTTTCATCTCTTCCAGGTCCCTCAGCATGTGCTGCAAATTAGAAAATCTAGATAATCTTATCAAGTCATTTTCGCCCAGAAAAATGATCAAAATATCAGGAGAGCCTCTTTGCGATATCATCTTTGACAGCCATGGCAATAGAGCCCCCCAACACATTCCTCCTTTACCCTACCAATGCACCTCGTGATGGCCGCTCTTCAGACCAAGGTTATGGCCGTAGACCTGCTGATCTGCACATCTGGCTGCCCAATGTACATTAGAAGGTCTTACGAACCAGGTAACCGTCTTGGTTCCTGGACTGCCCACACAACCTGTGACAAGAAAAATAGATTAGGGCACAAATAGTCCCTTTTATCTCTCACATCCGCCCCCCAGAGCCCACCTTATCTACTTGCGTACATATTTCCCGCAGCACCTAGACCTCCATCTCCCAATTTGGTGTATCCTGTCCCAGGACCACCCCAAATGTGCCGCCGCCATAGCTGCGCCAATGCAGAAAGAATGAGTGTCATATCTAGCAGGGTCCCTTCCCAAACACCACAATACCATGCGCAACACCACCAGCAACTGAAAAGCTGTCAGCCTTTCCCCTGATGTGTGATAAAAGATTCCTCCAGACGGTTTTCTTGCCTTTGCTAAGAAAACCCACCATTCTTGCACCAGGCACACACCACCACCTCTGCTCTCATTCATCCAAACCCATTTACCCCTCCCGACCTGATCTGTCTTGGTATAACCCAGCCAGATCCCTAGATACCCTTCATCAAATCTTACCTCCTCAGATGTTCTTCCTGCTTGCTGTTTTGTGCCCAACAACTCCGAAACCCTGAATGTCCCAAAAAACATCAATACCATGCACAGTCAAAATACTGATACTTCATAATCATCATAATAACAATTGTGTAAAACTCCCAATAAACTTTGCAACAATTCAAATGTTATTGCCTCCCTCGGAACTCCCTCCCCCCTCTTCCTCGTTCACGTCCCCAACCTTTAAACATCTTACTCAGAATTTCATCCTTCGCAGGGTTAAAACCTAGGTACAATTTGCTATAAAATGAGATCCCTGCCAATTTCCCCACTATTTTAGTTAGCGACAAACTCTTATCTATAAAACTTAAAACAAAACTCATAGCTTCCTTCTCAGTGTCCTGTCTTGACATGCTCCATACATGTAAGGTCTGTCGTATTAAACCTCCAAATTATGCCCAGGCCAGCCTGTAACTTCGCCTTGTGGAGTCCGCCATAGATTTCTCAACCAGGCCTATCACTCTCACTCTCCCGGGCCCAGATGCCCTCCGGCAGCTCTGTCTTGCATGCATCCACACCAGGTGCCAGTCGCCGGAATCACCGTCACAGTGAATGAGACAAGGCATTCGCAATGTCATTATTTGCCGCCGGAACATGTTTTGACTGAAATACAACATTTAACCTCAGACATTTCAACATAGAACTCCACAACAGCCACAATACCCTAAAATATTTTGCTTTCTGTCTGTTCACTAGCGCCGCCACTATCATGTTGTCCACATGGAAAAACACTGATCTATTCTGAAACTCAATGCCCCACACCTCCAGTGCCATCAACAGTGGAAAGAACTCCAGGAAAGCTATGCTTGGAACCCGTGTCAACCAGTGATCCGGCCATTGTTCCACACACCATTGACCATCCCAAAACAGACAAAAGCCAGACGCCCCTGCCGATCAGAAAGTTTTTTTAACCTGCCAGATAGTTCTGTCTGCCACAAAGTTAAAAAGGTCTGCCAGACCCTCAAATCCGCCCTGACTTCCATTGAAATTCAGACCCTGTGATGTGGTAGCACTGCCCCAGACATGGCCATGCAGAATGTTCTGCCCCCTCTCACCACCCAGCAAGCAAAGTTCAGGAAACGCATCAGTTATTGCACCTTTCTGAGGTCAATTTTCTTCTCCCCCACCACCCACAGCAAGAAAACCTGTATGTCCTACACTTTCTCTCTGTGTCACCTGGCCACCCACTGGACCGAGTACAACTCAATGCCCAGAAACGTCAATCTACAGCTGCACTTAGCTGTTTTTTCCAGTGCTAGGGGGACCCCAAAGTACTGTGCCATTTCTTGGAAGTTCTGCAATGCCCTCTTGCAATCCCCTGAATTTCCCCTTCCAATGAAAAGAAAATCATCCAGGTAATGTGACACTTCCTGGTGCCCACCACTGTTTGTGAAAACCCAGAGCAAGACATTGCTAAACATCTCAAACAGTGCACACAAAATCACACAGCCCATCGGCAGGGCCTTGTCCACAAAGAGGGTCACCTCAAACGGCATCCCCAGCAATGAGAACAAACAACCGATGTACCTGAATGGTGGTCTCCTACATGTGACCCTCCCAATCTTATTCCCTTCCAGCACGACAAATGGAAAACCTGGACAGGACCACGGCTCCTATAACTGGGGGTTTCTGTCGGACGAAGCCCCGCCCACCGATGACGTCGACCTGCACACGAGACTATCTGAGGCAACTTCCTGGTTTACGGCGCGTCCTAAGTACGGAAAGGAGAGAGAGTGGCGTTTTCCCGACGTGGAAGATACTGGTGGACCGGCCAGAGACGAGGACGGAGAACGCAGACCGAGTTTGACGGAGCCCACAATGAAGCCAGGCCAACAACCCTGAGTCTTGCCCCGCCTCGCCCACGGAGGTGCGTGGCTGGAGCAGGAACGGGGCAAGTTCTCGGGGTGGGTGGGAAGGAAGGAGGGTAGTCAAACCACCTAGTTACCTCCAACCCCCCTAACTTGTAAATACTACCGACAACACCTCCACACGTGCACAGTTCCCCTCTTGTAGTGTCTCACTTAGTGCACAGTGTATTGGTGTATCTCCTCACTCCCCGGCCCTATCAGATCTTGAATCTGAGAATAAGAGTCCTGATAGCTTCTTTTTTTTTGTTCGTATTTTCCGGCCTGAGTCCGTAGTACATCGGACAGACCTCGAGACTTCTGATCCGAAGAAGCTAACTGCAGTCCCCCCTGACTGAAAGAAGGAAAAGAACCCCAGCAAAATGGACCTGGACCCCTTGCCCCGAGAAAAGAGGACTCAAAGACATAAACGTCTTTTCAAGCAAATAAAACCTTATTCGATCCGACCTGGCCTACGACCTTATCATTCGAACCCACAACACTCATCATAACTTAACCATGCAAAACCCCAAAGTGCATCTGAGTCTTTCCAATAATATCCATGTACTTCAAGAGTGCTATTGCCCTGTCCAAGTGTTTTTCGCAATAGATACTGGCATATATTAGGAACACTAACATCCAGTTCTCCATGTTAATAGGGACCATGGGTTTCCTCATCAGTTCCCACTCCTCTTCCTTTGATCCTTCTTTTGCCTGGATCACCCTATGAAGTAGCTTAAATATATCCATGTATGTGTGCTTCCATATCCTATTCCTTGTTTTTTCGGAAAGATGTGACCCCAACAGCATTGCCAGGCCCATCTATGGCAGCTTCTTATGGTGTTTACCTTCACCCTTTTCTTCCTTCCCCTCTCTCCCTTCTGCCTTGTCCCTCTGGACAATCATGTCGACTAGCTGCTTCACCCCGCTGGCCTTCGCACCTGCTGTGGTATCCGGTGTTGCACCCGCTGAAACTCTGTGTCTCTTCCAGACCCCTCCCCCACTCAAACCAACTGGCAGGCTTTCTTCCTCCCCACCTTTGGCCCCCGTCCCAAATGGTCCACCAATCGCTCTCACCTGATAGACTCACCTGGGCTCCTTTATCCTTCCCCTTGGTGCTGGTCTTCTTCTGGCTGGCTGCCTTCGTCTTGACCTTGGCTGCACTTGCCTCCTGCAAAACCCCAATCTTTCTGGTTGCCTTCTACGGTGCCCCAGTGACCCCTTCAGGCAACTCATCATCCTCCCGCACTTCACCCTCTTCCAAATCATCACTCTCATCACCATAATCTACCAGCGACTCCGTCTCATCCTCTGCAGGCGCCCACACCACTTCATGAACCGCTGTCTTCTGTTCCTTTCCACTCCTTGACAACACACCACTGCATTCTTCTGCGTTCACTGCTGGAGCCCGATCCCTCGATGGAGGGTAGGCCCCCGCGGACCCACCTGCTGCTACCTGCTAGCGTCTTGGGCCGTTTTGTGCCTGCCAGTACCACCACGCTTTTACCAGCCTCCCCTGCCAATTTGTGCACCCCCAGGCTGCTCCAACCTGAGGGAACCCCAGCACCACCGGGTCTGTCCACAGTCATGGCTGTCCTTAGCCCCCACTCTCTGGCTGGTGTATCTCATCTACCCACGCCAAATTACCCTGAGCCTACCCTGCCCTGGGGTCCTGTCCTGCTAGTGCCTCCTCTTCCCATGGTGGAGTAGGCGGCCCTCTGCCCCAGCAATCAAAACTCCTGTTCCCCCTGGCTGCACACAGGGCACCCCACTTACTCTCGGTCTCCTGAATGATCCACCTTTGTTCGTGGATCTTGGCCTCTAAATCCAGCCACGCCCATCTGGGGAGGGTGGGTGTATGGGGTTTGTCCCAGCTGAACCCTGTCACCCCACCCTGTTCTGCAGTGGGGGTGCCTGCCATATTCCCTACTCTTTTTCTTGCATTAAGAGTGGGTTAATATGTTCCTAGAGGTTAAGCTGCCATCCCACCGAGTTTGAGGCCAGTATTCCTCGGGGAGTGCATAAGCCGAACCCCTGTGCATTGCGTACTTTTGCAAGTGCATATGCTTCTTGGCAATTGCTGAGCTTGTGCATTGGAGTCTGTGTAGCGCTGACCCTGAGCAGCATCCGAGTGCTCTGTGGGCTGGTACTTTGTGATCTTGTCACGAGGTCCCCTCGTGACTCATGGTCATTCGGCCTGTGTGTCCTCCTGATGGTCATCTTGAATTCTGTTGGGCTTCCTGGGTTGCTAAAGACGTGCCCTGACTCCCCATTGCTTGGTAAGTCCCCTAGACCTTGCTGGTGCACACCGTACCCTGCTTGACTTTCCTGCATCGGTGCTGTTGCCAAGGGTTGTTGGTGCTCCAGCCGGACATCGACACCTCAGCACTCAACATCCTTCATGGGACAGCTTGCATCTGGCTCCTAGTTGTCATTGACATCTTCTGGTCCTCGTGGCTGCAGAGTCAAGCATCCTCTTTTCGCACACAAATCATCCGGCATCGGTGGGCATTCATCCTCTGAGCCCCTGGTCACCCTGAAGTGACTCAGACTCTATCCCCTCTGCTTTCAGGTTCATTCCATCACAAATCCGCCCTTGGATTCCAACTGATATTTTCCTCCTTCCAAGCAGCAGCCCTTCTTTGAAGTCCTCTATTGAAAATAACGACGATTTCCGACACCACTTCAGACCTATGCACCCAGCTCTCCAGGGATATGTAACTCAGGTAACTCAGGAACTCTGGTACTCTGGTATCCACAGGTGGGGTGGCTCTCCAACCTCCCAAGTTCCAAAGGGTTTCCTCAAAGTCCACCGAGAAGGGTCCTTAAACTCTAAAACTGTAACTGCAACTTCCCCATAGAATTATACAGAGCCAGCAGACGTGCTCCCACACTGCAACCATCCTCCGTAGGGTCCCTGTCTACTCACCTTGGGTGGTTCCTTGGGGTCACAACGATTCTACGTGCTCTAGACACTGTCTCGACTCAAGTTGTGGTTCTTATATCATTATTTTAGCATTTGGTTTGGTCTTCCCCTGGAGCCCACTGTGTATTATTATGTGCTTTGTTTTGTACCCTAATGTAGAGGATACTAGAGAGTATTATATAAATAATATATATATATATATATATATATATATATATATATATATATATATATATATATATATATATATATATAAATAAAAACATATTTTTATAACTACTGTGTGGTCTTCCTTTCATTTAATTAATACTAAAGGTGATATTCTGGTAAAACAAGCTGCTTTACATTCCTTCAAGATTAAGCCTGAAGGCTGCTCTCCACAGCTACCACTAGGATAGCTTTCTAAAGGTTATCTTTGACCTAATACATCATAAGGGTCTTTTGGACTGGTGCAAGGTGCCCACTTTAATTAGTGGACAGCATATACCAGGCCAACTTGTCACAGCGCCCCCCCCCCCCCAAAGACCACCACTGCTACGGATTTCCTTACAAGCACCCTTTCACAGTGCCGCTCAATTCTCCCTAACCACTGTCTCTCAGATGCATTTACTTTTATAGTGCCACTCATACCAGTGTAAGGTGCCAGAGCACTTTACATCACACACACATTACAAAGAGACAATCAATCATGCTAGTGTAAATCAGTGTATAGGAATTGTTACAACAGTCAGGACTACAAGGTGTAGTGTATGAGTAACATGTCATTGATACTGGTAAGCAATATAGTTTAGGAGGCCTTAGTCTAGAAAAGCACAAATTCAGAATTTAAAACATAACATCATTGTTAGGGGTTCTCTTTAATAATAAGAATTGTTTTCTACCCAAATGAACCCTTTTCACAAGATTAGTTTGATGAAAGATTGGGCAAAAAAACTTATAGCTCTAACATATACCTTGCAGTTTGCATGCTGTTCTTTGATGACAGTTAATAACTCAATGTTCTATAGTAGGATTTTGATTATAAAAGACAAGTTACAAAAGGAGCTCTCTTACAAAAGCTGTTACCTTCTGACCTATTTACATTATTTGCACTTTGTTATCTGCATAGTACATGTTCTTAGCAGCAGGCATTTCAACCCTCTGCACTACATAAGGATGAGTCACAACTTTCACTAGACAAACCTCTGGTCTCCTCCCAGGAATATGATAATCACAGGGGTTATCTTGACATTTTAATTGATGCCTGGAAATTGCTGGAGGCCAGGAACGGGGCAGTAGGTGCTTTTAAATGATAATATACTTGCAAAAATAATGCCCCCACCCGAAGTCAGTGCCTGGTGCGATGGCACCAATCACATTGCCCTAGACATGGCCCTGGAGAGGATGGTGTGGTACAGAGAGTTTGGTGTGTGGACAGAAAAGGGAGTAAAGGGAGGTAGAAAAGGAGATAGAGGTGGAGAAAGAGTGAGGTGGAAAAAGGAGTATAGGAAGAGTGGGTAAGGTCAAGTCGAGGAACAGATACAAAGAAACCCTATTGTGTGGTACTAAAAGAAAGGGGATAGAAACAGTGTGGTGGAGGGAAATATAGGGACAGTAGAGTGGAGGAAGAAGGTGGCAGTGTCTAGGAGCACAAGAAATAGGCGAAATGAAAACATTCTCTCAATGAAAAATGCACTCCCATGGTGTGCTCAATAACAAATTAAAAAACATAGTCCCTTCAGGTATTCTGTGGTAGGATACATATCATTCAATTAGAAAACTCTTACACCACAAAGCTCCTGGAAGCAACAGACACATGTACAGGGAGGAAAGCCATTGCCTCAAGAGGTGACAACTGAGAGACAACAAAGTCAATCCATCATGAGCAAGGGGCTGGCGCAAGCCCACTCAAAGTTTTGTTATGTATATGGCACAATGGGTTTGCCAACTGACATGTAAACTGTCCATAGTTGAGACCAAAAAATAGATAAGTTAATTTTTTTGGGGGGTGTTGTGAGCATCAGTTTCCATCACCTCTTTGCCAGCACCCCCTCCTGGGTCTGCAGTCACGCCCATGCCTCCAGAGAGAGCGGAGAGCGTTCTTGTGCCCCGTACAATAAGTGCTGGATTGGAGTGCCCTGGAGCCCAAACTTTTCGGATGCAAAATTGGGGTCTTCCTGGGTATAGTACCACCACTCACTGATCATTATTAAGTGGGATGCTCGGTAATGGGATTCAGTGTTGGCTGTGGTGATCCCCCTTCATATGAGGATTTAAAACATTTAGTGAGGGCTATGTGGGGGGAGGTGCAGGAATTTCATAGGAAACTTTTTAATATGGAATCTGCTGTCAGGAAAAAGATACGCAGTAGAGGGTGTGGGTAGTTTTGAAGGTGATAAAGGAACTGGGGTAAGGAAACCATTTTGAATATAGCCGAGCAACCCATAAGGGTCAAAGGAAGTGCAGACCAAGGTTTTACATCCACTTCCAGTGCATCTAGAAGTGGTCAGATGTACCTCTCCCATCCCGTTGACGGTACAGGAGTGATATGTACTCCAAACTATCTGAGGCTATGAGTGGTTATTTGTAAGGCAGTAGCTCGTCCTAGATCCTGAGAGTAGGGGAGAACCGGGAAGGCTTGGTCCTATTGATGGAGAGACCTGACGTCTAAATGAGGATTCCGAGGAATTAGAGCATTCTGGGCTCGGAAGTCTCTGGCTGGGTCCAGAAGATAAGGGCATCAGCAGCATAAAGAAAATTCTATCCTCAGGTCCCTCCTCCTTTCTCAAACCTCCAGACTTGTGCGTTGATACAAAGCCTCACTGCCAGGGGATCTATGGCTAGCGCAAAAAGCAGTGGAGATCAGGAAATGTCTGACGTGTGCCACATCCAATGGGGAAGGGTCTTGGGAGTGCAGTAACCACTCGAAAATGGGCAGTTAGATCTGTGTAAAGGAGTTTGACGTGTTTAGGAAATTTGGGTCAGAGGCGTTACTGGTGGAGGAGTGTGAATACATATCTCTAACCTGCGGAGTCAAGCGCTTTTTCAATATTTGCAAGCAGTATCAACCAGCCAGGTGCTTGGGAATGACAGGTGCATTTATACCCCATGAATGTTATGCCTGGTAGCACACCCGGACATGAAGTCTGCTTGGTTGCAGTGGACCAGGGAGAGTATGATACTAAGCCTGCAGTGATCCAGACCCTTGTCTAAGATCTTGTCTTCCGTGTTTAGAAGAGAAATTGGGCAATAAAACTAGTATTGGTTGGGAAGCTTCCCTAATTTGGGGATCACTGCTATCTCTGGTTTGCAGAAGTCAGCAGAAGCAGGCCTGTTTCCATCACTATTTGATGGTTACCACCTTGCTTGCCCTTTGGGCGACCTGTCTTTGGACAAGCTGCCCAACCACAGGAGATCCAAGAGTCAAGCTTCACTCTGATCTGACCTGCCGGTCCCCCACAGGAATACTTAGGGTGGCACAAGCAGTCCAGAGGCCTCCCCTCCACAGCTCCCCGGAGCCCAGAGGGGCTGAGCTGTCCACCCAATGTAAGAGGCCCTTGACTCTCTTGAGCTGCTGGAATTCCAATTATTGTATGCTGAAGGGGCTTCCACAGACCAAGTCTCAGGGTCCGGCTCTCAGATGTCGGAGCATGTGATACAGGATCCTCTGCACCCTCAGCCCGGTTGTAAGGCAGAGAAATTACTGGGGTTGGTACACTGGGCCCACCACAACAGATAGCCCATATCAAGCGCCAGGTCTTACTCCAAGGAGACTTGCCAGCCACCCACAGGGAACCACAGGGTGGCAGGAGCAGTCCACCTGTCCAACTGGGGCCGTGGGGACCGGCACAGCACTGCAGGATTCCACTGGTCCTAATTACGAGATACAGTGGCTTTAGGGCCAGCCATGACCCAAAAAAACAGTCAGCGGTTGGAGGGCCCCCACATGAGCGTAATTCAAATCACTTGGGGGAACAAGTGGGGGGCTTCACTCGACAGTCCACTACCCTGATCCACTCAAGTATTCAGGCATGCGCCGGGCCGCCCCAGCCATTGCTGCCATCGGCCTAATCTGTCCAGGCCTCTAAGTGTTGGAGCTGCTTCAGGACCCACTACCGTCTCCCCACAACTGCGCCCCAGGGGCAAGGCATACTGGAAACCAGCGGCTTTCTGGGTGTGGCCCAAACAATACAGGACTGTGGGCCAGGACAGCCCGGCCCCCAAGTAGCCTGTTTGGCACTCACCTTCTACACCACTGAATGGCTCAGGTCCATCCAGGGCAGTACTGGCTACAGGGCAGTTTGGAATGCTGCTGAGCTGGGGGCTGATTTCGTTGATGGGAACCTGCGTGTACTAAACGAAATTCGTTTTGCTTTCATTATTTCAAAGCACACGCAGGTCTCCATGAATGAAATCAGCCCCCACTGCAATTAAATCAGCCCCTAGCTCGGCAGCATTCCAAACTGCCCGGTAGTCAGTCCCGCCATGGGTCCATCCCCACCCCGGTCTACCTTAGCTACTTCTCGGATGATGGTCAGCCAGCCCTAGGGCGCCCCGGAGCATCTAGGCATAAAAGAGGCATCTCAGAACTGCTTCATGTGTCATGGAGAGGGTGGGCAGGATAATGTTGGATTGGGGCCATGCAGTGCACAGCTGCCAAAGGTTACAGCCGCCATCTTCGGCATCCCGGTCACGACCCCCTAAAATGAACATATTCATTTTGAACAATTAATAGGTGAGTAAGATAAATAGGAAACAGTAGCATCCTTTCAGATCCTCCAAAATGTGCACACACACCTATAAAGCTCCTATGAAGTACCAAATCACATGTTGAACAGTGCAGCTTCTGAAAGTCTCAATCATATAATAACATTTTTAACAGATATGACATACAGCAGCAAGAAGCCATCATGCTTTACAGAAAATAACTTGAGTCCTTAAATGGAGCAGCATATTTTCACATGCACAAAAGACCCACAAAATGGGAAAATATGGTCCCATGGGAGGTTTTTAATAAGCCATGTTAATGACTCATTTGCAGGCACAAACAATACAAGGTATCAATGTCAAAATTATAATAATGTTTTGTTGACAATACATTTTAAAACGGTGCTACATTGCATAAAATAAGGAAAGACCGGACATTAAACAAACCCACAGGGATATACATCATGTTGATTTATTTTATCCCCAAAATATAAACACAAATACCTTCACATGAAAGAGTGTAAAACAGAGACATTTTGCATGTGCCAATACATGGGTACGATAGAGCCAGACAGAAATACATGCTTTACTCACAAATAGATCTCGATGGCTCTCAGAAGTGTTGTGTCTTCCTCGTAATAACGACAGACTACTTCTTTATGTATTTAAGAGCTTTATTCAACAGGTGCTTTCAGGTCCCCGTCCCTACTCTAACTGACCAGCCAATCCCCTGGCTCCTCCTCTTCCCCCAGCCCACTAACTCCGCCCACCCAGCTACTAGAACATTTACAATACCACAAGAAGCACTTGCCTCTTTCAATAATCGGCCTGTGAATGTGAATATTCAGAGTTGGGGGAGAACAAAAGTGTTCACAACTACCCAGAGTGATTATAATCAGCCTTTGCCAAACATAACTAACCACATGCCTAGGCACAAACATTGGACACCAACCTGCAAGAAGTAGTTGAGAACCATTCACACAGTGAACGCTACTGATGGTGAAAGAATGTATTGCTAATATCATAAATAGAAAGAAGATTGAGGTCCCATTGGCCTTTGCCTTTGCCTTACCCTCTCATGTCAATTTTGTAAGGTAGCATTTGTTTTGAGATTGTGACACCTGTCTGCCGTGCCAGCAGCTTGCAGAAGTGATGAGCTCGAGACAGTTGTCATTTCCCCAGTTAGTGAAATCTGGTGCTGAAATGTTTTATGTCGCCCTAAGTCTACTGATGAATTCTTTATTTAAAATCTGTATTATTGCTGTGATAAATGTTGTATGTGGTGCACTGTTATGGTATTTATTAACTGAATAAAGTGGTTTGACTGACTGACTTCAGTCTTGGAGGCACTGAACTATGTTTTTTGTGTTGGGGGTCTTGTCCGAGAGGGAGAGTATTACTTGCATGTTGTTGGCGTAGTTTATTTACACTTTCCTGGCCTGGTTCGTTCAGAACAATGTCTTCCAATGTGGCCTTTCAAAAGAGGCACCTGGTCCCCGTTCATTGTATATTCTGTGTCACTGAACAGAGTCGACTTCTTATATTATGTGTAGTTGTAAAACACATTATCATAAGCGAGGGTCTTCTGGTGCTGACCAGCGGTGTGTGCCTAGCTCTGTTCTTGGTCGGTTGATTTATTGAAAAGCCAGGTCTTTAGTTTCTTGTCGAATTCAAGAACAGAGGAGGAGGCTCTGCTGTGGAATGGGAGGGCATTCCAAGCTTTAGGGCAATGTTAGAGAATGCCCATCCTAGTGATCTCATTCTGTGAATGCATGGGATGTGTGCAAGTAGGATTTCCGTTAAGTAGAGGTGTCTAGGTGGTTGGTGGAAGGAGATACGACTATTCAGGTAGGTGAGGCCTGAGTTGTGTAGCATCTTGAATGTGTGGGTGAGGAGTTTGAATTGAGCATGGTTGTGTATCGGAAGCCTGTCGAGCTCCCTGAAGTGTGGTGTGATGTGAGTTCTTAGTGGGAGGTTGAGAATGAGTCTGGATGCTGAGTTCTGGGTGGTTTTTAGTCTTCCAGTGAGTTGATTGGTTTTCCTGGCATCAAGGGTGTTTCCATAGTCCAACTTGGTGGTGTGAGTGACAGCTTTCAAGTGTTGCTTGACAGCCATGTGAAGATTTTTCTCAGCATCTTCTGGGCGGGGAAGAAGGATGCAATAACTGCATTGACTTGTGCAGTCGATGACTATTCTGAGGTTCCTGGTGTGGTTTCTGGGTTTGAGTTTTTAGTGCAGCTGGCCACCGTTTGGAGATCCATGCTGAGGTGCTCTTGCCAAAGAGTACTACTTCTGTCTTTTTGGTGATGAGCGTGAGACAGTTGTCATTCATCCAGTTAGTGACTTCAGTCTTGCAGGCAATGAACTTGTTTTTTGTGTTGGGGTCTTGTCCGAGAGGGAGAATACGAGTTGCATGTTGTTGGCGTAGCAGAGGAAGTTTATGTTCAGTCAACAGATGATGCTTGTCAGAGGGATCAGGTATGTGTTGAAGAGGGTGAGATTGAGTGATGAACCTTGATACACTTCACAGATGTATTTTTGGGCTTCCAAGGAGTAAGGTGCTATGTGTATTTGTAAAATGCACTATCATCCATGAAGGTATGCTGGATAGGGTTCCAGGCTGACAGTTTGTGTTCTATCTGTTAAGAAGAAACAGATTCAGCAGAGAGTGTGTCCTTGGATGGCAATTTTGTGCAGGGGCATGAATAGGATGGGGTGTGAGACTGTGTCAAATGTTGCAGAGAGGTTAAAAGGAATAAGGGCTGCCATGTCTTCTCTATCAACGATCATGCGGAGGTTGTCTATGGTGGTGATGAGTGCTGCTTTTGTACTGTGGTTGGGCCTGAAGCCATACTGCATGGCATTGAGGAGCTGGAGGTTGCTTAGGTGGTCAGTGAGGTATCAGCTAATTTTCTTCCCTAAGATCTTTTCCAGGTATGGAAAACAGAGAGATGGGTCTGTAATTGGTAACCGTGCCTGGGTCAGCAGATGGGTTCTTGGTCACAATTATGACGGGGCATGTTTCCAGGTGTCTGGCAATGTGCCCCTAAAATGGAGGAGCTGCCCCTGGCCAGGGTGTCGGCACATGAGGTGATTCAGCTTTTGATGGTCTTGATGGCTTTTGCCAAGTTACTGGTGTACTCTGGCCAATGCTCGAGAGGGCAGGAGCCAACTCCTCTTCTGTGATGATTTTCCAGCTGGTGGGAGGTTCCGGTGGTGGTAGGTCAGGATGGGTATGATGAAACTGACAAGGGTTTGGTGTGTCCAGGTCATTATTGCTGGCTTGTCGACTGTGATGTTGCTGATTGAGGGGAAAGTTTGATTCAATAAGTATCCAGCATTGTGAGTGGGTTCAGTAATGTGCTAGGTGAGGCTAGGTTTTCTCAGATTTTCTAGAAGTCCCGTGGAGTTTGGGTCAGTGCGGACTTCTAGATGAAAGTTAAGAGGCGGATGTAGGGGCTGGAGTTGATGATGAGGGGTGCAACAAAGTCTGTGATGTCGCTGGCAAAATGAATGCAGGGTCCTGGTAGACTATATACAGAGGTTCTGACAAGGAGAAGTTGACTGTGATGCATGTCTGGAATATGACGTGTTCAATGTAGATGGTGGGGATGTCTGTGTTGCAGTTTATGCTATCTTTAAATATGATGCTAACTTCACCTTCAGGCTTGTGCTGATGGTCTTGCCTGGCAATCTTGTAGCCAGCAGGGATGACTATAGCAATGTCATGTGTAAAGAATGGATTTGGCAATGTTTCCGTGAAAAAGAGCAAGTCCAGAGTGAGGTCATGTCATGTAGTAGGTCTCATATCTCAGTAGCATGTTTGGTGAGGAGCGGGTACTGAGGAGCATGTATGCAAGTGTGGCGTGTTGTGTAGGTGGTGTTTAGTCTGTGTGTACAGGTGGTTGGTTTGTGTGAGTGCGAGCAAGGGGGGTGCCGGATGCTGTTGGTGCGTCAGTGGTGGAAGTAGGGTGTTGGAGAGTGCATGAAAACTTACACTTTGTCCAGGTGAGATCCTGGCTATTCGGGTAGCAGTATTTTATCTGCTCCTTTGAATAACATGGTTTAAGGATGAGCATTTCTGCAACTAATTCATCCCATGTGTTTTCCCCTTGTCCTTAATGATCCCATGCATTTAAAGTGTTAATAAAGTGCTAGTCTTTTACTCTAAATTTGCTAAAATTGTCTAGTTAATCTTTATTCCTCCCTACTTTGAGTTGGGCATTGATCACTTGACCAAACTACATGGAGAGCCAGAGAGTCTTTTGAAGCCACGGTTCCATCTATAATTAAAGACCTACTGTACTGGTTAGTGAGGAAGAACGACAATCTCATATTTGATATTGTTATGCTATGCTTACAATTGCAACAATTGGGGGGGACATTATTGGTGTATAGAATGTCATTTGTTTTATTTATTCATAGATTTTCTTTGCTTCTTTACGAATGGATAAATGAATGAATAGGTCAAATGTAAAATGCAACAGCTACCCAAAACAGCCATCTCACTGCTACAGTTTCTTGAAGGAAGGCACAATAGAGTAAGAAAGCGTTGGTTAAGCAGATCTAAAAAGACAGAGTTTCAATTGTTTTTCAAAGCAAATCTCATTGTCAATACCACATAACATAACTGTCCTGACAAGGTACAAACAGTGTCCGAAAGGAAGTAATTAAGGAAGCCATCATTGCTGAGTGTATGGTATTGTGTGTGGTAAAAATCAAAAACTCCTTAGAAGAAGTGAAAAAGTATTGTTTAGCTGAAACTTGAGATCAATGGGTTGATGTACATGAGCAGCCAAGTCTCAGACAGGGATTGCAGTTCATGAATAACAAGCTATATTTACCATCCAAAGCAATCCAACAGAAGGCATTTGAATGGTGCCAGAAGTCCTCCCTTGCTGGACATCCCAGATGTTTGAAAACCGCACGATTGTTATGATGTCCTTTTGGTGGGATACTTCAACTACAGACATAAAAACATGGGTCACACAGTGTGAGCTCTGTGCCAGAGTCAAAGGAGGACATACAAAAGCAAGGGGAAAACTAATGCCTCTGCCAACCCTGATTCAACCATGGCAAAACATTAGTATGGATTGTTTTCCAGACTTGCCAAAAGATAAAGGATACTCAGCATTATTACTAATGGTAGACAGCCTTACAAAAATGGGACATTTCATACCATTATAAACTTGCGCACAGCAAGGTCAGACCGCCCAATTGGTGCTGGAAAATGTGGTAAAACTACACCGTCTTCCACAGTTAATTGTTTCGGATAGGGGGCCACAAGTCTTTGCCCGTTTTTGGCACTATCCACCAATTTTCATCCACAGACGTATGGGTAAATGGAAAGACTGAACCAAACCCTCAAAAAATATCTACGTTGTTATGCCAAAGAAGCTGAGGAATCATGGGTGTCTTTGTTACAGCTTGCAGAACTCTCATACAATAACGCAAGGCACAGTGCTATAGGAGTTTTACCTTTTCTTGCAAACCATGGATTCCACGCTAAGGTCCTTCCAATATTAATACCTGGTGAAATCGAGAACCAACTGGAGGTAAAATCACAAATCAAGAATATCCAGTCCTTGCATAAGAAAATCCAGGTCCATGTGAACCATGCCAAACAGCAATATAAGAAATGTGCGGATCAGCATTGTGTGGACCGTTCTCAATATAACCTGCTGACAGGGTGTGGTTGTCAACTAAGAATATTCATTTCAGAGTACGCAGTGTGTTCCACCCCAGGTGCATCTGACCTTATACCGTGCTCAGGCAGATATATCCAGTTGCCTTACAAATTGCGATTGCCTATGAATCTTCGGATACACCCAATATTATACTGTAGTCTGCTGAAGCCTGCTAGGGCAGCTCGATGTCATACAACACAACCAGTGTTGCAGGAAGGAATTTGGAATATGAAGCACGTTGCATTTTGGATTCAAGATATAGGAGGGGTGGGTTGTGGTACTTGATCTCAAGGAAAGGCTATGCCGCTGAAGACAATTCATGGGAACCTGAGGCTAACGTACATGCCCCTGCGGTTATACATGCTTTTCATCTGTCAAACCCGACCAAACCAGGATCAAAGAGGCGTTTGGGAGGGGGGCATACTGTCAGAGATTGCAGAGGGCAGTGCCTTCCTCACCGCAATAGTTAAAGGAGAAACTACATATCCCAAGAAGACTAAGAGCTCTGAGACTCATGGGATAAAAGACGTTGACTCACACCTCTCGGCGTGCATAATTCATAATTTCCGGAGTTCTTGGTTGATCCGCAGCTGGGTATCACGTATTGGAAACCTTTCCTCTTGGATAGAGATTCTATCCGTCAGAGGCAGCATCTGCCTCGTATTTTGGCCAGAATTGCTTTTTTGCCGCTTTTTCTCTTTCACTGGAGTGCGGGGAGACTCGCGGTTTTTAACCCTATTTGAGAAGCGGAACCTTCTGCATTTGGAGACTGGAGCACTGGAGGACTCCTGCAGAGGCTGCGTTCTGCCTCGGATTTGTTCAGACAGCTTCTTGGCCTCATTTCCGTTCACTGGAGTGAGGGACGACTTGTGGTCTTGTCCGCTTCAGAAGACCAAATTATTCCGTGTTTGTAGATCGGAGTACTGGAGGACTTAGCATCGCGGGACGACACAGCTGTTGTGCCCGAGTTTTATTTGGTGTTTACTTTCGCCTGAGGAAGGTGAAGTAAAGCAGCTTCCAGGTTGGAAGTCTACTGATTTTACACTTTGTCCCTATTTTTTTGTTGTTTACTGAGAAGGAATCCTCTTGATTCCAAACTATGAATTCTGCTTAATGTGTTTTGGAACCCTAATTAAGATTAGCATTCAAAGGTGAACGTGAAGATTGTTTTCTACTAGACAGTGGGAAGGAAGCCAAGTACCAACTATAATTCTAGAGAAGCTCCTTTTGGTGACTTTCAATGGAGGAGTAGTGATTCTCTGTATTTAGCCATTTCTTTTCTTTTATTTGTTTGAGGTATGTATGACTGTTAGTTATCAACCCCACTGCTGAATGTTGTATCGATTGTATGTTTTCTGATAAGAGGAAGGAGATGATTCTTTTGCTTTGGTTTACCAGGCAAATGCAGGGAAAAAAATATTGAACGTCTTGGTGTACAATTCTGAGCTTAGTGGAGTTGGCAGCCCCTTGTTCTCAAGGTATTAACGGTTCATAGTGAGATACATATGAGTGTAATCATAAATGGGTTGTTTTTCATGCATATTTTCTTGTTTTCTACAGATTCAAATTCCCTGCTGTTACTTTCCCCTTTCCCTTCCCCTAGCCTGATTGTCCTTGGGGATATCTGAAGGTGGACCACTTTGTACATCGTAACAGGAAGGTCATTTAAAATTTTGCAGCCAGAAGGGCAGAGGAATACCCATCTTTCCTCACCCTCTTGATCCTAGGAATTGATGATGTGCTATCTTCAAAATCAGAATGGTTGCAGCATTTTGGACCATTTGAAGCAACCTAACCAAACTCTGAGGAAGTCCAATATAAATTGAGTTAAAATAATCCCATCTGGATGTAACCAGAGCATTCAAAACTGTTTTTGACATCTGAGACAGGCAAAACGTCCAGAAATCTCTTTTAAAAGCATTACAAATACAAATAGGTGCCAGCAGTGAACAATAAATGAGAGTGGAAAGATACATTTGAAGCCCAGATTTCCCATCTTACTAGTGGGGCAAAGGAAATCCCCCAGTTCCTTATGCCATCAATCCGGCAACCAGATGGATTGAGGGCCATCAAAGATCGGAACCTCAGTTTTACCTGAGTTTAATTTCAAAAAAACATTTTTCATTCATTGAGCAACCTAGGTGTGGCATAGCTTAAATGATTCCTAGGAAATGGCAGGATTTTGATCAATGTATAGTGCTAGCAGCGCATTAATATTGTTTCATGGTGTTTTCCAGGATGATTACTAGATAAATTATCAGATGACAAAATGAGAAAAAGTGTGGCAAGGAGGTATGATTATCATTGGTGTTTCAGCTTGTTATAATGGATGCACATCCAGGGGATTTCCAAATCTCAGAAAGTTATGTTTGGTGCAAAGGGGCAAATAAAGTAAATATCAACGTGAGATGCTTTGAGCATACAATTATCTGCCTTCCTACTGGGATGGCCAAATGTAGGAGTCTCTTCAGGCACTAAGGTATCCCCAGAGGGTAAGATGGCATAAAGTCTTAAATTCTGCCTTTTTTCTGGTTGTAGACCAGTGCAGATTCATCATTGAGCAAGCCATGTGTTCAATGACCTATAGACCAAGATGAGGCTGGCCTAAAAATTGTGTTCTGTATGGAGCTCAACCATGGTAATTGCAGGAAGGTGACTATGTATTCTGCTGCTATAGTAAAATTGGGAGATCACTATGGAAATAAATTGATAATCATTGAGGTAATTGTGGTTGGGATTGGATTTATTGAAGGACATAGAAATATAAAATAGATTTTATAACATTATTGACATATGGAATCATTGACAGAATTGTCACCCAGGATGACACACAGGTCTGCAATGATTTTAAGATGATAACAGAGGCTGGCCCCTGCTTGGAAACCAGTCAAAGGGAGCATGTATGAATATTATCTCAATACTAGAGACATTAAGAAGGAGCCAGTTCTGGTACATTGCATTCTGGACACTGGTTAGGGAATAACAAAAATTTTGAAACATTCAACTCGATTAATAGCAACATTGATATGAATTTGGCTGCCATTTGTATACATTAGTTACCCTGTATCGTTGGTGATAAAATGTAGGCAAGAGGAAATATTCTAATACTGGAGTGGGCTGGAGAAAGAAGAAAACTTATAGAAAAAAGAAGTGCTGCTGCCACTCTAAAGAAAGGAAAACAGACTCCTTCATTGCAAAGAAAAAAAAGAATCCCTTCTTTGCAGGATTGGCAGAAAAACACAATCTCTCGGCCAGAGTCAAGTCACAACTATCGCATGATCTAAACTGCGCATCTAGATCATTTTTTCCACCTGCCCATTACAACAGGAGAACACCTAAAAACATCCACCTGCTTGTCAATTATTACACCCCTTCAAACTCACAGTAGATGATGGCAGGGAAGCAGCAAAAAAGGCAGCATACCTAGGGAAGCCAATGCTGTACAAATCCTGACACATCTGGCTCTATATAGAGTTTGCCTGTAGTCACCACACCTGACCTGATTCAATTGATTTGCAACAGCCAAGACATCCAAGCAGCCCAATCCAGGCAAGAATTATCGTATGGGGCAACAATCAGTTTTCACAGCAAAAACACCAGGCAAGTGAGCCAATATGGAATGCTATACCTCCCGAAGGACCCCTCATGCCACCACATATCTCAGTTGCATCATGCGCCCCATTGGTAGATTGGCAGTCATGCAGTAGTTGCATCTTGGAGGCAGAGGGGCAGGAGAGGGCCAAATATTTAATGTTCTGTCAGGATTAAAGTGAAGGTAGGCCAGAAGTTAATGTCAGAGCAGAAGTGGATAGTCAAACAGCAGTATGCCCAGACTCATGTATCTAGGTGCTGAGTGGTGACTACAAAGAAATGGCTCCAACACTGGAATCATAATCTTCACCGGCAGCGTTGCACAACTTAAGACACAGTTGTCACATCACCCCCTGAACCCTCTTCACTGCTTCTGCTATTGGCTAGGCACTATGTGGCAGGACTGCTCAGGAACTGAAAGCCACAGGCTCACCAGCACCCATTGTTATTGCTGGGCCTCGATGACACAGAATTACCAAAATACAGGACTAGGTTGGGCCATAACACACAGTGCTGAATGACAACAGATAGGTGAGTTTCAAGTTCTGCTATGTGCCATCTGACTTAATCGTATTATTTAATGTTTATCTGAAGTTTTCTGAGGAGGCATATTGTGAGGTAGGATTATAGATGTTAGAAGTAGGGCTGTGGAAGCTGCCTTATGAAGCAGCCATCTTCCTGCGCAGACATTTAATGACTCCTACGTTCAAATGTGTTTCAGGAACACAGTCAGGGCTATGACGATGTCAAGGGCTCATTTACCTGTTGTGACAATTCAGGCCTGGAAAAATGAGGAACCCTATGTACAAAGCAGTGTTTCCAAGATTGTCAAAGAGCATGTGAGGAGAATAACAAAGAAGTGTGTAAGTAGATACCATACATGTACATCCTGCACAAACCAAGATATACATGAAGTGAAATAGATGTGTCACATTCAAATGTCCCTAGGGATAGCCCTCAAAAAATAAGTTAGCGGAAAAGTGCTGGTGATATTGGAAAATATGATAGTGTTTGTCTAACCTGGACGGCGCTGCCGATTGCTGAAGGCTCCTCTGTCTTTCACCCACGCCTCGCAGTACCCGCTCCGCGGGTCCTGCTTCGGATTCCTCCTTCTTGTGGACGCTGCAGTGGGGTTGTGAGAAGCGGCAGGGCTGCGAGCGCAAAACCCGGGACTCAAACTCCCAGGAGTCCCGGTGTGTGAGAGGCCGAGTCACCTGGCCCCGCTCTCCCTGACCGCCCCGCCCAACCTCCAACAGCTGAAAAGGGGGAAGGACTCTCTGTACTGCGGGATGCTGTTTGCCTAACCTGGACGGCGCTGCCGATTGCTGAAGGCTCCTCTGTCTTTCACCCACGCCTCGCGGTACCCGCTCCGCGGGTCCCGCTTTGGATTCCTCCTTCTTGTGGACGCTGCAGTGGGGTTGTGAGAAGCGGCAGGGCTGCGAGCGCAAAACCCGGGACTCAAACTCCCAGGAGTCCCGGTGTGTGAGAGGCCGAGTCACCTGGCCCCGCTCTCCCTGACCGCCCCGCCCCACCTCCAACAGCTGAAAAGGGGGAAGGACTCTCTGTACTGCGGGATACTGTTTGTCTAACCTGGACGGCGCTGCCGATTGCTGAAGGCTCCTCTGTCTTTCACCCACGCCTCGCGGTACCCGCTCCGCGGGTCCCGCTTCGGATTCCTCCTTCTTGTGGACGCTGCAGTGGGGTTGTGAGAAGCGGCAGGGCTGCGAGCGCAAAACCCGGGACTCAAACTCCCAGGAGTCCCGGTGTGTGAGAGGCCGAGTCACCTGGCCCCGCTCTCCCTGACCGCCCCGCCCCACCTCCAACAGCTGAAAAGGGGGAAGGACTCTCTGTACTGCGGGATACTGTTTGTCTAACCTGGACGGCGCTGCCGATTGCTGAAGGCTCCTCTGTCTTTCACCCACGCCTCGCGGTACCCGCTCCGCGGGTCCCGCTTCGGATTCCTCCTTCTTGTGGACGCTGCAGTGGGGTTGTGAGAAGCGGCAGGGCTGCGAGCGCAAAATCCGGGACTCAAACTCCCAGGAGTCCCGGTGTGTGAGAGGCCGAGTAACCTGGCCCGCTCTCCCTGACCGCCCCGCCCCACCTCCAACAGCTCAAAAGGGGGAAGGACTCTCTGTACTGCGGGATACTGTTTGTCTAACCTGGACGGCGCTGCCGATTGCTGAAGGCTCCTCTGTCTTTCACCCACGCCTCGCGGTACCCGCTCCGCGGGTCCCGCTTCGGATTCCTCCTTCTTGTGGACGCTGCAGTGGGGTTGTGAGAAGCGGCAGGGCTGCGAGCGCAAAACCCGGGACTCAAACTCCCAGGAGTCCCGGTGTGTGAGAGGCCGAGTCACCTGGCCCCGCTCTCCCTGACCGCCCCGCCCCACCTTCAACAGCTGAAAAGGGGGAAGGACTCTCTGTACTGCGGGATACTGTTTGTCTAACCTGGACGGCGCTGCCGATTGCTGAAGGCTCCTCTGTCTTTCACCCACGCCTCGCGGTACCCGCTACGCGGGTCCCGCTACGCGGGTCCCGCTTCGGATTCCTCCTTCTTGTGGACGCTGCAGTGGGGTTGTGAGAAGCGGCAGGGCTGCGAGCGCAAAACCCGGGACTCAAACTCCCAGGAGTCCCGGTGTGTGAGAGGCCGAGTCACCTGGCCCCGCTCTCCCTGACCGCCCCGCCCCACCTCGAACGTCTCTGCCCATTGGCCCAAAGACCTACAGATACAGCTGTCCCTCGCTGCGCGGGAGCGCGCGGGAGCGACCGGGGCTAAGACCGGGCAAAGAGCGGGCCGTTTGAGGCCGTTCGAGGACTGAGTGGACTGGACTGGGCCAGCCCTCTAAGTCCTTATATTCAGGTTTTAGTGCCATCACCAGATACCATGTCATCCCGGGAGTATAAGGAGAGGGCCGCAAAATCCAAACTAAAAAACGGAACCCTAGATGATTTTATTACCAAAACCCACTCCACTATAGACAATGAGATTGCCAAAATGCAACGCCGCGTTTCATCTGAATTGGACGCTGCAAGGAGGCTGTCACAGGAGATAACTGCGGCTAAAAAATCATCTATAGGTGCCCTTGCCTTTGCTAAAACCCCTGACCGCTCTATCGCCCAGCCACTGAAATTGATTGAAACAACTGCAGACATCCACCAACCAACTGTCCCCACCACACCCACACCAAAGGAGACATCACCATCACATTTATCATCCCCTAACCCTTCAAAATTATCTATGTCTGTGGTAATAGGGGGAATGAATGAGTGTAAGAAAGATGTGTCGGTGTTGGGTTTAAATATTAAATCCACAGTGCAGGCGGAGGGAATTCTTGAACACAAACAGCAAGGGTCATACACCAAAAGGAAGCGTGGTAACCAAACATCATACGCTAGGAAAAAAGTAAAGGTTGCAAAATCCCAATTATCCACCAAGTTGCCATCTCCGTCTCCAGCGATTATTACACAACCCTCTGACTCTATACCAGAGGTTGATGTGGATTCGCTGGAGATAATTCAAGATAGGGATAAATTGACAATAGTGAAGGAGAACAATGGAGCGCCACTTTGTGTTATAAATGGGGAAGACGTGGAATTTCTGACTGTAGTGTGGGAAACGCTTAAAAAGCTTTTAAACCCCTTTGAGGATAGACTATTACAGATAGGATCCCAACTTTCCAATATTGAGAAAAACATCTCGCATTCAGGGAAAAAACACCCCGGTAAGGAAGACAAAGATTTAATGGTTGGTGTTGAGAAACTTATAAAAAGTCTATTGAATCCCCTGATGGAGAAAACCCAAATAATAAACTCAAAATTAGATCAACTGGAGTTCTTAACATCTAAGAACACCGCTCTATTGGAAAGCCTGGTAGGAAATAAAAAACAACCAGCCACTACTGTTGGTAAGACTAACAGTGATAACATCATTTTAGGGAAAAAGGGCTCTAAACCTAATCTGATATCTCAACCCCTACCTAGCGGTATTTCCGCCTGTACCACCTCTTGTTCAGTTCCAACACCCCAAATAAAAACTAAGCAGGGGAGCACATTGGGCCAAAAGTCAAGTAACTCCCTGGTGGTAACTACACCAGTTACTACATCTGCGCCTGCCCAGATTAATAACGAAGTGAAAGATACCCCGTCGAGTAAACCTCAGGCCCCTAGTAAAACCCCATTACAAGGTAGACAGATCTACGTAAATATACCCCCGGAGTCTGCCCCTTACATGGCAATCCTGACAGGTGTACTATTAATCCCAGAGAATAAATATGAGAAAAACGAGGACCTCCTAAATAAAACTAAATTTTGGCTAAATACAAATAGGCCACTGACCGAGGATACTGCTACAAAAATCCTAAGTGTACGGAGGGTTCCCTGGGTTGGACCAAGTAAAAAAGACCTGGAGGGCGACTGCATATTGATAAACTTTAGAGATAATTGGGTCAAGGATATCATTTGTAGTAAAGCCAGGTTTGGGAGGATGGGGGACATCCAGTGTGTGGGTCTTGAATATTTTTATCCCAACCTCTATCAGTCTATCCCTGATCAAAATCCCTTTCATCAAAGACATGGCACAAATGGTGGATATCAAACAGGTTGGACACACAATCTGAACATGAATCAAGGTCCGCATCACCATTATACCCCTTGGCATGAGACAGCTCATTTCATGGGGCCGCCAAATATGGGCAACTTCACACAAGTCCCTTATAACCCACGAAGACCGAGGTTTAGGGGCACAGACTATCCTGGTTGGTTCCCAACTAATAATTACAACAACAATATGCCCCTGAGGAATCGCTTTGATCCTTTAATGAACTTGGATGAGGTAGACTGACTACCACCCAGGATCAAAGGCATCGCACGTCCCGTATTAAATGGGGGAACGAAAGAAGACCAAGGAATATGCATCAACGATGGTGACCTAGTGCATGTAACCCTTGAGGGCGACAATGCGAATGCTAGACATCCTCAGTTGGGGACTGCTGCTATGCCAAAGGTCAACACAGGCAAGGGTCATGAACAGATTAGGCTACCATTGCTCGATCCAAATACCACTGTCGTAAGAGATGTTTTGGGAATTAATCATGGAATACAAGGGTCTTCATCATCATCATCACTAATATCTCTATTGTCTTGGAACATTTCCGGAATAATAAACAAACTAGAAGATGAGATATGGTTAGATTTTGTGGAAGCTCATGGAATTCTGTGTTTACAAGAGACATGGTCTAGGACCACCTGTGACATTGAGGGCTTTCAATCATTTGCTGTCCCGGCTGTCCCATCTGCATCAGGGAGGGCAAAAGGTGGAATAATGACAGCGTTGTCAACAAAATTAATGGACTACAAAATTTCGACATTGGCAGAGACAAATTGGTATCAAGTGTTGTTACTGGAACATCTTTTCCCTGAAGCAGTGTTACTAATTAACTGGTACTATAACATCTTCAATGGATATGATACCTCAATAATTCAAGATCTGGAGCATGCTTTGGGTAAGGTCCGCAGTAGGCACCCTTCTTCGCCGCTCATCTGGGTTGGTGACTTTAATTGTACTCTTTGCATTCATGGAGGATCAAGCGTATGTGGTCTAGAGGACCTGAATGCCCAGCCTCTAAACCATTTCAGGCATACACCACAGGGGGATGCCTTGAATAACATTATCATAACCAATGACTTGTGCTTAGTAGATCCCTGGTCTCCCCCAGACACTCTGCATATACCAACTTTTCAGGGCTTGAGGGGAGAAATGAGTACAATTGATTTTGTTGTGGTATCAAGTTCTTTTCTTAAGTATGTGGAAAAGCTGGAGGTGGTGGCAAATCCCACCAGTGATCATAACCCTTTAATACTATCACTCTGGGTTCCAACAAAAGAATCACCAAAGATCTGGGAACAACCCATCAAGTATAATAAAAACCAGGGCGTTACTTTGAAATGGGGGAAGATAAATGTGCCCAAGCTGGAGGATGATATTGTTGTAAATTGTAAAACTGAAATAGAATTATGTTTAGCAGGATCCGACCCTATTAAGGTGATAGAAAGTTTTGAGAAGTTGTGTTGCCATGTAGGTCAGTGCTTAAAAAAGCCTAAAGGGAAGGGAGGCCAAAAGGCCTTTAGATGGTTTGATTCCGTGTGTTCCGCCACACATCGATCATTGAAATCAGCTCTGTCTCAAAAGCCAAGAAATAAAGAGCTTGTAAGGATTAGTAGAAAAGGCTTATAGAGATGCTATCATAAAAAGAAAACAGGATCTGAAAGACATGGCTTGGGATGATCTTGAAAAGGCAGCAGAACTGAAAGACAGTAGGCTCTTTTGGGAGGTAATTAATCGTCCCCTTTTTAAGAGTAATAACAATGAAACTATAGTTATGCAGGTTAGCGCTGAACAATGGGTTGAACATTTCAGTAAGATTTTTAATCCTAATTCTTATGCAATAATGCTATCCAATGAGGGGACAGGGGACGTAATGTTGTCACCTCCCTCGGCTTTGACCCTCAGCTCTTCAATCACATTGACTGAGATTGAGGAAGCCCTAGGGAAAGGTGCATCATTAAAAGCTCCAGGCCCAGATGCTGTCCCTCTGGATCTTTTTAAGTCTAATGTTAGTCTGTGGGCACCCATTTTATTGAATGTCTTCAAAGCTGTAGTGGTTGGCCGTATCCCAGGCACATGGAAGGAGGCAACTGTAGTGCCAATCTTTAAGAAAGGTAACAGATCCGATCCACGTTGTTACCGCCCGATTTCTTTAATAGATGCCTCATGCAAAATTCTAGGCAGAGTAATCCTGGCGAGATTAGAAAGCTGGGCAGATACTGTTGAATTGATAGTTGATTCCCAATATGGTTTTAGACGTGGAAAGGGGACAAACGAGCAGTGCCTTAACTTGGCACTAATCATGGGCAAGTACATGAAGGCCAAAAAATCCCCCATACACCTGGCCTTCATGGACTTGACAAGCGCTTTCGATACTGTTTGCAGGAACAAGTTGTGGAGGATGATGAGTGACATGGGCTTTGAGGAACCTCTAGTGACTTTGCTCCGTAGGTTACACGAAGCAACAAATGTGTCCATCAGATTTGGTTCTGGAGGGGAAATAACGAAATCAATACCTTCTACTGAAGGAGTGCGCCAAGGATGCATCTTGGCGCCTTTCCTCTTCTTGGTTTATACAAATGGATTAGAACAGTACCTATTAAATCAGGGCTGTGACTTCCCAAAAATTAATGGTAAAAGCATTCCTATGCTTTCGTATGCGGACGATACTGTCCTAATGACACTGACAGGAAACAGCATGCAAGTGTGTTTAGATGCATTCAACAAATTCATGCTTGATTTAGACCTAAAGGTAAATTTTGAAAAATCCTTTGTGATGTCTTGTGGCCCAAAGGGGTCGTCCATTAGGAAGTTCGTGGTAAACAACCGCATAATTGGGAAAGTAGATAATTTCAACTATCTTGGTAATCTGTTTGATAGTAAACTAAGTTGGACACTGGTAATGAAGGCCCGAGCCCAGAACATGACAAGGGCGATAGAGGGTATCTTCCGCTTCTGTAGTAAATTGGGGCAAAAGCACATCATGCATCTCAGAACCCTTTATACCTCAAAATGCCTATCTGTAGCCACTTACGGGGCAGGGGTGTGGGGGACCGAATCGCCTGCCGCAATACAGGTGGTGGAAAATAACTTTATAAAAAGGGTCTTGTCAGTACCAAAAAGTACCTCAAACAATTTCTGCCATAATGAAATCGGTATGGTTAGCGTTTCCGATACAATCCGCTTGTCCCCTTTGCTGTTATGGGGTAAAATTTGGCAATCTGAAGACCTGCAATTAACCAAAGAAATTATTACCGATTGCATGACTTTAGAAAACTCAAAACAGATCCCCTGGTTGTCCTATGTCTGTAATATGTTGAACAAAATTGAACTTGGTTCCTATTTTTACAACCCTGGAAAAATCGGGGGGAATTACAAGGTGGACATAAAGGCAAAGTATCTAGAGACAGTGAATCAGCCTTCAACGGACAATGTAATGGATATTGGTACTACTCATGCCTGTAAACCCCAACCACTGTTCTATTTAACATTTACCCTTAATGTGCAATGGAGATTCCTTTTAACAAGGTTTAGACTGGAGATTCTCCATTTCTTACTTGCCTTTCCGAAACAAGGGGGCTGGGGTGAGAGACTGCCCCCTTGTCCTTGTAACAACAGGGATAGGCAAAGTACCTTACATCTGGTCCTTTTTTGCTCATTGTACAAAGAGCCAAGACTCCGGTTTATCAAGCCAATCTTGAAGGGAAGGCAACCTTGCACTTATAAGGAAGGGTATGAGTATTTGTCATCACTATCCTCTGTGGGAATCTGCTGTGCAATGTTAAATTTCATTAGGATCTCCCTAAAGATTAGGAAGAATTATGGGTAGCACCACATGTATAGAAATTTTAGAAAAATCTTATAATTGCAAATCCTTTTCTGTATAATTGTAAATCCTTTTCTGTATTTTTATTACCGTTATCATCATGTCTTTTTTAATTGGTATAAATGTGTCTTTTAATTTAGCTCCTCTTCTAAAGGCAAGATGAATTGTATGTTCAATACTTTTATGATTCATTTTATGTATCGAATAAAGTTTTTGAATACGATAGCAATGCACATTGTGATATATTTACGTATAATAACATGCTTACATCACCGTTGTTGAACTTGATGGGACATCTTCCTCAATCCCAAGTCAGAAGTATGTGGTCAGGCAGGCCCTGCAACCTAGGCCTGAAGCAACTGATGGACAGATCACAGGTGGGGTGACACATAACCCATCAGACAAACATGTGAACAGGAAAACCCAGGTCAATCCCACATATAGGTTGTGACACTCCAATGGTCTTAGGAGATTGATCACAATAAAACACGTTTACAAGTTTGGCTGGTGGGTCGTGAATTCCAAAAACACCAGAAAGTCAGATGCCACACTAAGTTAGGAACAGTCAGCCAATCAGAACACAGCATGTACACTACATGCAGTGATCACACTCTCCCAAGCCCGGCATCCGGACATGACCCACTGGCCCCACATTGTGTGCGCGCAAAGCCGAGACCCACCTGCACTCCTTATCAAATGACCAGATTTATGGTCCATGTGACTAGTCCCAGATTTCTATCTCCAAAGGATTGTACAAATTACTTTATGACACTTCATGTAATATATAAAATGACAGCCGAACCTAATGTGCTTTTGTAGTGTAGTTCCTATTTTCCCAATAGGCTCTGCGCATTGGAATAACATAAACAGCAGTGTAGACGTAGGACTGAGGTCATCTAGGTCTCTACTGGCTATGTTAAACTTAATTAGGTTTGCGCCAGCTAGCTCAGAGGTCACTGGAAACTTTCTTGAATGAATATGGAGGGATGATCTTTCCTGGCTCAGACGAGAAGGGATTCAGTTTCCGACAACCGCATAAACATGACAACTTTGCTCCCTCAGAATAATAGTGTATCTCTAGAGTCGTGTGAAAACAATAGACAGCTTATTTCACTCAGTCAGCAGTGCATACTTAGTTTCACCAGAATGCAGGGAAATAGAGAGACGGGCGTTTTCAATAAAAGGTGTTATTTATTGAGCAGTCTTCTTCCTCATGCAAGAGAAATAAATTGCCACAATTGCAATACTTAAAGTAAAGTAAAGTGCGTACAGTAAAAGTAGTATTAGGAAATAATACTGTAAAAGCATTGATATGGTTTCTTAGCCATATGATACTTAAATATATACATACATAAATATATTGACTAGCGTACTCAACTGGTGCTTCTAACTACGCCTAACCCTGTGTACCTGACCTAAGCCTAACACTTGGGAAGGGATGAGTAAGTAGCAGTTTAAGTTAAGTTGGTTAAGATTTGTTTTGCCAAGAATCTGCATCAAGAATTCTCTTAAGGGTTTAGTCAGCTCCGTACCTTGGTAATAGAATATGGGAGGTCTGGTATCTCTTTCCTCAGGACTCGATATCCCAGCAACCCGCAAGGTTAGGCTGGAAACACCGGAGCTGGATTTTCTCGGCTGGAGAAAAAGACAGCGTCTCACTCGGAGGGGCGGGAAGGGCGGCTTCTGTGAGCTTCTCGCATCAGCTGGGCTCTCAGGCAAGTAGATGGCCGCTCTGCTCCAAACCACCGTGTGTTTGCTTAAGGCAACTGTTGGTATTTTATACCTGGAAGATGCCGGGTTTGACGTAAGGTTGGACATAAGACGTCACTAAGAACTAACAGTTCTTTCTGGACTTCAGGAGTTCTTGTTCAAATCAAAACAAAGCAGGGGGGATTTCCCGTGCTGCTGGAGGCTTGGTTTGTTTAAAGAACGCGTTGTGCTTTCTAAGAGTCGATGGGAGTAGCCGTGCTGTGCTTTGGACTGCATGGGCTATTACTGAATATGGATCTGATTCTTATGCCTTTATCAGGATATTATTGATTATAAGCTCACAAGGGCATAAATCGGGAATATCGAATTAGGGTCCTAGATATAAACACGACTCCCACTCCACGGATTGATGTCCATCATTACTAAAAAACTAAGCAATAGTAAACATTCAACGATGCATGTGTGTTTTCCGACCCACCCCAAAATACATATTTCGCATTTGAAATGGTATAAGGTAAATACACGAAAATGAGTGTTGGTACTGTACGCTTTTCAAGCAGTGTCATCATTCAGATAAATGCATATATATCAGCTGAATGAATTTCGAAAATTACACATGAAATGGCTCTAAATATAGGAAAGAAGGTCGAGACCATTTCATCACATATTTATACAAAAATGCAGTATATGTGCTAGAGGCTTAGGTAAAATATTGTCTCTAGTATCCTAAAAATAGAAGCTCTGTTCTCTAAGAATAGTTCTACTTTAAGCAGAGTACCATGTGCCAAAATAAAAGCTAAATATTTAGGAAAATGGGCAAAAATAATTTCGCTTTCGGGGGAAAAATAGTTCCAAATATTTTCTGTAGCTTTATCAAAACTGAAGGCCAAATTCAGAGTTCAGGGAACACTGTGTGCTCATTGTTTTTATTAAGAGTTATTCTCGTTGATTGGAGAGAACATTATTTAAGACAGACCCGCAACAAATTGGTCTACCACATCAGGTGAAAGTTCGACCAAGTTCGAAAATACTGCAATTTAATGTTATGTAATGTAAAAAATATTTTTAAAGCGCAACTAACACCTAACGGTTTCTTGGCGCTCGAGCACAGGGGGATAGACAGTCCGCAGGGCAAAAGGCGTTAGTAGTAGGCATTACAAAACAAGTAAGTTTTAAGAAGGGACCTGAAACAAGTGTAGGGAGAAGCAAGTCTTATGCCTGGGGGGAGTGAATTCCAAAGGAAAGGGACAAGAAAATTAAATCTCAGACCTTCGTGTTTCTTACGTTTGAAAACCGGGACCTTAAGCAAGGCAAGGTGGGAAGAACAGAGGTTGCGGGAGGGGACATAAGGGTGCAGTAGTGAGGAAATAAAAGACAGACCTGTTCCGGCAAGGGACTTAAAGATAGTACAACCTAATTTGAAATTACAACGCTCGGACATGGGAAGCCAGTGAAGGGTTTTTAACAAAGGACGGACGTGTTGGTGCCTAGGTTGATGGTGAATAAGACGTGCGGCCTGATCCTGAACAAGTTGCAACCTCTTCATTAGGTAGGCCGGGATGCCAGCATGGGGGGAGTTGGCGTAGCCTATCCTCGAGATGACTAAAGCTAACAAAACTAGAGTAAGGGCCTCAGTGGTCAGAAAACGGGAAATCTTTCGGACTTTCCGCAACTGGAAAAAACTGGAGGAGACTACAGCATTGATCTGGGGCTTCATCGTAAGATCGTTGCTGATGATAACCCCCAGACTTTTAGCTGAGTCGACTGGGCTAGGGGGAAGACCCAGCCTCGCAGGCCAAAAGATGGATTTCCATGGATTGGCAGCACCTTCGACGAGAACTAGCTCTGTCTTGTCGGGGTTAAGCTTGAGGTGGTTAACCCCCATCCAGTCACTGATATGACAGAGGGTAGACTGAAAATTAACAATGGACTGATCCGAGGAGTCGATATTAAAGACTAGCTGAATGTCATCCGAGAAAATTGAACGCGGTGACATGGCTACCTCGCAGGGAACGAATAAGAGGGGTCAGGTATAAATTAAAAAGAAGGGGGGTTAAGAAGGAGCCCTGCGGGACGCCGCATGTCAGTCCGGCCCTGTCAGCAGTGAACTGCGAAAGCCGGACCGCCTGGTAGCGGTTACTCAAAAAGGAGCGGACCCAGTCAAGGGCCGTAACCCGAATGCCAGCCTCCCTGACACGGTCGACCAAAATATCATGGTCGACCATGTCAAAGGCGGCCGACAAATCCAGGAGCACCAAAACCTGACTGATGTTAGAGTTCGCCCCTCTCTGCAGTTCCTCCATAACTAAAAGTATGACAGACTCTGTAGAGTGGGCGGGTCTAAAACCGGCCTGTTGGGAGTCAAGATATTGAGAATGTTCAATAAATGAGCTCAAGGTGTTAGTAACATGAGACTCGAGAACTTTACTGAGGTAGGGGAGAAGGGAAATAGGGCAAAAGTTACTCATGACCAAAGGGTCTGCCGTAGGTTTTTTTAAGATGGGCACAACCTAAGCGACTTTGAATGAGTTGGGAACCAGGCCAGAGGAAAGAGACTTATTCAGGAGCCCCAAAGGGGAGAGCGGACAAGCTATGAAATCCTCGCGAAGGATAAGAGGGGGAAAGCAATCAGTGCAACTGTGCAGTTCTCTGCGTGATTGCTATCATCGATGGTTGGATCAGCAATGCTCACAGAAGGGTGTACCTGTTTGGTGCTGCTTTCCTCTCGTACCTCACTGCCACCTATTCATAGTGGTAAAGTCTCAACGAATGCCGTCATCAGAATTGGTAGCCGCTGGGGACAACACGATGCATGAGTCATTACAAGACCTAGCAAAGTATCAATATCCATTGGTACTGCTGATTGTAGTGTAAGACAGACGTACAAACACGCATTCTTCTCCACATAGCAGACATCGAAGCACAGGTATGATGCAATCTTGCCAGATCGGTCTGAATGAAAGAAACCAGGTTGTACTCAGATCTCTTAGCCGGGCCAATCCGAGGACCTCAGTGATACAGTCTCGGTATCGTATTGCTAGGATTGTTTCTTCCATCATTGCTAGAGTCTTGTCTGTGGATTGGCTTGCCATATCGGTGCAGAAGGAGCAAAAATAAAATTCCTGCCACGAGTCCCAAGATTAAGGGTAGGCCGCCAAAGACAGAATGGACAAAATTCGGGAAGATGCCCAGAACTGTTTCAAAGGGTGCTAACAGTCCCGAAAAAATTGTCTTAAATACATGTGCGATGCCACTGGTATCAGACATGTTTAAGATTTGGCTTAGTATTTCTACGAAATGCACAGGGCAATTTGTCGATAAAATGGAATGCATCTCTGCCGATGTCATTGCCACTTGCAGATCATACATTTCTTTTGATGACGTTAAAGGCACAGTTGTCTGTAAAAGAATAGACTTCATTCTGCTTAAAGTATCAATTCGAATAGAAGAGATATTCAACTGAGGGCATAACGCAGCCCCCATATCTGGATTGCTGTGTGGATACAATACTTGCATACAGCAAACGGCCCTGGAAGTTACAGTTGTCAGATAGGCTTTTCCTGGCAGCATGCCACAACAGCTGTGGTCACTTATTAAAACGTAACTGCCGTTAGAAAGTGGTCTAAAAAATGGCTCTATCCGTTTTGCAGGCGTGCCATGAAGGTGACATGACAGGTTATTTGAAGACCCTTCGCAGGCTCCATGCAAATTAATACCTTGCCACAGAAGTGTAACGCTTAGTGATTTTTTACAATTTTTACCACTAAGAAATACCATCTTGTTCCCTTTACTATAACATCTGTGTGTATAAGGTAAATCCCAGGTTGATTTGATGTATTCTTTACCCAACCTTTCATACTGGCCTACAGGTATATACTCTTGACAGTATTTAAACTGGAAAGTTGTTATCGGAATTGTAATAGTTCCATGTATTAGCCATTCAATGACAGGTCTCTCTGACATTGTCAATGGTAATCTCTCGAGTTTTTCAATGCTCAGAATCGTATAGTCTGCTCCTTGTTGTGCCAAACTGATTTGTTTATCAGCAAGGTTAAAGATACCGAATAATGACGTTGTGTTGATTAAACGCCATGGTACGTAGCCTGAACGCAGATTTTGCAACGTCCAACCAAGCTGTACAATAGAACGTAATTGAGACTGACCATTTTGTAACATTAGTAAGTCCTGCTCTAATATATCAAAAGCAGATGATACAATGCTGTCCAGTGAATATATTCTGGAGGACAGAGTCGTTAAACCATTGTCCACAACAGAAAGTGATTTTTCCAAATTTATACGATCAATTTCTCGTATTTTTTCTGCTGTCTCAATTTGCATTACTTTCCATGCTTCGTTGTACGCAGCGTATATACAGGCCGCTATGAAACATTTTTGACTCTGTTTGCGTGGTTCCATTATGAAATCACGCAAGTCAGCACCGTCTTTAAGTAAAGTCAAGTGTTGCTTAATTCAGCCAGTGTGGATTTCTCTAGCCACTCAAGGCATAGTTTCCCTACACTGTATGTTGTAACTATCCCTGGATGTTGTCTCTGGGAGTATCTAGGGTCTGGTCTGGTCATTTTGAACCCCTATGTTTTGTTCAGGAATATATCTTGACAGTTATTTGTGTCTGTTGGCCAGATCAACCACTTTTTCCAATCAGGATGTGTTCTGTTTTGGTGTAAAATATGGGATACGTCTATCTCCACATCTGTAGTGCTGTCACTATCAGTTATGGATTTCGGAATAGACAGTTTATTTAAATCTTTTATCTTAGCTAGGCCAAGACAAGTAGTTTGTTGAATTGTGTCATTCAAGAATATCATTTGTTCTGGGATCATGCAGGCCCTAAATCATGCTTCTAGGCCTTGTACTTGCCAATCTTTGGAACCCCAGATCGTTTTTGTTTCAATGGTGTTTTTCCAAAATTCGAAACCAAATGTAGACATTTTGTCATAACATTTTTCAGAGTAAATCAGTTTAGTATTTATCAACATTGTTTTCATTCCTGTCCTACTTAACATTTTAAAATAAAACGTTTCTAGACCACTGTTATTAAACCCTGAGAAGTATTGGAATTTCTCATGAAATGTTTTCGAACTGCCTTTTGGTGGAGTTGGACAGTGTTCCCACTGGTTATAAGATAAAACATTTCTAGGCTGAGCAGTTTTATGCAACTAGTGATCACCATAATGGTTGTAACAGTATAACTCTTCATAATTCGATGAACCCTGTAAGTAATCATGTTCTGTAAATTTGGCTGACATTACTAAATCTGACATCATATTATTAATGTTTTCAAAGTCCCAATCATCTGAGAATGTACTTGGTGTCACAAAGTCACTTAATGAAACCTTGAACTGATATGGATATTTCAAGAGCTAGCTCAACCGGGCCAAAAATGTCATAATCAGTTCTGTCCCATGCTACCCCACCGGGTATTAGTTTGGCTGAGATGTTTACAGATGTCAGTTCTCTTTTCTCGACGTGGGAGGATGTGTGAGGCTTTAGGACCAAGTTGATGTTCTGACTTGCTGTGTCCATTGTACTATATTTTCTATCAATGAATTTTCCCAGACAGAGAACCATGATGAGCCAAAGCAGGAGAGTAAGTACACCTAGCACAATCCAAAATTCAATCCATGGTGAAATCAGATATGTTTCTTTTAGTTGGTGAAAAAGTTCAATTACTTTGTCTTTGAAAGTTTTTGTTGGAGGCGTTTCTTCATGCTCGCTTAGATCTTCAGAGAAGTCGTCAAAATTGATGTAGTAGCCAGATGCAGTTCTGTCAATTGTTGGAATTTGATCCGGATTTTCATTCCCTTTTGCTTTTTTCTTTGTTTCATTAGCATAGTCAGAAGCTACATCATTGTAGACTGGTGTTTCTTGAGGAACTGTAGTTATTTGGGTTTCAGGAGGCACTAGTTCCATGGCATTATAGCATAGTCCTTTGTTATTCACTGCAGGTTTATCAAATGTGATTAATCTCTCTGTATGAGCCTCTTGGATTGTAGCAAATGTCGGTATTCTGCTATTTCTTGGGAGTCCACTTGGCCTACTACTTATTATTGGCCACATGATTTTGGTTTTACCAGGTCGATGGCTACAACTCTGTTCTCCCTTTTACCAGCAAGGGGCGGTAGTACAACGGATCTTGTTCCGCTGATAGCTAAGACAGGTACTGCTTTTCTGTAAGAAGGCCCAAATTCCTTCTTTACTGCGATCTTCTCTCTGACCAGATCCCCAATCTTTGGAATCCAGACAGGTCTTGCTGGGACAGGTGGTTTTTCTTCAGTGGTTGTCGGCTGTTTTATGTTACTCAGGTTTTTTCTTGTTTCATTTAAATCCTGTAAAACAGCCAAACGATCTTTGATATCAAAGGATTTATCTTCTACTACTGAAGTGTGACTATCAAGATCCTGAATAATCATTCTAGTGCCGAACAATAGTTCGTATGGAGTGAGACCTTTTAGAGAGTTTCTTGGCAGATTATTAAGACTAAGCATGGGCGGAAAATCCGTTCCGCTCGCGGATTTTGCGGATTTTCGGTAAATTCGCGATCCGCGAACGCTCGCGAATTTACAGAAAATCCGCAAATTCGTACGCAGCAGATTTTTTTTTTCTTGGTGATACAATTTTGCGGCGTGCGGCGTAAGTTCGCAATTGCGAACATGTAGGTGCGGCGGGCAGCAACAATCTCGCACTCGCGAAATTACAAAATTTGCAATTCTGCACAAGAAATCCACTAGCAAGCAGCATAGACCTTCTGAAAATGATGATTTTTATCAGAATAACTCCTCGGGTTGACATTTGCCTGCCCTTTTTTGGATTTGAGGCCTTTTAACTTTCTTTGGATCACTTTTGGATTAGAAATCAACTTTCACAAGTAAGTTTGTTTAGGGCATTACATTTGCTGTTCTGCAGAAAAACGACTTTTGCTAAACTGAAAGCACTCAGCAGGTGCAAAAGTTCAAATTCATCATTAGTAACCATTCCCTGTAGTGCTTCCTGACTGGGGCCCCTCCAGAGTTCAGTTGCTAGTTGCAACAATTGTATGACCCTGCTCTGACCCTCACAGCCGGATCATAGAATAGCTACAAGTAGGCCACAAAGGTCCTGGAAAAAAAAGTGCACTGCAACAGAAAGCAAATTACAGATAAGGAAGCAGGTGCCAGACTGGAATTTTAAAACAGTGACACATCAATAAATCAACCCCAAATTAATTCATGTCAGTTGAAGCAGGGCAGGTGTGCTTGCTTTTCCCCCCCATAATCTACAGTGATGATGATGAATCAGAGGGTGGCATTGATGTACCAGAGGGTGGCATGGGTGAAACAGAGGGTGGCAGTGTTGAAACAGAGGGTGATGTGAACCTGTGATGATGAACCAGACGTAGAAACAACATAGTCGCGACCGTTGCGTACCGACAAGTAAGTTCGCAATTGCGAACTGGTACAAAATCCTCGCAAACTGGCAGAAAGCCTTGCGAACACTATAAAACCAAAAAATCCGCAAATTCGCGAGAATTCGCGGATTTTGCGGATTGCGAGTTTGCAAATACTCAAATTCGCGAACGCAAGATTGCAAAATTCACCCATGCTTAATTAAGACTACGTTGGACACTTGTTAAATGTTTGACCCACCCATCACCCGAACCTAATACCCTCACCGTTATAGATTGCTTTATGTCCCGTTTTTTTCTTTCCACAACCGCATTTCCCTCATGATGGAAGGGAGAAGAGTACCGCAATGCGATGCCCATGCTGTTCATGGCCTCTTTGTAAGCTCGAGAGCTAAACACAGGACCCTGATCAGAATGTAGCATGCCAATTGCGTATGTGCCGATATAGACTCGCAAATCTTTTATACCAGTTCTGGCGTCAGCCGAGTGCTGGGGCCACATTTTTAAGTGTTTTAAGTCTTTAATTAATTATGGTACACATTTCTCTGACTGGGTTCCTGCGCTATAGATAGCCTCATGCTATCTAATAGTGGTATCTGTGCTACAGGCTGGTCAGGTTCACAACTGCGATCTCTGTTGCAGTCCTTGCAATTATTTGCAAAATAATAGAGATCTACGCTCATTCCCGGCCACCAGTACTCTGATTGTAGTTCCAACAGAGATTTCAGGATCTCTTGGTGCCTCAGACCCAACCCCATATGTGCTTCTTGTAGTAAGAAGATTCTCTGGTTCGTGTTTGGAATTGCCCTATCCCCCACTCCAGGGATTCGAGCAAATGGAACGGAGTTTGCATCAATTATGTATGTATTACTGAGTGGATAGTTGAGAGGTAATGCTGCATAATCACCTTTTAATGAGGCTTTTACCACCAACATGGTTTCCCCATCTATGTGTTTTTCTGAACGCTTTTTAGTGGCTACGGAAGCCGGTCGAACCCCTTCCGCTGTGGCTGTGTTAGCCAATGAATTCCCTGCAGCGTGAACGTCATCACGTCGATGACTCAGTGCGTGTATCACGTGAGTCTTTTGTAGTTCTTTCTTTACAAGAACTACTTGTTCCCAAAGCGTTTTATGCTTTATTGTGGCACCTATGTCATCTTTGTCTGCATGTCACAGTTGTATGATTTGACTCAGAAATACGGACCGCACACTATTAGTGTGGGGAATTCGCGATCTGCATTTTCAAGCGCCATCTTTAAAGTTCCTATTTCAGCTCGCTGAGCTGAACATTTCCTGAGTGATTCATTGGTTTGAATTCACCAGAGCGCCAGTGACCTTTAACAATCGCGCACGCTGCATCGTAGGATTTCTTTTCTACATCGTAGTGTTGTGCGAATCTGTCCATATAGATTACGCAGGTATATTGTTCTAGAGGCAGAATTCCAGCTGGCAGAGGATTTTCTCGTTCATATACTAGATCATCTAGTTTTTTCAGTTTTGGGTCAAAATAGTATTTCACATCTTCTGTAGCAAAAGAAGTTTCCCATTCTATCTATTTTGGATCTAATACCCCTTTAACCAGATTACGTGGACTTGTTAACACCTCAAGGGCTGGTTCTGATGAGAAAACAGCTATTCTTCTGCCTTGGGCTAAGGCTCTTCCTTTTGCTACAACAGTTTGACCTGCAGTGAGAATTTTTTCTGTAGAACTGAATTTCATTTCAGCTTCAGTGTACAAATGTGATTGGTGAGCTATAGGTACCGTTTCTCCCTCATTAGAGGTCAGGTATGTGAATCCGTATCTTCCTGGGATGACTCGGATTACAAGATTGTTTTAGCTAGCATGTCTGTTTGCAATGATCTCAAAATCTCTGTGTGTTTCTGAGTCCAATTGATTTGTTTGAAATCTGGTCTTATCAATTCATAGAGAGGTTTAAACCTCTCAGCATAATTTAGAATGTATGTTCTTCCGAAATTCAGGAAACCTAGTATTGATTGTAAATTCTTCAGCGTTTTTGGTGCTTGGAGTGCAGCACATTTCTCTAAGAAATTGTCTGCCAGGCTTTTGCCTTCACTTGATAATTCATATCCTAAAAATAGGACAGTTAGATGGGCAATTCGTGACTTTTTAAAGTTGAATTTATAACCCTCTGACGCGAACCCAAGTATTATGGTGTTCACCCTTTTTAAGTGAGTCTCCAGGTCATCATCTGTGAGATAGATGTCATTGACATATGATAATGCTTCATCATCATATATTTGTAGTAAATCTGTTACCCTTGCTGAGAATAATCCTGGGCTATTCTTGAATCCCTGTGGGAGTCGGCAAAATTGTTTTTGCGACCTAATTATTGAGAAAGCGGTCAAATACCTGCTTTCAGGTGCAATGTTTTGACAGAAGAATCCATTAGAGATATCTAATGTCGTTTTATATTTTTTTTCGCACAATGTTATTCATTAGTGCTGCACTATGTGAGTTTTGTACTGCAAATATTTTACTACAGGAGTTAAGGTGTCTGTAGTCCAAAACTAGATTATATGAATCGTCTGGCTTGGAGACAGCAAACAAAGGATTGTTCATTTGAGAGGTGCATGTTTCGATCACCCCTTGATATTCAAGTTGATCTAAGATCTCCCTGACTTGCTTTTCAGCCTCTTGTTTAACTGGGTACTGCCTTTGTGCAGTGGTCTGCTTTTTTAACTGGATTTTGTGGTGAGGTGAATCCTCATCCCATCCTACATGATTTTTGTATAAAGCAGGAGCTTGGGACACTGCCCATTTTTTATGAATCGGGATATGATTCGAGAAGGCAGGCATAATCATTTCTTCGCCATTAGGGCACTCCCTGACAAACTCTGGTGATCAGTCTTTCTCAGCTAACAGAATTTCATAGCCTTTTGAAAGTTTTTCCCAAAAGAGACCTTCTATTTTCCTAGTTTTATCTCCCTCTATACGTAATGTTATTTCATGTAGTTTATTGGGCACACTAACTCATGTGTCTGTAGTTTCCACCTGAATGTACTCATTCGTGTCCACTGTCTCCAGAAGATTCATCAGGATCTTGCGAGCTATGGTCACTTCTGCTGCGCTGTCAAGCATTGTCTGTGCCCGCTCTCCGTTTTTCAGTTGTGTCCTCAGGATTCTCGGCATGTTTAATCTTAATACTTGCTACCTTCTTTCTGGGAAATTGTAATTTTTTACTTTGATGAGCAGGTTCCTTGTCTTTGGACTTGACGTGCTCTTCTCTGTGTTCTGACCGTCCTCTTCTTTCCGATTTCTGTGAGGAAGATCAAGAAAGATTGAGTGAGAAGGATCGAGAGAGACGTGTATCAACATCTTGATATCTGTCTGGTTTTCTTATTTTATCCCTATCTCTAAAGTTATATCTTTTTTCAGAGGGCTCCCTTTGGGGAGACTTGTCTTCTCGGCCTGGAGATCTCTCTCTACGCTGAGGAGACCTTCCTCTGGACTGGAAATGCTTTTCCCTGGGAGTGGATTGTCTAATACTGTCCCAACTCTTTTTTGGAGTTTTTAAATTATTTTTAATAAATGTTTTTTCAGGATTTTCAGTTAGTTGGGGTTTTACCGGGTTCCCACCCAAACTATCTCTTCCTAGCTCTTTATAGGTTTTTTCTATGATTCTGGCGAGTTCAAATGGTTGGTCTGCTATATCTGTTTCCTTCAATTTTTGGAGGTTCTTTATATCATCCCTTGCCAATTGAACTAATTCTCTATATGTCTTTGTTAATTCTTTTAGTTTAACTAGGAGTTCTTCGCTTGACATTATTTCGTAGTCTGGGTGTGTTGCATAGTTGCATAGGACCGGCCCCGTTGCTTCTGGTCTACCTAGTAGACCGAGCCTGGTGATGTGCTTATTATGTTTTAGGGCGCCATTAAACCAGAGCAGGTGCTCTTGGTAATTTAGTGGGATTTCAACATCCTCAAAAGGAGTGTATTCATCTGGAGGTTCCTCTATTTTGTAATAGTGGAAGTCTTTTGTCACAGCGTGTGCTGCTGGAAAATTTATCCATGAATAGAATACCTCTGTCTGCCAATATTCATGTGCCCCTACCACGAATATGACTGTACCACCTCATGGTGTCAGTCTGTTTTCTATAAGTTTAAGAGTTATAGTTCTTCTTATATTGACCAGAATGATTATAACACTCGGGTCATTGTCTTGGAGGGTTGTGTCTTCCTCTAAGAGTCGAGCTGCTAAGGCTTCTCTTTCTCTGTCTTTGTCACTTTCTGACATTTTACTGACTGAAAGTTTTCTGTTGCAGATCGAGTTTCAAGGAAACAAAGATTAGGTGCTCAATATTATGGAACACTGTATCCTTCAACGTTGATCAAACCAAAAACTAATACATAGGATTCTCATCCTACTAAGTTCAGGCGGATATTAACCTTTCACCCACTCCAGACGTCTATTGGAGTTTTTACGGGAAAAAGGGGTCTGTGTGAAAAAGCACGACTGAGTTACTCTAGTGTCTTGCGTTAGATTATCGCCTTACCAAACGTTGGGCGCCATGTAGTGTAGTTCCTATTTTCCCAATAGGCTCTGCGCATTGGAATAACATAAACAGCAGTGTAGACATAGGAGTGAGGTCATCTAGGTCTTTACTGACTATGTTAAACTTAATTAGGTTTGCGCCAGCTAGCTCAGAGGTCACTGGAAACTTTCTTGAATGAATAGGGAGGATGATCTTCCCTGGCTCAGACAAGAAGGGATTCAGTTTCCGACAACTGCATAAACATGAGAAATTTGCTCCCTCAGAATAAGAGTGTATCTCTAGAGTCGTGTGAAAACAATAGACAGCTTATTTCACTCAGTCAGCAGTGCATACTTAGTTTCACCAGAATGCAGAGAAATAGAGAGACAGGCGTTTTGAATAAAAGGTGTTATTTATTGAGCAGTCTTCTTCCTCATGCAAGAGAAATGAATTGCCACAATTGCAATACTTAAAGTAAAGTAAAGTGCGTACAGTAAAAGTAGTATTAGGAAATAATACTGTAAAAGCATTGATATGGTTTCTTAGCCATATGATACTTTAAAGTAGATAAAATATATACATACATAAATACATTGACTAACGTACTCAACTGGTGCTTCTTACTAAGCCTACCCCTGTGTACCTGACCTAAGCCTAATACTTGGGAAGGGATGAGTAAGTAGCAGTTTAAGTTAAGTTGGTTAAAGTTTGTTTTGTCAAGAATCTGCATCAAGAATTCTCTTAAGGGTTTAGTCAGCTCCGTACCTTGGTAATAGAATGTCGGAGGTCTGGTATCTCTTTCCTCAGGACTCGATATCCCAGGAACCCGCAAGGGTAGCCTGGAAACACCGGAGCTGGATTTTCTCGGCTGGAGAAAAAGACAGCGTCTCTCTCAGTACGTCAAACGGGAGGGGCGGCTTCCTTGGGCTCCTCGCATCAGCTGAGCTCTCGGACAAGTAGATGGCCGCTCTGCTCCAATCCACTGTGTGTTTGCTTAAGGCAACTGTTGGTATTTTATACCTGGAAGGTGCCGGGTTTGACGTAAGGTTGGACATAAGACGTCACTAAGAACTAACAGTTCTTTCTGGACTTTGGACTGCATGGGCTATTACTGAATATGGATCTGATTCTTATGCCTTTATCAGGATATTATTGATTATAACCTCACAAGGGCATACATCGGGAATATCAAATTAGGGTCCTAGATATAAACACAACACTTTGAGATAGTCTTCACACCCCGACTCTGTTGCCTGCTCTCTTGGCCACTGCATTTAATTAAACCAACTGTTCCTGTTTTGTCAAATGCCTCTTGTCATTTATTTTTTCAAGGTAAATTCACATTCAAGCAACAGATCAAAAATGTAACCAAGGGCAATAACATGATAAATTTGACAAGTGAACTAAATAAGTTGGACTTATTTTTAAACTGGAATCATTAACTACAGATAAGCCGCAAAAGCACCAAAATGCTGCAAAGCATTAGACTACATTCTTTTTATTTGAGAGAAATGAATACAGACAAGTAATGTAAATATGATCTGATTTACTTAGCAACGCAGATGATTCTAATATAGTATACAAGTGTGAAAGGTTATCATTGAGATTATATGAACAGGCCTGTGTACCCATGATAGAAAAAATAAACAAACACTAACAAAGCTAATAGATATTGGCTCTGAAATGCAGAGCCAAAGGCTTTGCTCATGCCTTTTCTACAATTGCTGGCATGTGAATGTGTCATCTTGCACACTTATGAATGGCTCTCACTCTTGAAATGGGTTTTCCACGAAAGAAAACCCATTCCAAGATGACTTCAGATGCACACGTGAGTATCAGTATGCATCGTTCAACAGCCATTTTTATTTACCAATCCAACATGGTGAACGGCCATGACAGACCAGTAATTTCGAATTAAAAAGATAAGTAGATCAAAGTGTGTGACAAATGAATCAACTTCACAGCTGCCAGGCCTTGTAAATAAAAATCCAACTCAGGATGGGGATTGAGACAGCCAGTGGATTGAGCAGTATTGGGGAGGGGGAAATGAAAAACCGAGTGATCTAGCAGCACTTTGCAACTCCCGCAACCTCTTAAAAAATGAAAATTAGAATAAAAATTAAAAAGTAGAGGTAAGAAGGAGTATTGAAGAGAGAGTGGACAGGGAATGAAACGATGGCTAGGGTAACAAGCACATGCACTCCCAAGTAGTGCTTAAAGCAAAATGCAAAAAAGAGACACATCGAACATGCAGTGGAAAAAAGCACCCATCCAATTAGAACACTGTGAGACTTAAATGCTCTTTGGTGGAACAAGTGTGAGAATAGATAAGAAAGCCACTAAATCATTATCAAGGAAGTGAGAAAGACATCAAAGCTATCCAATCATGACCAAGCAGCTTACCCAAAACCCATTCTAAATATTTGTGATGATTCGGCGACAATATTTCTTGCCAATAGACAGCTAAAGCTGTCTGTGAACAAGACCTAAAAAAGCAGAGCATATTCAGTTGCATTCATTTAAAATTACTTACTATCCCTCTCATCGTCCTATAATAAAATGTGACACCTTTGTTTGAAAATATAGCCTGTACAGCAAACTGGATTGATATACTCAGCCTCCCTTTCTCATTTTTCATAGGAGTGACTAGATAACCTGCTCGCAATCACATACTTTGGTCAAAGGGGCAACAAATATTGTCCAGCTCTCTGCAGTGTACAACATTGTTATGTTATGTTCTGTTATGTTCTGTTCTGTCATGTCATGTTATGGTATGGCATGTTATGCTATGTTATGTGGTGTTATATTAAGTTATGATATGAGAAATTGAGCTCTCACTCCCGCCTGTGAGGGTATTATGGGCCCAAGCAGGTAAATGTCCTAGGACAGCTGATGCTGGTTAATTGAAGAGGCAGTTCTTCACTTCTTTCGGATCTCATCAAGTGAGGAGGAGGCAATGAGGTTTAGGGGAGATTTTGCCGTGCAATAAGATAGATGTAGGAGAAGGCCTAACCCCGAGATCTGTTCATGTGTATATGTGGGATTTGAGCTAGGAGGAGTCTGGAGGATCAGGGGTCTGTGCATGGTTGGTGGAAGGTGATGCAGCTGTTGAGGTAGGCAGTGCCTAGGTTGTGAAGTGGGGTTTAGTGTATGGGAGGGCCAGTGGAACTTCCCTAGATAAGGTGTAATGTGGGTACTGCAGGGAAGGTTGAGAATGAGGCTTGCCGCTGAGTTTTGGATGCTTTTGAGTCCCCTCGTTAACTGTTTAGGAAGTATATTGTGTTCCCATAGTACAGTTTGCTGGTGATGATGGTGTGGTGAATATTTTTCTGTTGTGGTTGGGAAGCCAATTGAAAATCTGCTTTGGTAGTTTCAGCGTGAAAGTGTGAGTCTGCGTGCACTTGGTGGCTCATGTCCAGTTTCTTGTCCATGATGATTCCAAGGTTCCTGGTATGGTAGGTGGAGCCCCATGGTCAGGTGTTGCCAAAGATAATCAGTTATGTCTTGTCACTCTTGAGTTTTAGACAGTTATCCTTCATCGACTATGCTACTTCCATCATGCAGGCTCTGAAATAGTTTCTTGGGCTTGGGGATTTGTCTGAGGGGGAAAGTATCAGCTGTGTATGGCCAGCGAAGGAGAGGATGTTGATTCCATGGGTGAAAGTACATTGGCCAGAGGGTTCATTCATGTGTTGAAAAGCATGGGGCTGAGTGAGGAGCTTTGGAGTACTTCACAGAGGTTGTGTGCCTTTGAGGAGTAGGCAGCTAGTTTGATTGCTTCCTGTAAGGAAGGAACAGATCCATTGGAGTGTGGAGCCTTGGATCCCGATATGGTAAAGCTGTCTGATGAGAATGGGGTGAGAGATGTTGTTGAATGCTGCTGAGAATTCTAATTGGATGAGTACGGTGGTCTCTCTTTTGTCCAGGATCATGCAGATGTCATCTCCAGCAGCAATGAGGTGGATCGTCCCTGTACCAAAATCGGCCGAAAACCAGCCCCGGCAAAGAGCTCGGCGGCACCTTCAACCCCCCCACCCCACCCCCCCCCCCCCACCCGAGTGGGGAGGGGAGGCCGGCTGAGCACTTTGACAGGGCCGGTTGTGGTTCCCAGTCCGGCACTGATCAAGCAAGCCATATCGCTAGCTGACAGGAGATAACTAAACCACAAGATCACTCCTAATCTGTCGGCTGTATGGCACTGTTCTACATACTGGGCTAAGTAATATTGAATAAATGAATAAAACATCGCTGACATGGCGCAAAGTAAATGCAACTCGCGTAAGGGTGTCTGCACGGGTGCAGAGCTGCTGTTTTTGCACTGGCAGAGGGCAGATGAACAGGAATCAAGTAGATACGGCACATTCTTTCCCTTTTACTTTGATGCACGGCAGCGCAGCAGGAAGGCTCCTTAAGGTATTAACAACTTAGCAATACCCAAAACAAACAAACACACTGACATTTGTCTTTTCATATTACTTGATATGTTTTAATCTAATATACCGAATAATGTCGTTTGTGAGTGTTTGACAATATTTATTTGTGTTAAGCTGTGGTAGAAATACATCTTTTGGCAAGCGAACTACATTTGGCTGTGATCTGCATTAGTATTTTCATAACGTGGGCTCAGGGGTTAGAGGCGGCAGACCCGGAAGCTGAGATCGGCCCTGGACCAGGGTTCAATTCCCCGCCTCGGCGGGTCTTGGGCTCAAAAATTCCACGGACTCGATAATTCTCGCTCCGGTGCCTTCTCGACTCACGGGTTCACACTCTGCGACTCTGGGCAATAGCTTGCTTAATCTCCACAACGGCCCCTCGCGGCGGGATGCCTGGCTTTCACCTTGTGGATACCCTGCTGGGGTTATCTCACAGGGGAATACCAGGACGGGTTCCCTAAGCAAGCGCCGGGAAACCCTTTGTGGGTAGCTGTGCGCTATATAAGCTCAAATACATTTACAAAAAAATACAAATACATAAGCCTTCTGTGAGTATATCCTTTGAAAATACAAGGGTGTGTAATTTTATGAAGAATTATAGCGAATGTTGTTGGGTGTATTTGGTATATTTAAACATTTTTATTAGTGAAGAACTGTGCCAAATATTGCCGTCAACTTCCACTTCTTCATTGAACAATAAATAGCAAGGTCAATTGTCCTTTCCACTTCATGGTTGTAAGAACTAATTTCCACTGGGATTAAGATTAGTTCTTTGGTATATTCCGCGTTATATATTAATTCAACCAAAATATCGACAGGTAATAGCTGCTCTTTAGCTTTCCTATGCTTTACTGGCTTCCGAATTTGCAATAACTGTAGATGTGAGATTTTATATTTTTTTTGTTGCAAAACATAAACATTTACCAATTCTCTACGTGTGTCTACAAAGTATCTTTTCTTTGTACTTTAGAGTAATTATACATTACTTAGGTTGTTATTCTAAGTTATCTCACAATGCTGTGTATTTTGTACATTTTGTAATCCAATGTTGGGCACCTTATATCTTCATTGAGGATCCCATCATGGGGGAGCAGTGTCCTTAATTATAGATACTCTGCCTTTTTAAAAAGAATTTAGGGTGATTGTACTTCTTAGTGGTGATTAAAAATAAATTAAATCTTGTAGGTATTTGAATTCTAAATTCTGTAATCTTACTGGTACCAAAAATAAATTGCATCCTAAATACCCAGATGCCCAGAACCATCCGTGGGAGTCAGAACTTGTTAAACCCACTTCTTCAATTTTCTCTATTAAGGTTACCTTTGCAATAATGAATCAAATAATATTCCAAGTAAATTGATCAGTTCTTGATTCCAGCCTATTGAAAAAGATTCGCAAGACAAATATTGGAAGTTGCTGAAAAAGCCAAAACATGTTTGGTAAAATCTTCTTTTCAACATAGTTGATTTGTCCCAGTAAAGTATTAAGAATGCGTTTAACAATGATCTTGTAGTTGTTTGATTTCTGCCCAATTTATCATGCAGTTTAAAGAGAAAAGCTCACAGATTTGTTTCATAGGAGTAATCCCCATGTCCTTGAAGTTTTTTTCAAAATGCACGTGGAGCACTCTTTTTCTATTACGTTATTCCCTACCCTTATCTTTGTTGTAGCGACACTAACCATATAGCTTGAGCTATCTTCAAAACCTTTCAAAGATTTCATCACTTTAGCAACTGATGTGAAATCTTTGCATAATACTTGCAAGCCATCTGCATAAATGTTGTTCTTAGATGAAAAATTAGAGTATTGTGGGCCTGATTCAAAATGGCTTCCGCACTTGTGGTGGAAGTTCTGCAGGCGGGAGGGAACCTCCGTATTGCATTTACTCATTGTGGGACCCCAGCTACAAGTGTGGCCCCCTACCACTACAGTGTGTATATCTTAGCAACAAATTCACAAGTAAGAGGGAAGGTAGTGCTAACAAGAAAACACTAATACAATTCAATATAAAAAACTTTGTTATATTTAATAGATATTCATATTAAAAACAACATGTCTTGCATTATCAACAAAACATAACAATCAATAACACACACATAAATGTACATAAATATCACAGAATTTATAGGGTTAATCAAAAAATTAAAAAAGAGAACAAAAAGTGGCAAACAGAATATTTCCGACGCGCGTTTCGGCGTATCAAAGACGCCTTCTTCAGGAGCCACAAATATGTCTGTAAAAATATAAAAGAAACAACATATACACATAATCTATAACATCTAATGACACATTTTTAAAAATGTAATCTTTTTATCACATTTAAATCAAAACATGTTAAAACTTTGTTTGCACAACCAATATCAGGCAAATGACATTGCATGGCAAGTTCCTTAAAGAGCACAAGTTCCCTCTTTACTACATTGATGCAAGCAAATATCAGAACACATTATAATCATGATAAGGCTATGTTTGAGCAGTCGTTATCTAAAAATTCTGAAAGGGAAATGGATCAAAAACCCTCCCACCATTAAGTTGGCAAGAATTATGGCGGGGAGTAAGGATGTCAGGGCAACCAAGATTGATAAATTGAAAGAAGATTGTACTTATAGTAGGACATCCTACTTCTTTAATTGGATTTGGAACCAACATCAAATTAATCTAGAGGCTTCCTATCACAGCACGATAATGCTATCAGGATTGGTGTTCTTAGCACATAAGCGCTCTCTAAACTATGAATCTATTATAGAACTGATATTTCCTCCCTTTTCACAGTGTGTTCAACTGTACACTCTATAGCTGATATTTATCTACATATAGATGTGACTTATATTAATAGTACAGACAGATTGGATTTAAAGTTATTGGCCTATTCTGATAATCACCATGTATCATTATATAACCCCAAGGTCTACTCACTTGTTAAAAACGTGAAGTGGATCAATACAACAAGTGAATTCCAATTTTAAATCAGTGCCGTTTTCTTTAATGTATACAGCTTCTTATCTCTGTTCGTAATCAAATAATCAGGGGAAAAATAAGGAACAACAAATGAAGAAATGGATAATTTTTATTCTGACTATTTATGTCACTAACTACCTCATTTTCGAATTTGGTAAGCTAAGAGGAACAATAAACTCACAATGGACGCGATGATCAATAGAGTAGTCAGGTCTTACAAAATTCAAAATGGCCTTGGAAACTCGTTGTCGGTAATTGTTGTCCGTTTAAAAAGCCAATATCTACATGAGAAAAGAAAACCAATAACGGTATTATAATAACGTATCCTCCATGATTTTAAACTACACCGATACGTTTGTTGATGGATGGTGATCCTAACTAACTAGCTAGCATTATCGTTTGATTTAAAACAGAAGCGACACGTTTGTAAACACATGGTAGTCCTAGCTAACATCTAAACCATGTCGATCATGTTGTGTTTATCGGCTAGAATCGAAACGCTACTATTCACAAACAAAGTCTGTCACGTGATCAGATATATATTATCTTATTTCCGTTTGTTCTTACCGGCATTCATTCGAGTTATATTATTATTATCTCCAGGCTACAGATTACTGCCATACTCCATGTCAATTTCGACTTTTTTAAAAAAAGGCGGCAAATATCTAGAGAAAGATAAAAAAAGGTCAAAATTGTCCACTCAAGATTCGGAACAAAGGTTTCTAACAATGGTCTCATTCAGAGATCACTGTTATCTAACCTGACGGTACGTGGAACAATAAAATGTTCCGTATGCAAATCTTGTACAAATATCATCGAAGGTGAAGATTTCACACATAATGGTTTCTCTACAAAGGCTAACGATATCTGGAATTGTAAAACCACAAACGTGGTGTATTTCATTCAATGTAAATGTGGCTTAGGTTACGTTGGAGAAACTTGCAGGTCGATTCAGGTGCGACTCACTGAACATAGATCAGCAATTAGAACAGGTAAAATGACAGCGCCTCTTGTGAAACATTTTCTGGAAATGGATCACACTCCTGAAGACTTTAAATGGCGCATCCTAGAAAAAATAAGAACACCAGATACAAAAGGTGGATGCGCCATCAGAAAGAAAAGAGAGGTCTACTGGATTTTTGTGCCCAATACCTTCAAGAAAGGGTTGAACAGCGAAATTCCATGGGAAAACGCGATATTTTAGCCCCACGAGAATAAAGGATGTGACCAGCAATAAACCTCATGGGATCTCTCCCCTTCTCTGCCTTCTTACCACATGGGTACTTGCATATTTGAAAGACTGAGATTTGAAGGACGGTAAAATACTGTTATGATGTATTCGAGCACTTACGAATACTACACTTCTGGTCTCACGTACGTTGACACATTACAATGTTGTCTTGAGGATTTATACGCACCACACACCGTGTGCTTCCTTTTTTCTCTGCCAACACGGACTCTTGTTTCACTCGGGCACTTGCCATTATCTCTTTACAGTTCCCATGTGTGGGGACGGCATTGGGTAATTTGTCTTCTGACAGCCCGGGTATCTTGCCATTCTTTACGCATCACGCGTCAGTGGGGGTGGAGTTAAGGCTCACCCCGAGGTCACATGTTTAGAGTGGTCTGACACGTTGGTTTCGAATTGTTGGTAGAATGAGACACCAGCCTGACTCTGAAGGCTTAATTTTGAGTCGATGCGCACGCACGGATGGTTCTGTTTTATTCTCTGCATTTATCGTAATATTTCATGAATTTTGCAAATAATATGATTCATCATATTTGTTGTGGTTAATATACTCAATGTACCATGATTATGAGATCTCATGTATTTAGATATTCATACGTTTACAATTATGTATACATATATGATTTACATTCGGTTGCATTTAATTTGTATACAAGTTCTGTTTTCATGTTCATGATTTGAATAGATTTAAACCAATGCCTTTCAAACATACTTCCACGTGATCAAGCCGTCTTCACGGCGAAACGCGTTGTCGAATAAACAGCATTTCTTGAATACCGGTGTTTACCCCGTTCTTGTCCTGAGAGCGTCCTTCCAAAACCTTTTTGTGTGAGAGGAATAATACTGTCGGCTTCACTCCGCCGGCGTGCATGCCACCTTTCATGGGTCGTGGAGATCCAGAAGAAGTTGCCTCTTGTGTATGGATATATATATATATATATATATATATATACCCCCGCTAAACCAGCGCTTGGTGTCGGAAGGCGCGGACTAGTCAAGCCTGGGGTGCTCCGTTCATAGGAGGGTCACCCACAAGCGTCTGCGTTTGGTGTCATCAGCGGGAAGCGAGGGGAACCTGCTCAAATCCGACAAGAAAGCAAATGGCTTCACATCGAGCAAAGCGACAGGAATGTTGTTCAAATTATAAATAACAAGAACGAAAAATAATTATTGGTGCATTATGGAACATGGAGTTCACGCTGCTTCCGTTCTTGTTTCCCATTGGAGGAACTGCCGCTTTGAACTGATTGAAGACCCGCCAATGAGGTGATTAGAAGTATGTCAAATTTGGGGGCTGAGCAGAGGACTAACTAGAGGCTTGGCACTGAGGAAGGTACAATTAACCGAAATGCATTTGCCGAAATAAAGCCATCTTGTTGACTTGTCCCGAAGTGCTCCGTGTGTTTACTGTGCTAGTGAGGCAAGAAGGTTTCACCCACCTGACGGAGGCACCCGCTGCTGTGTTCGAACGACCAGGTGAATGAAGTTGTGGATATAAATTGGTATGTTTGAGCCCCCGCTAAACCAGCGCTTGGTGTCGGAAGGCGCGGACTAGTCAAGCCTGGGGTGCTCCGTTCATAGGAGGGTCACCCACAAGCTTCTGCGTTTGGTGTCATCAGCGGGAAGCGAGGGGAACCTGCTCAAATCCGACAAGAAAGCAAATGGCTTCACATCGAGCAAAGCGACAGGAATGTTGTTCAAATTATAAATAACAAGAACGAAAAACAATTATTGGTGCATTATGGAACATGGAGTTCACGCTGCTTCCGTTCTTGTTTCCCATTGGAGGAACTGCCGCTTTGAACTGATTGAAGCCCCGCCAATGAGGTGATTAGAAGTATGTCAAATTTGGGGGCTGAGCAGAGGACTAACTAGAGGCTTGGCACTGAAGAAGGTACAATTAACCGAAATGCATTTGCCGAAATAAAGCCATCATGTTGACTTGTCCCGAAGTGCTCCGTGTGTTTACTGTGCTAGCGAGGCAAGAAGGTTTCACCCACCTGACGGAGGCACCCGCTGCTGTGTTCGAACGACCAGGTGAATGGAGTTGTGGATATATATATATATATATTTATATATATATATATATAAATATATATATATATATATATATATATATATATATATATATATATATATATATATATATATATATATATATATTTATTTATTTATATATATATATATATAGATCACGCTCAAAGAACCCCTCCACATCGGGAAAGGAAACAGCACTCCGGCGGTGACAACAAAACAGCGAGTTGATTTATTTGCAAACAAACGTTTCGGCAGAAGCCTTTGTCAGTGTTACAACCATTTACACATAGTTCCGGTTTAAATGAGGTCATGTGTGCAAGAGTGGTCATCAACAAGGGACCAGCCCTTCCAATACCAAAATGTGCGCCATCTTGGAATGGGTTCTTAACATAGGAACTAACGCATAATAATACCATGCATTGGTAAACATACATACAAAAATGTGCAAAAGAACTATCAAATGCAATTATAAAGATGATAACGCCGTGGATCGGCATGGGCCCCTTGAAAAAAGATGCACTTCAAGCAACAAATAGATGTTACTATACTAAAAGCTATGTACATTAGTTTGGCATATTTCATTTAACGACAATTCATTGTTGTCATATTGACATCAATTCAGACAATCAATTGATCAATAATTAGAAAAAGATAACCATCACACCACTGAAGACGGTCAAACGCATGAAACGAAAAAAATGAAAAAAATGCTATGTACAACAAACATATGTGAGGGAAAAATCCTCCTCATAAAAATATCCTCAATTGGTTCATAATAATTCATAGCATAGTGTTAATTGATAATGTGATTCATCCAGAAAGTCAAGATCATATGTCATAAAGACTCGGAAAGTGGAAAATATGAAAGTGCGAGACAAATACAAAATGATTATGAATAATTTCCACAAATCGCACAATCAAATGATGTCCTAAGAAAAGGATCCAAATATACAAGAAAGTAGGTAAGCATGGATAATTCCCTACTCATGGTTTCATACATAATAGATAGCAATGGTAACAGGACATATAACAGATGTTAAATAGTGTTATATACATTACTTAAACGCGCTTCAAACATTACCATATCATTTTCCAAGATGGACTACCATGTCCTCCCCGCTATTCATTCCCTTTGGGTACTTGGTGTACAGCTCAATGATATATCTCGATTCAAGACGTCTTAGCCTTCTTAGTCTGTCCCCACCATGTGGGTTATATAGGACATGATCTAACCCAAAGAAGCGTAATTTATTCCTGTCTTTATTATGATGTTCGGCAAAATGCTGTGCTACTGGGTAGGCAGGGTCTACTCTGTCTATAGCCCTGAGGTGTTCCAGCACTCTCAATTTGAGTTGGTTGATGGTGCTTCCAATGTATCTCAAGCCGCATGGGCATATTAAACAATACACGGAATAGTTAGTGCTATGGGTAATACATTTGTGGATCTTGTTTGTTCTACCTGCATCAGGGATATCATAATGGAGGACCCTCCGGCTATTACTAAACGCCTTACACTTCCCACATGGGAAGAACCCACTCATGCTTTTTAGAGTGTTAAACTGAGTTGTTAAAGATTCTAGATGACTGTGTACTAGCATATCACCCAAGGACCTGGCCTTACTAAAGGTCACTAATGGGTGTGATGGTAAGTCTTCTTTTAACACGTCATCTGTAAGCAAGATGTGCTAATTCTTGCGCATCATTGCTCTAAGTCTCTCAGCGCCCATAGAATAAGGAGTGATCATCCTAAAGACATTCTTGACGTTGGTATCTGTCCCGCCCGATTTCATTTTAAGTAGGTCCTTTCTCGGAATCTTTTTCACTTTCCGCAAAGTACTCAATAAAAGTGGTTCGTCATACCCTCTGAGTCGGAAACGGGATAGGCAATCCGAGGCGGCAGCCTCGAATTCCTGGTCTTGGGTACTATTCCTCTTGATTCTTAAGAGTTCCCCATAGGGGATACTCTTAATGAGTTTTAGTGGATGTGCGCTTTTAGCAAAAAGAATAGAATTCCCCGCTGTCTCCTTGCGGTACAGCGCAGTATGAACATGGCCATCCTCAATGTACACCCGTAGGTCCAAGTAGTTGGCTGCCACCCCGATAATTGTCCCAGACAGGTGCACATTGTAGATGTTATTGTTAAGAGAGCAGATATATTTCTCTGCCATGTCCTTGGTCCCCTGCCACATGATGAACAAGTCATCAATGTAGCGGTACCAATGTACCACCTTCCCGTTCTCCATGCCTTCTCGGTAGCTTCTGGGCACCTGCACCTCCCACCAGCCAACGAACAAGTTTGCATAGCTGGGAGCGAAGCAGGTGCCTATCGCTGTACCAGAGGTCTGCCTGTAGAGCCTATCCTCAAACAGAAATATGTTGTGAGTTAAGCAAAATTGCACAAATTCCATCAGCATAATATTGTGTTGTGCAAAGCGAATTGGACGTTTGCTTAAATAGTATTCCACGGCAGCCAGTCCATGGGCATGATCAATGATAGTATAAAGACTGGTGATATTCATCACTAGGAATAGATAGTCCGGTTGCCAGTCCATATCAACCACCTTATTCAAAAAGTCTTTGGTGTCTTGAACATAAGATTCCAAATTTAAGACAAGGGGAAAGATGTAATTGTCCACAAATTTTGACATATTCTCTGTTAATCCACCGATAGATGACACAATTGGTCGACCTGGAGGGGAGATATTGTTCTTATGTAATTTGGGCAGGTGGTAAAACGTTGGTGTCATTGGGTTGTTACTGCGTAGGAAAATGTGTTCATCCTTCCCTAGCATAGAAAGTTTGTACCATTTCAAAATCAAATTATCGTATTCTCTGATACTAGATTCATACAGTTCTTTGGTGGTAGTCGTATAATACTTCGTGTCAGAGAGTTGCCTCATCGCTTCTTGATGGTAATATTATCTTGTCATTAAAACGACATTCCCCCCTTTTTCCGAGGGTTTTATGATAATGTTCTTGTCGTTTAATAATTCTTTTAAGGCTTTCTTTTGAGATTGAGTGATGTTACTAATATTCATATGGGGAACCTTTCTTTGCTTTACCAGTTCCATCATCATGGCTTCTGGAAAAGCATCAATGGCATCCCACGGAGATTGGGGAATAAACGTAGAGAGGGGTTTGAAATGACTACCATCTCTTTCTTGTTCGATCCTCTGGGCTGTTGCCCTCTCTACCATGTCCATGCCTGCAATATCCGTATGTTTGGTTTCAGTTCTCAAAGCGTCCATAGCTTCAATGCAGGGCATGTCTCTCCCAATCAGGGTGTCAGTGGTCGTTAACCTGATCCCAGGTTTCGGTGGTCCTTTAATATGTGGTCTTATTTTGAAATGCTTATGTAGTTTTAGCTTTCTGGTAAACTTGAAAAGGTCGATTTTGGTTTGCGTGAATTCGAGATCTGTGTTAGGACAAAAAGTGAGTCCCAGGCTCAAGAGTTCATGTTGTTCATCAGTTAGAGGTTTGTTCGTAAGATTGACCACAGTTAAGTTGTTCTCCTTTATCTGGTCTACATTTCTTACTTCCTCGTTTTGCGACTGGGCCTGGTTTGGGGTTTTGGTTCCCCCTTCCTCTTCCTTTTGCCGCCTCCCCCTGCTCTCCTGGTTCTCCTTCTTCTTGTCGCTCTGTGGTCTTATTCTTTCCCCCTCTCAGCCAATTTTGCCGAATTAGTTGGAACTCGGTGTGAAAAGGGACAGTGACTCTTCTACGTTCACTTCTCAGGTCTCGCTGCTCGTCGCCTGATTGATCTGCAGTTACCTCGGATTCTGAGGTTGGTGCACTTGAACCAGGTGTTGTTGTTGTACCTTGGTTCATAGCTTTTCTTGGTGCATCATACTTTTTTGCTATCCAAAGAACTCCGATCTCCTGAAGAAAGCAAATTTCCGGGCAAAGAAGCGGATACGGGCCACAAAATCGTTGCAGGTGAATTTTATTCAGTGCAGTCAGTCGCCATGACGCGTTTTGCGCTACCAAGAGAGCTTGATCACATGACACAGTGAATCACTAAAGCATTGGTTTAAATATACTATCAATCATTTACAAATCACGTGATATGGGCTACAAGTTGAACAGATATAGAAAAGTTACTACATATGTTAGAACTACAAAATATCGTAGTATACATTATATTTAATTTAGCATTTTGTGCAACATTTGCAATAAATAAACACGGTAATAAACCCTTATCCCGCATTTTTTATCCCGCATACCATTAGCCCGCATACTATAATCCCACAATTGCTTTCAGCCCGCATACCATTATACCGCATTTTTTTTATAACGCATATGCTTTTATCACGCATGCCTTTACAATGAATTACGTTGTAAAGGTATGTATGGTAAATGTATTTGCGTTGTAAACCACGACGATGAGCGAGGTAAGTGGGTTTGCGTTAATTTTTAAGGGTGGGGGTCATGCTGGGGTAGTGATTGTGTAGTGTAGTGTTGTGTTAGTGTAGTGTTGAGTTGTGGTGGTTGTTTAGTGTAGGGTCGTGCTGGGGAAAGTGTAATAGGGGTTGGGGGTAGTGTTTTAGGGGGTAGGGTAGTGTTGTAGTGTTTGCGTAGTGTAGGGTCATGCTGGGGGTAGTGTTTTAGGGTTTAGGGTAGTGTTGTAGTGTTTGTGTAGTGTAAGGTCATGCTGGGGGTAGTGTTTTAGGGTTTAGGGTAGTGTTGTAGTGTTAGAGTAGTGTAGGGTCATGCTGGGGGTAGTTTTTTAGGGTTTAGGGTAGTGTTGTAGTGTTTGCGTAATGTAGGGTCATGCTGGGGGTAGTGTTTTAGGGTTTAGGGTAGTGTTGTAGTGTTTGCGTAGTATAGGGTCATGCCGGGGGTAGTGTTTTAGGGTTTAGGGTAGTGTTGCAGTGTTTGCATAGTGTAGGGTCATGCTGGGGGTTGTGTTTTAGGGTTTAGGGTAGTGTTGTAATGTTTGTGTAGTGTAGGGTCATGCTGGGGGTTGGGTTTTAGGGTTTAGGGTAGTGGTGTAGTGTTTGCGTAATGTAGGGTCATGCTGGGGGTAGTGTTTTAGGGTTTAGGGTAGTGTTGTAATGTTTGCGTAGTGTAGGGTCATGCTGGAAGTAGTGTTTTAGGGTTTAGGGTAGTGTTGTAGTGTTTGCGTAGTGTAGGGTCATGCTGGGGGTAGTGTTTTAGGGTTTAGGGTAGTGTTGTAGTGTTTGCGTAATGTAGGGTCATGCTGGGGGTAGTGTTTTAGGGTTTAGGGTAGTGTTGTAGTGTTTGCGTAGTGTAAGGTCATGCTGGGGGTAGTGTTTTAGGGTTTAGGGTAGTGTTGTAGTGTTTGAGTAGTGTAGGGTCATGCTGGGGGTAGTGTTTTAGGGTTTAAGGTTGTGCTGTAGTGTTTGCGTAATGTAGGGTCATGCTGGGGGTAGTGTTTTAGGGTTTAGGGTTGTGTTGTAGTGTTTGCGTAGTGTAGGGTCATGCTGGGGGTAGTGTTTTAGGGTTTAGGGTAGTGTTGTAGTGTTTGCATAGTGTAGGGTCATGCTGGGGGTAGTGTTTTAGGGTTTAGGGTAGTGTTGTAGTGTTTGGTTGTGTAGTGTAGGGTCATGCTGGGGGTTGTGTTTTAGGGTTTAGGGTAGTGGTGTAGTGTTTGTGTAGTGTAGGGTAATGCTGGGGTGTAGTGGTTTAGTGTAGTATTGTAGTGTTGTGTAGGGTCATGCTGGGGGGAGGGTATTAAGGTACTGTTGTAGTGTTTGTGTAGGGAAGTAAAGTGCTTAATGGTAGTGTTGGGGGTCGTGCTGGGTAGTGTAAATGTAGTAAAAGGACTGTAGTGTAGGGTAGTGTTTGGTAGTGTATGGTAGGATTGTGTACTTTCACTTACCTTTAAAACTTTTACAATGAGTATACCTTTAACATGCATGCTTTTACGTTGTAAAGGCATGCGTGCTAAAGGCATATTCGTTCTAAAAGTTTTAGTTCTTTTAGTTTGCGGCCTTATAGTATATGCGGGGTGAAAAATGCGGGATGATGGTATGCGGGATGATTGTATGCGGAATTTCGACATATATTCAATAAACACAAGCTAAAACATAGTTCACTCGGAGTAAAATACAATCACAATATAATTTGATATCTGTATAAAAAAACCAATGACTCTAATAGGTATGTGCAAAATAGTGCAAAATAGTGCAAGGTTAACATTTTTGAATCATGAAGGATAGCAGCAAAAGATTGTAATTGATGTATTCCTTCACCGATTCTTAACTGTTTAGGTGTATTTACACAGTTATTTTGGACCGGAGAGTTGGACCAAACAGATGACATCGGGCCCCAATGCTGTCCTTACTTAAAAGGACCAGTTTTGTTATTTCATTTGTAAAGTGCCAGTGCTTTGAGCAAATTAGAACTTTTGATCGATATACCGGTGTAAGTACCGTAATTGAATAAAGATGGGGAATCATAGTGCTTACTCATGATGTATAATTAGTTTTCGATGGATGACTGGAAAGGGTCCCCTATCTGTCAAATATATGTTTGAAAATATTACTGTATGCACAGTCCACTGTATATAATGGTTACACAAGAAACAATAAATAAGCCATAAAATTAAAACCTTAAAATGGTTAGATGATAGCTAAAAATTATTTATTATTGTTGTTATCTCATAATATAAAAGTGGTGCATAACAAAATCCCTTCAGATAAAAATCCATAAATAGAAATATAATTTATATTTAAAACCCCAATTTATAAAACCAGTCCTAAAATTCTTGTTGTTATTTTGTACCCAACTATCAGGGATCCCTGTAGGATAGCAGAAAACACCTGGTTGTTGCTTACCTTGGCTAGTAAGTTAAAGACAAGTAAACAAATCTTCTGTAATGTTGAGACCTGACGGCTGTTTTGTATTTAATTCCAGAATATATCTGGTCTCAAGGCGGCGTAATTTCTCTTCTCTATTTCCGCCTCTCCTACTTGCAGGGACACAGTCAATGACAAAGTATTTCAATTCGGGTCTTTTTGAGTCATGCTTGGCTTTAAAATGTCTCGCAACTGGATATGTATTGTCCTGATTATTTATTGCTCTAAGGTGTTGTAGAATTCTTTTGTGGACAGGGAGCTTAGTGCTCCCTACATATAACAGGTTGTACGGGCAAGACAGGACGTAAACCGCATATTCAGTTTTACAAGTAAGTAGTCTGCCAATTTTTTGTTCTTTCAAATCAAAGGGTGAGAAATAAATAGTTCTGTTTTCACCTTGTTGGCAGGCTTTACATGTTTTGCAGTTAAAAAAGCCTGCGTGTGTTTATAACCAGCTTGATGACTCCATGACTTCTGGACTGGTTTTTACTAACTCATCTTTCATTGACTGCCCTCTGCTGTAGGTTATCGATGGTCTTTTTGGTAATTCTGCACCTCCTATTATGGGATCACTTAAGACTAGGGGCCAGTTCTTTTTAAAAATGGACTCAATTTTCTGATGTTGCTTACTGTATTGGACAATAATCCTAAATTCCTTGTTAGTCTCAGTATTATTTGTTTCAATAACTGTTTTGTTGGTATTATGTCTGATGGATAATAGTTCTGACATGTTCTTTTGCATAGATTCGGAAATAGCAGCATTGATTATTTTCTCTGAATAGCCCCTTTCCTTAAACCTCTTTTTACTTTCTTCTTGGGCTATTATTAGGTTGCATTTCTTACTGTGAATGGTTTTTAACCTTAACATTTCCCCGGAAGGGATACTTCTAACCAAATGTTTTACATGTGAACTATTAGTATGGAGTGTGGAATTTCCTGCAGTTGATTTTCAGTGGAGCTTTGTCTCAATTTTGATCTGTTCAATAAAAACCTGTGGGCCTTCTTTATGAAGGCCTTGCGCCACCGGTGCGTCACTTTTTCCCATGTTAAAAGTGACGCACCGGCGGCGCAAGGCCTTCATAAATAAGGCCCTGTGTATCTAAAAATTTTACTCCTGTGGAGCTTATGTTGGCAGTAAAATGCAAGTTAAGATTATTAACATTGGTTGCCTGTACAAATTCCTCTGCTGACTCCAAACCCCAGTCCCATATTACAAATAGATCATCTATGAAACGTAGCCATGTTTTGACCTTGGTAGTCATTATCTCTGTCTGTTCCATCATGAGGACCAGCTCCTCCCACCAACCCATGTGAAGACATGCGCAGCTGGGGGAGAAGCTGGCCCCCATGGCAACACTACATAGCTGTCTATACAGAAGATTGTTGAACATAAAAACATTATTGTTCAGACAAAAATCCACCTTTTCCAATAACATATGCTTGTGTTTTGGCATACTTCTCAAAGACTTTTCCAAATAAAACTCAAGTGCTCTAAGACCATCCGAATGTACAATACTGGTATACAGTGAGCTGACATCTAAAGCTATCAATAAGAAATTTGCTTCCCAATCGATGTCCTTTATTTTACGTAGGAAGTCACTAGTGTCACGCACTTATGATGGAAGAGCTTTCACATGACTTTGCAGAAAGAAATCTACATATTGGGACGTATGTTCAAGGCACCCTTTTCTTGCCAAGAAGACGGGCCGGCCCCAGGGATTTCTCAAGTCCTTGTGCAATTTTGGTAAAAAGTATATTGTTGGTACTAAAGGGAAATTATTTCTTTGAAATGTATGTTCTTGTCCAGTAATAAGACCCTCTGTTTTCCAATTGGATAATTTTTTGTTGAAGTTGAAGTACACTGTTTTTAATTCAGTCCCAGTACATCTTGTGTAGCACAATTTGTCGTTCAGTTGATTGTGGGCTTCCTTAGTGTACATGTCTCTGTGCATTAAAACGATGTTGCCCCCTTTGTCTGATGCTCGAATTATGACTTTGTTGTTTTTCTTTAATTTGGATATCAAAGTATTATAATCGGCCTTCTCTTTGTTATATTTAGCTTTGCCTCTGTGGGTCTTAATGTTGAGTTCCTTCAGTTGATTTGTCACTTGATCGTGAAAAAGATCAATCGAATCTTTTAACATAACTGGATTAAAAGTTGATTTAGGTCTAAATCCAAGTAGGGGGCAAGTCATTTGAGATAGTGGTAAGCTGGTATCCATATTAGATGTAATTGTCTGTCTTTTTTGTAATCCAGAAATATTCTCAATGGAACCTGCATCCCATAGCTCTTGTATCTCATTGATGAGTGCTTCCGTAGTTTAGGTGTTATCTATAATATTTGAACTCTCATTCATCCTAATGGTATTTGATCTTTCAGATTTTTATTCAAAGCATAAAACTTTTTCAATTTTAATTTCCGCTTACTTTTGAAAATGTCCAATCTAGTATTCACGTAGTTAAAGTTATTTGTAGGGCAGTATGTTAAACCCAAGCTCAGTATTTCCATTTCTCTGTTGCTAAGTTCCACATCCGATAAGTTTACAATGGTTTTATTTGGCTCTGGGGGGATATTTATTTTCCTTTTCTCCATCCCCCTCTCTTTTTGCGAGTTGTAGTGTTTGCGTAGTGTAGGGTCATGCCGGGGGTAGTGTTTTAGGGTTTAGGGTAGTGTTGCAGTGTTTGCATAGTGTAGGGTCATGCTGGGGGTTGTGTTTTAGGGTTTAGGGTAGTGTTGTAGTGTTTGTGTAGTGTAGGGTCATGCTGGGGGTTGGGTTTTAGGGTTTAGGGTAGTGGTGTAGTGTTTGCGTAATGTAGGGTCATGCTGGGGGTAGTGTTTTAGGGTTTAGGGTAGTGTTGTAGTGTTTGCGTAGTGTAGGGTCATGCTGGGAGTAGTGTTTTAGGGTTTAGGGTAGTGTTGTAGTGTTTGCGTAGTGTAGGGTCATGCTGGGGGTAGTGTTTTAGGGTTTAGGGTAGTTTTAGACAGTTATCCTTCATCGACTATACTACTTCCATCATGCAGGCTCTGAAATAGTTTCTTGGGCTTGGGGATTTGTCTGAGGGGGAAAGTATCAGCTGTGTATGGCCAGCGAAGGAGAGGATGTTGATTCCATGGGTGGAAGTACATTGGCCAGAGGGTTCATTCATGTGTTGAAAAGCATGGGGCTGAGTGAGGAGCTTTGGAGTACTTCACAGAGGTTGTGTGCCTTTGAGGAGTAGGCAGCTAGTTTGATTGCTTCCTGTAAGGAAGGAACAGATCCATTGGAGTGTGGAGTCTTGGATCCCGATATGGTAAAGCTGTCTGATGAGAATGGGGTGAGAGATGTTGTTGAATGCTGCTGAGAATTCTAATTGGATGAGTACGGTGGTCTCTCTTTTGTCCAGGATCATGCAGATGTCATCTCCAGCAGCAATGAGGTGGATCGTCCCTGTACCAAAATCGTCCGAAAACCAGCCCCGGCAAAGAGCTCGGCGGCACCTTCAATCCCCCCCTACCCCCCCCCCACCCGAGTGGGGAGGGGAGGCCGGCTGAGCACTTTGCCAGGGCCGGTTGTGGTTCCCAGTCCAGCACTGATCAAGCAAGCCATATCGCTAGCTGACAGGAGATAACTAAACCACAAGATCACTCCTAATCTGTCGGCTGTATGGCACTGTTCTACATACTGCCCTAAGTAATATTGAATAAATGAATAAAACATCGCTGACATGGCGCAAAGTAAATGCAACTCGCGTAAGGGTGTCTGCACGGGTGCAGAGCTGCTGTTTCTGCACTGGCAGAGGGCAGATGAACAGGAATCAAGTAGATACGGCACATTCTTTCCCTTTTACTTTGATGCACGGCAGCGCAGCAGGAAGGCTCCTTAAGGTATTAACAACTTAGCAATACCCAAAACAAACAAACACACTGACATTTGTCTTTTCATATTACTTGATATGTTTTAATCTAATATACCGAATAATGTCGTTTGTGAGTGTTTGACAATATTTATTCGTGTTAAGCTGTGGTAGAAATACATCTTTTGGCAAGCGAACTACATTTGGCTGTGATCTGCATTAGTATTTTCATAACGTGGGCTCAGGGGTTAGAGGCGGCAGACCCGGAAGCTGAGATCGGCCCTGGACCAGGGTTCAATTCCCCGCCTCGGCGGGTCTTGGGCTCAAAAATTCCACGGACTCGATAATTCTCGCTCCGGTGCCTTCTCGACTCACGGGTTCACACTCTGCGACTCTGGGCAATAGCTTGCTTAATCTCCACAACGGCCCCTCGCGGCGGGATGCCTGGCTTTCACCTTGTGGATACCCTGCCGGGGTTATCTCACAGGGGAATACCAGGACGGGTTCCCTAAGCAAGCGCCGGGAAACCCTTTGTGGGTAGCTGTGCGCTATATAAGCTCAAATACATTTACAAAAAAATACAAATACATAAGCCTTCTGTGAGTATATCCTTTGAAAATACAAGGGTGTGTAATTTTATGAAGAATTATAGCGAATGTTGTTGGGTGTATTTGGTATATTTAAACATTTTTATTAGTGAGGAACTGTGCCAAATATTGCCGTCAACTTCCACTTCTTCATTGAACAATAAATAGCAAGGTCAATTGTCCTTTCCACTTCATGGTTGTAAGAACTAATTTCCACTGGGATTAAGATTAGTTCTTTGGTATATTCCGCGTTATATATTAATTCAACCAAAATATCGACAGGTAATAGCTGCTCTTTAGCTTTCCTATGCTTTACTGGCTTCCGAATTTGCAATAACTGTAGATGTGAGATTTTATATTTTTTTTGTTGCAAAACATAAACATTTACCAATTCTCTACGTGCGTCTACAAAGTATCTTTTCTTTGTACTTTAGAGTAATTATACATTACTTAGGTTGTTATTCTAAGTTATCTCACAATGCTGTGTATTTTGTACATTTTGTAATCCAATGTTGGGCACCTTATAGCTTCATTGAGGATCCCATCATGGGGGAGCAGTGTCCTTAATTATAGATACTCTGCCTTTTTTAAAAGAATTTAGGGTGATTGTACTTCTTGGTGGTGATTAAAAATAAATTAAATCTTGTAGGTATTTGAATTCTAAATTCTGTAATCTTACTGGTACCAAAATAAAATTGCATCCTAAATACCCAGATGCCCAGAACCATCCGTGGGAGTCAGAACGTGTTAAACCCACTTCTTCAATTTTCTCTATTAAGGTTACCTTTGCAATAATGAATCAAATAATATTCCAAGTAAATTGATCAGTTCTTGATTCCAGCCTATTGAAAAAGATTCGCAAGACAAATATTGGAAGTTGCTGAAAAAGCCAAAACATGTTTGGTAAAATCTTCTTTTCAACATAGTTGATTTGTCCCAGTAAAGTATTAAGAATGCGTTTAACAATGATCTTGTAGTTGTTTGATTTCTGCCCAATTTATCATGCAGTTTAAAGAGAAAAGCTCACAGATTTGTTTCATAGGAGTAATCCCCATGTCCTTGAAGTTTTTTTCAAAATGCACGTGGAGCACTCTTTTTCTATTACGTTATTCCCTACCCTTATCTTTGTTGTAGCGACACTAACCATATAGCTTGAGCTATCTTCAAAACCTTTCAAAGATTTCATCACTTTAGCAACTGATGTGAAATCTTTGCATAATACTTGCAAGCCATCTGCATAAATGTTGTTCTTAGATGAAAAATTAGAGTATTGTGGGCCTGATTCAAAATGGCTTCCGCACTTGTGGTGGAAGTTCTGCAGGCGGGAGGGAACCTCCGTATTGCAGTTACTCATTGTGGGACCCCAGCTACAAGTGTGGCCCCCTACCACTACAGTGTGTATATCTTAGCAACAAATTCACAAGTAAGAGGGAAGGTAGTGCTAACAAGAAAACACTAATAAAATTCAATATAAAAAACTTTGTTATATTTAATAGATATTCATATTAAAAACAACATGTCTTGCATTATCAACAAAACATAACAATCAATAACACACACATAAATGTACATAAATATCACAGAATTTATAGGGTTAATCAAAAAATTAAAAAAGAGAACAAAAAGTGGCAAACAGAATATTCCCGACGTGCGTTTCGGCGTATCAAAGACGCCTTCTTCAGGAGCCACAAATATGTCTGTAAAAATATAAAAGAAACAACATATACACATAATCAATAACATCTAATGACACATCTTTAAAAATGTAATCTTTTTATCACATTTAAATCAAAACATGTTAAAACTTTGTTTGCACAACCAATATCAGGCAAATGACATTGCCTGGCAAGTTCCTTAAAGAGCACAAGTTCCCTCTTTACTACATTGATGCAAGCAAATATCAGAACACATTATAATCATGATAAGGCTATATTTGAGCAGTCGTTATCTAAAAATTCTGAAAGGGAAATGGATCAAAAGCCCTCCCACCATTAAGTTGGCAAGAATTATGGCGGGGAGTAAGGATGTCAGGGCAACCAAGATTGATAAATTGAAAGAAGATTGTACTTATAGTAGGACATCCTACTTCTTTAATTGGATTTGGAACCAACATCAAATTAATCTAGAGGCTTCCTATCACAGCACGATAATGCTATCAGGATTGGTGTTCTTAGCACATAAGCGCTCTCTAAACTATGAATCTATTATAGAACTGATATTTCCTCCCTTTTCACAGTGTGTTCAACTGTACACTCTATAGCTGATATTTATCTACATATAGATGTGACTTATATTAATAGTACAGACAGATTGGATTTAAAGTTATTGGCCTATTCTGATAATCACCATGTATCATTATATAACCCCAAGGTCTACTCACTTGTTAAAAACGTGAAGTGGATCAATACAACAAGTGAATTCCAATTTTAAATCAGTGCCGTTTTCTTTAATGTATACAGCTTCTTATCTCTGTTCGTAATCAAATAATCAGGGGAAAAATAAGGAACAACAAATGAAGAAATGGATAATTTTTATTCTGACTATTTATGTCACTAAATACCTCATTTTGAATTTGGTAAGCTAAGAGGAACAATAAACTCACAATGGACGCGATGATCAATAGAGTAGTCAGGTCTTACAAAATTCAAAATGGCCTTGGAAACTCGTTGTCGGTAATTGTTGTCCGTTTAAAAAGCCAATATCTACATGAGAAAAGAAAACCAATAACGGTATTATAATAACGTATCCTCCATGATTTTAAACTACACCGATACGTTTGTTGATAGATGGTGATCCTAACTAACTAGCTAGCATTATCGTTTGATTTAAAACAGAAGCGACACGTTTGTAAACACATGGTAGTCCTAGCTAACATCTAAACCATGTCGATCATGTTGTGTTTATCGGCTAGAATCGAAACGCTACTATTCACAAACAAAGTCTGTCACGTGATCAGATATATATTATCTTATTTCCGTTTGTTCTTACCGGCATTCATTCGAGTTATATTATTATTATCTCCAGGCTACAGATTACTGCCATACTCCATGTCAATTTCGACTTTTTTAAAAAAAGGCGGCAAATATCTAGAGAAAGATAAAAAAAAGGTCAAAATTGTCCACTCAAGATTCGGAACAAAGGTTTCTAACAATGGTCTCATTCAGAGATCACTGTTATCTAACCTGACGGTACGTGGAACAATAAAATGTTCCGTATGCAAATCTTGTACAAATATCATCGAAGGTGAAGATTTCACACATAATGGTTTCTCTACAAAGGCTAACGATATCTGGAATTGTAAAACCACAAACGTGGTGTATTTCATTCAATGTAAATGTGGCTTAGGTTACGTTGGAGAAACTTGCAGGTCGATTCAGGTGCGACTCACTGAACATAGATCAGCAATTAGAACAGGTAAAATGACAGCGCCTCTTGTGAAACATTTTCTGGAAATGGATCACACTCCTGAAGACTTTAAATGGCGCATCCTAGAAAAAATAAGAACACCAGATACAAAAGGTGGATGCGCCATCAGAAAGAAAAGAGAGGTCTACTGGATTTTTGTGCCCAATACCTTCAAGAAAGGGTTGAACAGCGAAATTCCGTGGGAAAACGCGATATTTTAGCCCCACGAGAATAAAGGATGTGACCAGCACTAAACCTCACGGGATCTCTCCCCTTCTCTGCCTTCTTACCACATGGGCACTTGCATATTTGAAAGACTGAGATTTGAAGGACGGTAAAATACTGTTATGATGTATTCGAGCACTTACGAATACTACACTTCTGGTCTCACGTACGTTGACACATTACAATGTTGTCTTGAGGATTTATACGCACCACACACCGTGTGCTTCCTTTTTTCTCTGCCAACACGGACTCTTGTTTCACTCGGGCACTTGCCATTATCTCTTTACAGTTCCCATGTGTGGGGACGGCATTGGGTAATTTGTCTTCTGACAGCCCGGGTATCTTGCCATTCTTTACGCATCACGCGTCAGTGGGGGTGGAGTTGAGGCTCACCCCGAGGTCACATGTTTAGAGTGGTCTGACACGTTGGTTTCGAATTGTTGGTAGAATGAGACACCAGCCTGACTCTGAAGGCTTAATTTTGAGTCGATGCGCACGCACGGATGGTTCTGTTTTATTCTATGCATTTATTGTAATATTTCATGAATTTTGCAAATAATATGATTCATCATATTTGTTGTGGTTAATATACTCAATGTACCATGATTATGAGATCTCATGTATTTAGATATTCATACGTTTACAATTATGTATACATATATGATTTACATTAGGTTGCATTTAATTTGTATACAAGTTCTGTTTTCATGTTCATGATTTGAATAGATTTAAACCAATGCCTTTCAAACATACTTCCACGTGATCAAGCCGTCTTCACGGCAAAACGCGGTGTCGAATAAACAGCATTTCTTGAATACCGGTGTTTACCCCGTTCTTGTCCTGAGAGCGTCCTTCCAAAACTTTTTTGTGTGAGAGGAATAATACTGTCGGCTTCACTCCGCCGGCGTGCATGCCACCTTTCATGGGTCGTGGAGATCCAGAAGGAGTTGCCTCTTGTGTATGGATATATATATATATATATATATATATATATATATATATATATACCCCCCCGCTAAACCAGCGCTTGGTGTCGGAAGGCGCGGACTAGTCAAGCCTGGGGTGCTCCGTTCATAGGAGGGTCACCCACAAGCATCTGCGTTTGGTGTCATCAGCGGGAAGCGAGGGGAACCTGCTCAAATCCGACAGGAAAGCAAATGGCTTCACATCGAGCAAAGCGACAGGAATGTTGTTCAAATTATAAATAACAAGAACGAAAAACAATTATTGGTGCATTATGGAACATGGAGTTCACGCTGCTTCCGTTCTTGTTTCCCATTGGAGGAACTGCCGCTTTGAACTGATTGAAGACCCGCCAATGAGGTGATTAGAAGTATGTCAAATTTGGGGGCTGAGCAGAGGACTAACTAGAGGCTTGGCACTGAAGAAGGTACAATTAACCGAAATGCATTTGCCGAAATAAAGCCATCTTGTTGACTTGTCCCGAAGTGCTCCGTGTGTTTACTGTGCTAGCGAGGCAAGAAGGTTTCACCCACCTGACGGAGGCACCCGCTGCTGTGTTCGAACGACCAGGTGAATGGAGTTGTGGATATAAATTGGTATGTTTGAACCCCCGCTAAACCAGCGCTTAGTGTCGGAAGGCGTGGACTAGTGAAGCCTGGGGTGCTCCGTTCATAGGAGGGTCACCCACAAGCTTCTGCGTTTGGTGTCATCAGCGGGAAGCGAGGGGAACCTGCTCAAATCCGACAAGAAAGCAAATGGCTTCACATCGAGCAAAGCGACAGGAATGTTGTTCAAATTATAAATAACAAGAACGAAAAACAATTATTGGTGCATTATGGAACATGGAGTTCACGCTGCTTCCGTTCTTGTTTCCCATTGGAGGAACTGCCGCTTTGAACTGATTGAAGCTCGCGAATGAGGTGATTAGAAGTATGTCAAATTTGAGGCTGAGCAGAGGACTAACTAGAGGCTTGGCACTGAAGAAGGTACAATTAACCGAAATGCATTTGCCGAAATAAAGCCATCATGTTGACTTGTCCCGAAGTGCTCCGTGTGTTTACTGTGCTAGCGAGGCAAGAAGGTTTCACCCACCTGATGGAGGCACCCGCTGCTGTGTTCGAACGACCAGGTGAATGGAGTTGTGGATATATATATATATATATATATATATATATATATATATATATATATATATATATATATATATATATAGATCACGCTCAAAGAACCCCTCCACATCGGGAAAGGAAACAGCACTCCGGTGGTGACAACAAAACAGCGAGTTGATTTATTTGCAAACAAACGTTTCGGCAGAAGCCTTTGTCAGTGTTACAACCATTTACACATAGTTCTGGTTTAAATAAGGTCATGTGTGCAAGAGTGGTCATCAACAAGGGACCAGCCCTTCCAATACCAAAATGTGCGCCATCTTGGAATGGGTTCTTAACCTAGGAACTAACGCATAATAATACCATGCATTGGTAAACATACATACAAAAATGTGCAAAAGAACTATCAAATGCAATTATAAAGATGATAACGCCGTGGATCGGCATGGGCCCCTTGAAAAAAGATGCACTTCAAGCAACAAATAGATGTTACTATACTAAAAGCTATGTACATTAGTTTGGCATATTTCATTTAACGACAATTCATTGTTGTCATATTGACATCAATTCAGACAATCAATTGATCAATAATTAGAAAAAGATAACCATCACACCACTGAAGACGGTCAAACGCATGAAACGAAAAAAATGAAAAAAATGCTATGTACAACAAACATATATGAGGGAAAAATCCTCCTCATAAAAATATCCTCAATTGGTTCATAATAATTCATAGCATAGTGGTAATTGATAATGTGATTCATCCAGAAAGCCAAGATCATATGTCATAAAGACTCGGAAAGTGGAAAATATGAAAGTGCGAGACAAATACAAAATGATTATGAATAATTTCCACAAATCGCACAATCAAATGATGTCCTAAGAAAAGGATCCAAATATACAAGAAAGTAGGTAAGCATGGATAATTCCCTACTCATGGTTTCATACATAATAGATAGCAATGGTAACAGGACATATAACAGATGTTAAATAGTGTTATATACATTACTTAAACGCGCTTCAAACATTACCGTATCATTTTCCAAGATGGACTACCATGTCCTCCCCGCTATTCATTCCCTTTGGGTACTTGGTGTACAGCTCAATGATATATCTCGATTCAAGACGTCTTAGCCTTCTTAGTCTGTCCCCACCATGTGGGTTATATAGGACATGATCTAACCCAAAGAAGCGTAATTTATTCCTGTCTTTATTATGATGTTCGGCAAAATGCCGTGCTACTGGGTAGGCAGGTCTACTCTGTCTATAGCCCTGAGGTGTTCCAGCACTCTCAATTTGAGTTGGTTGATGGTGCTTCCAATGTATCTCAAGGCGCATGGGCATATTAAACAATACACGGAATAGGTAGTGCTACGGGTAATACATTTGTGGATCTTGTTTGTTCTACCTGCATCAGGGATATCATAATGGAGGACCCTCCGGCTATTACTACACGCCTTACACTTCCCACATGGGAAGAACCCACTCATGCTTTTTAGAGTGTTAAACTGAGTTGTTAAAGATTCTAGATGACTGTGTACTAGCATATCACCCAAGGACCTGGCCTTACTAAAGGTCACTAATGGGTGTGATGGTAAGTCTTCTTTTAACACGTCATCTGTAAGCAAGATGTGCCAATTCTTGCGCATCATTGCTCTAAGTCTCTCAGCGCCCATAGAATAAGGAGTGATCATCCTAAAGACATTCTTGACGTTGGTATCTGTCCCGCCCGATTTCATTTTAAGTAGGTCCTTTCTCGGAATCTTTTTCACTTTCCGCAAAGTACTCAATAAAAGTGGTTCGTCATACCCTCTGAGTCGGAAACGGGATAGGCAATCCGAGGCGGCAGCCTCGAATTCCTGGTCTTGGGTACTATTCCTCTTGATTCTTAAGAGTTCCCCATAGGGGATACTCTTAATGAGTTTTAGTGGATGTGCGCTTTTAGCAAAAAAAATAGAATTCCCCGCTGTCTCCTTGCGGTACAGCGCAGTATGAACATGGCCATCCTCAATGTACACCCGTAGGTCCAAGTAGTTGGCTGCCACCCCGATAATTGTCCCAGACAGGTGCACATTGTAGATGTTATTGTTAAGAGAGCAGATATATTTCTCTGCCATGTCCTTGGTCCCCTGCCACACGATGAACAAGTCATCAATGTAGCGGTACCAATGTACCACCTTCCCGTTCTCCATGCCTTCTCGGTAGCTTCTGGGCACCTGCTCCTCCCACCAGCCAACGAACAAGTTTGCATAGCTGGGAGCGAAGCAGGTGCCTATCGCTGTACCAGAGGTCTGCCTGTAGAGCCTATCCTCAAACAGAAATATGTTGTGAGTTAAGCAAAATTGCACAAATTCCATCAGCATAATATTGTGTTGTGCAAAGCGAATTGGACGTTTGCTTAAATAGTATTCCACGGCAGCCAGTCCATGGGCATGATCAATGATAGTATAAAGACTGGTGATATTCATCACTAGGAATAGATAGTCCGGTTGCCAGTCTATATCAACCACCTTATTCAAAAAGTCTTTGGTGTCTTGAACATAAGATTCCAAATTTAAGACAAGGGGAAAGATGTAATTGTCCACAAATTTTGACATATTCTCTGTTAATCCACCGATAGATGACACAATTGGTCGACCTGGAGGGGAGATATTGTTCTTATGTAATTTGGGCAGGTGGTAAAACGTTGGTGTCATTGGGTTGTTACTGCGTAGGAAAATGTGTTCATCCTTCCCTAGCATAGAAACGTTGTACCATTTCAAAATCAAATTATCGTATTCTCTGATACTAGATTCATACAGTTCTTTGGTGGTAGTCGTATAATACTTCGTGTCAGAGAGTTGCCTCATCGCTTCTTGATGGTAATATTATCTTGTCATTAAAACGACATTATCCCCTTTGTCCGAGGGTTTTATGATAATTTTCTTGTCGTTTAATAATTCTTGTAAGGCTTTCTTTTGAGATTGAGTGATGTTACTAATATTCATATGGGGAACCTTTCTTTGCTTTACCAGTTCCATCATCATGGCTTCTGGAAAAGCATCAATGGCATCCCACGGAGATTGGGGAATAAACGTAGAGAGGGGTTTGAAATGACTACCATCTCTTTCTTGTTCGATCCCCTGGGCTGTTGCCCTCTCTACCATGTCCATGCCTGCAATATCCGTATGTTCGGTTTCAGTTCTCAAAGCGTCCATAGCTTCAATGCAGTGCATGTCTCTCCCAATCAGGGTGTCAGTGGTCGTTAACCTGATCCCAGGTTTCGGTGGTCCTTTAATATGTGGTCTTATTTTGAAATGCTTATGTAGTTTTAGCTTTCTGGTAAACTTAAAAAGGTCGATTTTGGTTTGCGTGAATTCGAGATCTGTGTTAGGACAAAAAGTGAGTCCCAGGCTCAAGAGTTCATGTTGTTCATCAGTTAGAGGTTTGTTCGTAAGATTGACCACAGTTAAGTTGTTCTCCTTTATCTGGTCTACATTTCTTACTTCCTCGTTTTGCGACTGGGCCTGGTTTGGGGTTTTGGTTCCCCCTTCCTCTTCCTTTTGCCGCCTCCCCCTGCTCTCCTGGTTCTCCTTCTTCTTGTCGCACTGTGGTCTTGTTCTTTCCCCCTCTCAGCCAATTTTGCCGAATTAGTTGGAACTCGGTGTGAAAAGGGACAGTGACTCTTCTACGTTCACTTCTCAGGTCTCGCTGCTCGTCGCCTGATTCATCTGCAGTTACCTCGGATTCTGAGGTTGGTGCACTTGAACAATTCATCCTGCGATCACACGGTTGTGCGCCCGTCCTAATCTGGAATACCTGAAACCCTCCCAGAAGTTCATGCACTTGAACCAGGTGTTGTTGTTGTACCTTGGTTCATAGCTTTTCTTGGTGCATCATACTTTTTTGCTATCCAAAGAACTCCGATCTCCTGAAGAAAGCAAATTTCCGGGCAAAGAAGCGGATACGGACCACAAAATCGTTGCAGGTGAATTTTATTCAGTGCATTGAGTCGCCATGACGCGTTTTGCGCTACCAAGAGAGCTTGATCACATGACACAGTGAATCACTAAAGCATTGGTTTAAATATACTATCAATCATTTACAAATCACGTGATATGGGCTACAAGTTGAACAGATATAGAAAAGTTACTACATATGTTAGAACTACAAAATATCGTAGTATACATTATATTTAATTTAGCATTTTGTGCAACATTTGCAATAAATAAACAGGTAATAAACCCTTATCCCGCATTTTTTATCCCGCATACCATTAGCCCGCATACTATAATCCCACAATTGCTTTCAGCCCGCATACCATTATACCGCATTTTTTTTATAACGCATATGCTTTTATCACACATGCCTTTACAATGAATTACGTTGTAAAGGTATGTATGGTAAATGTATTTGCGTTGTAAACCACGACGATGAGCGAGGTAAGTGGGTTTGGGTTAATTTTTAAGGGTGGGGGTCATGCTGGGGTAGTGATTGTGTAGTGTAGTGTTGTGTTAGTGTAGTGTTGAGTTGTGGTGGTTGTTTAGTGTAGGGTCGTGCTGGGGAAAGTGTAATAGGGGTTGGGGCTAGTGTTTTAGAGGGTAGGGTAGTGTTGTAGTGTTTGCGTAGTGTAGGGTCATGCTGGGGGTAGTGTTTTAGGGTTTAGGGTAGTGTTGTAGTGTTTGTGTAGTGTAAGGTCATGCTGGGGGTAGTGTTTTAGGGTTTAGGGTAGTGTTGTAGTGTTAGAGTAGTGTAGGGTCATGCTGGGGGTAGTTTTTAGGGTTTAGGGTAGTGTTGTAGTGTTTGCGTAATGTAGGGTCATGCTGGGGTAGTGTTTTAGGGTTTAGGGTAGTGTTGTAGTGTTTGCGTAGTGTAGGGTCATGCCGGGGGTAGTGTTTTAGGGTTTAGGGTAGTGTTGCAGTGTTTGCATAGTGTAGGGTCATGCTGGGGGTTGTGTTTTAGGGTTTAGGGTAGTGTTGTAGTGTTTGTGTAGTGTAGGGTCATGCTGGGGGTTGGGTTTTAGGGTTTAGGGAAGTGGTGTAGTGTTTGCGTAATGTAGGGTCATGCTGGGGGTAGTGTTTTAGGGTTTAGGGTGATTATTGTAACGGACTGTTCGTAAATGCTCAGACACGGGTGGTGACCAAACTGCAGCTAATTCAAAACGCTGCAGCAAGGCTACTAGCTGGCATTCCCAAATTTCAATCCACCAAACATGCGATAAGGAACTATCACTGGTTAACGGTGAAAAATCGTATTAAATTCAAGACCTTGTGCCTCACATCTAAAGCTCTGAAAGGTCTTGGACCAGCATTTCTCAAACAGAAACTCCTCCACTACCAACCGAAAAGATCCCTACGATCGGAACAGAGACATCTACTGGTAGTGCCACGCACCAGTACGGTCAAATGGGGCGACAGATGTTTCACCAACTCTGCAGCCAGACTTTGGGACACGCTTCCAAACGAAATAAAACTGGCACCCTCCCTTCTCCAATTCAGAAAATTGATAAAAACTTGGTTATTTGACCAATAATCTGTTCAGGCCAACTCTTCTTAAATTAAGATACATGTTTAATCTGAGACTGCTAGCTAAGTCATAGCGCCAAGACACCCACGGGTATACGTTGCGCTTTATAAATTTTTAAAATAAATAAATAAATAAATAAATAGGGTAGTGTTGTAGTGTTTGCGTAGTATAGGGTCATGCTGGGAGTAGTGTTTTAAGGTTTAGGGTAGTGTTGTAGTGTTTGCGTAGTGTAGGGTCATGCTGGGGGTAGTGTTTTAGGGTTTAGGGTAGTGTTGTAGTGTTTGCGTAATGTAGGGTCATGCTGGGGGTAGTGTTTTAGGGTTTAGGGTAGTGTTGTAGTGTTTGCGTAGTGTAAGGTCATGCTGGGGGTAGTGTTTTAGGGTTTAGGGTAGTGTTGTAGTGTTTGAGTAGTGTAGGGTCATGCTGGGGGTAGTGTTTTAGGGTTTAAGGTTGTGTCGTAGTGTTTGCGTAATGTAGGGTCATGCTGGGGATAGTGTTTTAGGGTTTAGGGTTGTGTTGTAGTGTTTGCGTAGTGTAGGGTCATGCTGGGGGTAGTGTTTTAGGGTTTAGGGTAGTGTTGTAGTGTTTGCATAGTGTAGGGTCATGCTGGGGGAAGTGTTCTAGGGTTTAGGGTAGTGTTGTAGTGTTTGTGTAGTGTAGGGTCATGCTGGGGGTTGTGTTTTAGGGTTTAGGGTAGTGGTGTAGTGTTTGTGTAGTGTAGGGTAATGCTGGGGTGTAGTGGTTAAGTGTAGTATTGTAGTGTTGTGTAGGGTCATGCTGGGGGGAGGGTATTAAGGTACTGTTGTAGTGTTTGTGTAGGGAAGTAAAGTGCTTAATGGTAGTGTTGGGGGGTCGTGCTGGGTAGTGTAAATGTAGTAAAAGGACTGTAGTGTAGGGTAGTGTTTGGTAGTGTATGGTAGTGTAGTGTACTTTCACTTACCTTTAAAACTTTTACAATGAGTATACCTTTAACATGCATGCTTTTACGTTGTAAAGGCATGCGTGCTAAAGGCATATTCGTTCTAAAAGTTTTAGTTCTTTTAGTTTGCGGCCTTATAGTATATGCGGGGTGAAAAATGCGGGATGATGGTATGCGGGATGATTGTATGCGGAATTTCGACATATATTCAATAAACACAAGCTAAAACATAGTTCACTCGGAGTAAAATACAATCACAATATAATTTGATATCTGTATAAAAAACCAATGACTCTAATAGGTATGTGCAAAATAGTGCAAAATAGTGCAAGGTTAACATTTTTGAATCATGAAGGAAAGCAGCAAAAGATTGTAATTGATGTATTCCTTCACCGATTCTTAACTGTTTAGGTGTATTTACACAGTTATTTTGGACCGGAGAGTTGGACCAAACAGATGACATCGGGCCCCAATGCTGTCCTTACTTAAAAGGACCAGTTTTTTTATTTCATTTGTAAAGTGCCAGTGCTTTGAGCAAATTAGAACTTTTGATCGATATACCGGTGTAAATACGGTAATTGAATAAAGATGGGGAATCATAGTGCTTACTCATGATGTATAATTAGTTTTCGATGGATGACTGGAAAGGGTCCCCTATCTGTCAAATATATGTTTGAAAATATTACTGTATGCACAGTCCACTGTATATAATGGTTACACAAGAAACAATAAATAAGCCATAAAATTAAAACCTTAAAATGGTTAGATGATAGCTAAAAATTATTTATTATTGTTGTTATCTCATAATATAAAAATGGTGCATAACAAAATCCCTTCAGATAAAAATCCATAAATAGAAATATAATTTATATTTAAAACCCCAATTTATAAAACCAGTCCTAAAATTCTTGTGGTTATTTTGTACCCAACTATCAGGGATCCCTGTAGGATAGCAGAAAACACCTGGTTGTTGCTTACCTTGGCTAGTAAGTTAAAGACAAGTAAACAAATCTTCTGTAATGTTGAGACCTGACGGCTGTTTTGTATTTAATTCCAGAATATATCTGGTCTCAAGGCGGCGTAATTTCTCTTCTCTATTTCCGCCTCTCCTACTTGCAGGGACACAGTCAATGACAAAGTATTTCAATTCGGGTCTTTTTGAGTCATGCTTGGCTTTAAAATGTCTCGCAACTGGATATGTATTGTCCTGATTATTTATTGCTCTAAGGTGTTGTAGAATTCTTTTGTGGACAGGGAGCTTAGTGCTCCCTACATATAACAGGTTGCACGGGCAAGACAGGACGTAAACCGCATATTCAGTTTTACAAGTAAGTAGTCTGCCAATTTTTTGTTCTTTCAAATCAAAGGGTGAGAAATAAATAGTTCTGTTTTCACCTTGTTGGCAGGCTTTACATGTTTTGCAGTTAAAAAAGCCTGCGTGTGTTTATAACCAGCTTGATGACTCCATGACTTCTGGACTGGTTTTTACTAACTCATCTTTCATTGACTGCCCTCTGCTGTAGGTTATCGATGGTATTTTTGGTAATTCTGCACCTCCTATTATGGGATCACTTAAGACTAGGGGCCAGTTCTTTTTAAAAATTGACTCAATTTTCTTATGTTGCTTACTGTATTGGACAATAATCCTAAATTCCTTGTTAGTCTCAGTATTATTTGTTTCAATAACTGTTTTGTTGGTATTATGTCTGATGGATAATAGTTCTGACATGTTCTTTTGCATAGATTCGGAAATAGCAGCATTGATTATTTTCTCTGAATAGCCCCTTTCCTTAAACCTCTTTTTACTTTCTTCTTGGGCTATTATTAGGTTGCATTTCTTACTGTGAATGGTTTTTAACCTTAACATTTCCCCGTAAGGGATACTTCTAACCAAATGTTTTACATGTGAACTATTAGTATGGAGTGTGGAATTTCCTGCAGTTGATTTTCAGTGGAGCTTTGTCTCAATTTTGATCTGTTCAATAAAAACCTGTGTATCTAAAAAGGTCACTCGTGTGGAGCTTATGTTGGCAGTAAAATGCAAGTTAAGATTATTAACATTGGTTGCCTGTACAAATTCCTCTGCTGACTCCAAACCCCAGTCCCATATTACAAAGAGATCATCTATGAAACGTAGCCATGTTTTGACCTTGGTAGTCATTATCTCTGTGTGTTCCGTCATGAGGACCAGCTCCTCCCACCAACCCATGTGAAGACATGCGCAGCTGGGGGAGAAGCTGGCCCCCATGGCAACACTACATAGCTGTCTATACAGAAGATTGTTGAACATAAAAACATTATTGTTCAGACAAAAATCCACCTTTTCCAATAACATATGCTTGTGTTTTGGCATACTCCTCAAAGACTTTTCCAAATAAAACTCAAGTGCTCTAAGACCATCCGAATGTACAATACTGGTATACAGTGAGCTGACATCTAAAGCTATCAATAAGAAATTTGCTTCCCAATCGATGTCCTTTATTTTACGTAGGAAGTCACTAGTGTCACGCACTTATGATGGAAGAGCTTTCACATGACTTTGCAGAAAGAAATCTACATATTGGGACGTATGTTCAAGGCACCCTTTTCTTGCCAAGAAGATGGGCCGGCCCCAGGGATTTCTCAAGTCCTTGTGCAATTTTGGTAAAAAGTATATTGTTGGTACTAAAGGGAAATTATTTCTTTGAAATGTATGTTCTTGTCCAGTAATAAGACCCTCTGTTTTCCAATTGGATAATTTCTTGTTGAAGTTGAAGTACACTGTTTTTAATTCAGTCCCAGTACATCTTGTGTAGCACAATTTGTCGTTCAGTTGATTGTGGGCTTCCTTAGTGTACATGTCTCTGTGCATTAAAACGATGTTGCCCCCTTTGTCTGATGCTCGAATTATGACTTTGTTGTTTTTCTTTAATTTGGATATGAAAGTATTATAATCGGCCTTTTCTTTGTTATATTTAGCTTTGCCTCTGTGGGTCTTAATGTTGAGTTCCTTCAGTTGATTTGTCACTTGATCGTGAAAAAGATCAATCGAATCTTTTAACATAACTGGATTAAAAGTTGATTTAGGTCTAAATCCAGTTAGGGGGCAAGTCATTTGAGATAGTGGTAAGCTGGTATCCATATTAGATGTAATTGTCTGTCTTTTTTGTAATCCAGAAATATTCTCAATGGAACCTGCATCCCATAGCTCTTGTATCTCATTGATGAGTGCTTCCGTAGTTTAGGTGTTATCTATAATATTTGAACTCTCATTCATCCTAATGGTATTTGATCTTTCAGATTTTTATTCAAAGCATAAAACTTTTTCAATTTTAATTTCCGCTTACTTTTGAAAATGTCCAATCTAGTATTCACGTAGTTAAAGTTATTTGTAGGGCAGTATGTTAAACCCAAGCTCAGTATTTCCATTTCTCTGTTGCTAAGTTCCACATCCGATAAGTTTACAATGGTTTTATTTGGCTCTGGGGGGATATTTATTTTCCTTTTCTCCATCCCCCTCTCTTTTTGCGAGTTGCTCCTCTTGCGTTTGGCCTTCCGCCGCTGTCCCCGTTTCCAGTTTTTGTTTGGCCATAATTCGTTCTTTGTATCGGGGGGCGGAGGGTTTGCCTTCTGTCCTCCCACAAAAAAGCCAACTCCTCATCCAGGGTGCGTTTAGGTATTGCTTCTCGAGCATGACCTTCCCTGGAAAAATACGGAACGTGATTAAGCTCTATGCCAGGCTTTTCCCCATGTGGAAAATGCAAAGCCTGTAAGGCCAGTAAAAGAGTTCTGTCCTATGAGATTTCGAGTACGGGAATCCGCAGAAACATTGGAAAGTTTTTGACGTTTAGTACACCATATATCGTGTACTGCCTTGTGTGTCCGTGAGGCCTACGCTATGTAGGCAGCACAATCCATCCAGCGAAGATTTGGATTCTCGAACACATCAGGGCGATTGCTAAAGGGGATGAGGCATACCCTGTTGCGCGTCATTTTGATACGGAACACCAGCGTAACATGGACATTCTGAGTTATTTTTGTCTAGGCCATGTGCCCAACAACCCCAGAGGGGGGGATAGGATTTTGAGACTATGTAGACTGGAGTTTAGATACATTATCGATCTTCAGACTAAGACTCCACGAGGTCTCAATAGCAGTGAGGAATTTGCCATACACCTTGGAGACAGATAACTGGCTGCTGTAGCTCATGGTTGTGTGGAATTTGCTGAAATCTATATATGTTCCATTTATGAGTTTCCTCATTATAGTACAGTCTGAAAATACACATTGATTGATTGCAATATTTATGCTTATATTGCAATCAATGAATACACATTGATTGATTGCAATATTTATGCTTATTTATGCTGGCCCTGGGGGGTGGTGGTCCCCAGGGCCTCAACAAGGCTCCAGGAGGGGGGCTGTGCACCCCCCTCCCATATTTTACAAAGCCCTGGGGGTGGTGGTCACCGGGGCTGGGAGGTCCGTCACTGACCCCCCCATTCACATATTTAGAGCCCTGGGCAGGTGGCAGTCCCCGGCACGTGTGGGTGGACTTGAGCCCAAAAGCCCTGGGGGGTGGTGGTCCCTGGGGCTGCGGGGGGCCAAGAGCCCCCCGCCATTCTGTTCCAAAAGCCCCAGGGGTGGTGGTCCCCGGGTCTGGGTGGCCTGAGAGCCCCCCACCTAATTTCAAAAAGATCTGAGGGGTGGCGGTCCCCAAGTCTGGGGGGGCCTGGGAGCCCCTGCACATAAAAGAGAAAGCCCCAGGTGGGGGGTCCCCGGGGCTTGGGGGGCCCCTCTGGGCCCCTTTTACATAAGTATTGCCCCCAGGATTAGGCCCCCGGGGGCAAATTACCAAAGAAGCGCGGGAGCCCACGCTTCAGTTTTTTTTTATCAGCAAGATCCACGCATCCTGCGCGGATTTTGCCGATTTTTTATTTTTAAAAAGCATTTTTGTTTGGGCCTTGGTGATCCTTTTTTGGACCCCTGAACAGGACTAGGGGGCCAGGGTGTTTCTACCCTGCCCCCTTTTCGCATTTTGCACATTTGTTATTTAGGTTTCTTGTGCCTCGGGAGGCACAAGATGGCTACCAACACTTCCTGGTTTGGAGTGTTGACAGCCAATTAGCATACAGCTCGTGCTCGGCGGGGTGTGCGGATCCTGCACGGCCATAGATATATATGTACTTTTAATTGTGATTTTCTCAGGAACTACTGAACGGATTTACACCATTTAAGCAAAAGACACGAGTCTGAACCAAGGACTACCTCTTTGCCAAATTGGTGTAAATCAGTTCAGCAGTTCGGGTTGTAGCCGCAATGAACGGTTTCTATGGAAAATTGCATAGGGAAAACATGTTTTGGGAACCCCCTTTTTTCCCTGCCCCCACTTCACGAATTACCCAGAGGTTTTCAGGATAGGAGCGGACCGGAGCGACCGCCAGTAGGTAATATATATATACACGTCAGGGGGCTTTGACAAGTATTCCCGTGACGACGAGTTTGAATCCCTGCTGTTCCCTCCAATAAAGACTGTTGGGCCATTCTTACCTGTTGCGTGATCCTTCCACACCAGGCACCTTGTGGTTTTGGATGTTAAGCGGCACTGCCTGAGCCACGGAAGGTGAACCAGTGCTCTGAGGCACTCCTGCGACGACGTCAAGCGGCGCCGTTGTTGAAGGGACAGGTGCCCTGTTATTAGGAGATACGAAGAGTCAGCAAGGAACCAAGAACGGACTCACGCCCCACTGTGGATTTATTTTTCTTGATAGCGAACAAGGGGCAAACAACTCACTTGAGTAAAACTAATGGACTACCAGTACCATCATGTCTCAGTGTGCGGCTCCGCCCGCTGATGCAATGCACGATGCTTCAAATTGCCTCCATGGTGCACGCCCCGGTTCATGAAAGCCAAACGCCTCTGAAGAAGTGAACTCTCACGAAACGCGTCAGGGGGCTTTGACAAGTATTCCCGTGACGACGAGTTTGAATCCCTGCTGTTCCCTCCAATAAAGACTGTTGGGCCATTCTTACCTGTTGCGTGATCCTTCCACACCAGGCACCTTGTGGTTTTGGATGTTAAGCAGCACTGCCTGAGCCGCGGAAGGTGAACCAGTGCTCTGAGGCACTCCTGCGACGACGTCAAGCGGCGCCGTTGTTGAAGGGACAGGTGCCCTGTTATTAGGAGATACGAGGAGTCAGCAAGGAACCAAGAACGGACTCACGCCCCACTGTGGATTTATTTTTCTACATATAGCGAACAAGGGGCATAAATCTCACTTGAGTAAAACTAATGGACTACCAGTACCATCATGCCTCAGTGTGCGGCTCCGCCCGCTAATGCAATGCACGATGCTTCAAATTGCCTCCATGGTGCACGCCCCGGTTCATGAAAGCCAAACGCCTCTGAAGAAGTGAACTCTCACGAAACGCGTCAGGCGGCTTTGACAAGTATTCCCGTGACGACGAGTTTGAATCCCTGCTGTTCCCTCCAATAAAGACTGTTGGGCCATTCTTACCTGTTGCGTGATCCTTCCACACCAGGCACCTTGTGGTTTTGGATGTTAAGCGGCACTGCCTGAGCCGCGGAAGGTGAACCAGTGCTCTGAGGCACTCCTGCGACGACGTCAAGCGGCGCCGTTGTTGAAGGGACAGGTGCCCTGTTATTAGGAGATACGAAGAGTCAGCAAGGAACCAAGAACGGACTCACGCCCCACTGTGGATTTATTTTTCTTAATAGCGAACAAGGGGCATACAACTCACTTGAGTAAAACTAATGGACTACCAGTACCATCATGCCTCAGTGTGCGGCTCAGCCCGCTGATGCAATGCACGATGCTTCAAATTGCCTCCATGGTGCACGCCCCGGTTCATGAAAGCCAAACGCCTCTGAAGAAGTGAACTCTCACGAAACGCGTCAGGCGGCTTTGACAAGTATTCCCGTGATGACGAGTTTGAATCCCTGCTGTTCCCTCCAATAAAGACTGTTGGGCCATTCTTACCTGTTGCGTGATCCTTCCACACCAGGCACCTTGTGGTTTTGGATGTTAAGCGGCACTGCCTGAGCAGCGGAAGGTGAACCAGTGCTCTGAGGCACTTCTGCGACGACGTCAAGCGGCGCCGTTGTTGAAGGGACAGGTGCCCTGTTATTAGGAGATACGAAGAGTCAGCAAGGAACCAAGAACGGACTCACGCCCCACTGTGGATTTATTTTTCTTAATAGCGAACAAGGGGCATACAACTCACTTGAGTAAAACTAATGGACTACCAGTACCATCATGCCTCAGTGTGCGGCTCCGCCCACTGATGCAATGCACGATGCTTCAAATTGCCTCCATGGTGCACGCCCCGGTTCATGAAAGCCAAACGCCTCTGAAGAAGTGAACTCTCACGAAACGCGTCAGGCGGCTTTGACAAGTATTCCTGTGACGACGAGTTTGAATCCCTGCTGTTCCCTCCAATAAAGACTGTTGGGCCATTCTTACCTGTTGCGTGATCCTTCCACACCAGGCACCTTGTGGTTTTGGATATATATATATATATATATATATTCGACACACACTGAGATGGCGTGCTCGAGACTCTTGAACGGCAGGCTCACGACGGGGTTCGCCAGCCCCTATAATTCACACACTCCTGGTTCGTATTCCTTTTGAGAAAAACCAGAGTCGAAGCCCAATTGTAGAACGGTGTTGTCAGAGTTTATTTGACAGACAAAAACACCCAATTTTTGTCTGTCAAATAAACTCTGACAACACCGTTCTACAATTGGGCTTCGACTCTGGTTTTTCTCAAAAGGAATACGAACCAGGAGTGTGTGAATATATATATATATATATATATATATATATATATATATATATATATATATATATATATATACAACATATTTAAACATTTTAGGGACACTCAGTTACTGGATGATGTCATCAGTGATGTCATTTGAGATTTCATGAGTGATGTCACTGACCATGTCATGAGTGATGTAATATGTGACGTCATCAACAGTGCATTGCGGGGGCACAGTTACCTCACCTAACTCAGGGCCCGATTATGATGGCGGACGGACCTGCGTCCGTCCGCCACTCCTGAGGTTGAGGGACTGTCCGCCTGGCCAGCGGCGGTCCCTCCATGTAAATTAGGATGTGACCGCCACCCTGGCGGTCACATCCCGTATCTTTAACCTTGCGGCCGGTGGTGCTTGAAGCAGCGCCTGCCGCAAGGTTAAAATTGCATGCTTTGCCTATGCATGCACAAAACGGAAGGCACCGCGCGGTGCCTGCCGCATTGTGCATGCATATGCAGGGGGTACCATACGTACCCCTCATATGCACCCCCCCAACCCCCAACACCCTGGGGGCCCGCAACGGGCCCCCAGAAGCAAAGGTACACACGCTTTTCCACAGCGGAAAATCCGCAGCGGAAAAGCATGTTTCCTCACCCTTCGAAATGTGGCTAGCGGTGTCTTGCAGGCACCGCCACCAAATTGCAGACAACATCCTGCGGATCAGCGGTGGACGGACTTGCCGTCCGCCGCTGATAACACCGTCATCCTAATGTGGCTGGTGGTGTTTTGGAGGTCCGCAGCGGTGAAGCCACCGCCGGCCCGGAGGATGCGGATTCACCGCAATCCTAATGGACCCCTAGAACTGCCACATTTCTCTGGTTTTGTGCGACTGAAATGTCCAACTAACTATAACGTCCCTGAAACCTGTGTTTTTGTTCAGCGAATTTCTAGGGTTTTTTAAATGCTAATTTCTAACTATAACATCCCTGAAACCTATGGTTTTTTCAGTGAATTTCAACGTTTTTTTAAATGCTAATTTCTAACTATAACGTCACTGAAATCTATGGTTTTTTCAGTGAATTTCAAAGGTTTTTTTAAATACTAATTTCTAACTATAATGTCCCTGAAACCTATGGATTTTTCAGTGAATTTTAAAGGTTTCTTAAATATTAATTTTTAACTATTACATCCCTGAAACCTATGGTTTTTCAGTGAATTTTTGAAGTTTTTTAAATGCTAATTTCTAACTATGCCTACATAGGTAGGACATATACAGAAAGTGGAAGAAAGGCACAGAAAGAACCAAGAGAAATACAGTAAGAGGCAACAGAAGTCCAGAAAGATGAAGAAAGGTGCATAAAGAAGTAAGAGATATGCAAAAAGAACCAACAGAGGTGCAGAAAGAGGCCCTGTTGCAGAGTCATCCTGTGCCCCCACAGGATGACTTTGGTACTGGTGGTAATTGGGCAGGTGGATTAAAACTACATCTAAGTTAGAGCTACAGAAAGAAGCAAGAGGAGTGCAGAAAGAACCAACAGAGGTACTAAGCATGGGCGAATTTTGCGAATCTCGCGTTCGCGAATTTTGCGGATTTGCGAACTCGCAATCCGCAAAATCCGCGAATTCTCGCAAATTTGCGGATTTTTTTTTTGTGTGTTTGCGCGGGTTTCTGCCAGTTCGCGAGGGTTTTGTACAATGTCGCAAATTGCGAACTTACCTGTCGGGTCGCAAGTTTTGCGAACTTGTTGTTTCTACGTGTCCAGCCTGTTTGGGACACTCTTCTTCATCACTGCCACTCTCTGTCACCACTGCCACTCTCTGACTACTCATGCCACCCTCTGGCCCACCCATGCCACCCTCTGTTTCATCACAGCACCCTCTGGTTGTCCAGTCAGTGTACATTATTGTGGCAACGCAAGCACACCTTCCCTGCCTCAAGTGACCTGAATTAATTTGGGGCTGATTAATGTGTCACAGAATATTTTTTTAGCTGGCACCTGCTTCCTTAGTGCTTCCTGATTAGTGATCTTTTGAACTTGCTAAGTGCTTTCATTGTTGCAAAATTAGTTACAACACCTGCCCTGCCCCAACTGACAATAATGAATTAGGGGCTGATTAATGGATTTGAACCTCCAGCCTGGCTCCTGCTTGTCTCCCTTAGCTGTAATTCAGGACCTTTGTGGCATATGTGTAACTATTCTGAGGTTCAGAGCAGGGTCACATAATAGTTGCAACTGGCAACTGAACTCTGGAGGGGCCCCTCAGGAAGCACTACAGGAAATGGCTACTAATGATGAGCCTGAACTTTTGAACCTGGTAAGTAGTTTCAGTTTTGCTAAGATCGTATTTCTGCAATTTTGCACTTATTCGCGGGGCGCGAAGTTGTACTGGGAAGCCGCGAACTCACGCGAACAATGCGAGCAGCGCGAGCAAAATCCGCTGCTCGCGGATTTGCGGATTTTGCGGGAGATTCGCGAATCTCGCGGATTGCGAATTTACCGAAAATCCGCAAAATCCGCGAGCGAAACGGATTTTCTGCCCATGCTTAAGAGGTACACACATTGGCAAGAGGAGTACAGAATGAGGCAAGAAAAGTGCAGAAAGAAGCAACAGAGTTGCACAAAGAGGCAAGAGAGGTGCAGATACAGGCAAAAAATGTACAGAAAGAGGAAATAGGGGTGCATAAAGAGGTAAGAGGGATTCAGAGATTTGCAAGAGAGGTACAGAAAGAGGCAAGAGAGGTACAGAAACAGTCAGGAAAGGTACAGAAAGAGGGAACAGGGTACAGAAAGATGCAAGAGAGGTGCAGAAAGAGAAAAAAGTTGTTCAAAAATTGGCAAGAGCAGTGGAGAAAGAAGCAAGTGAGGTGCAGAAAGAGGCAACAGAGGTGCAGAAAGGTGCAAGAGAGGTGCAGAAACAAGCAAGAGAAGTGTAGAGAGAGGCGAGAGACTTGCTGAAAGAAGCAAGAGAGGTTTGAAAAGAAGCAAGAAAAGTACAGAAAGATGCAAGAGAACAGCAGAAAGAGGCAAGAGGAATGCAAAAAAGGGAACACGGGTGCATAAAGAGGCAAGAGAGGTGCAGAAAGAAGCAAGGAAAGCCCAGAAAGAAGCACAAGAGGTGCAGAAAGAGGGAAGACGAATACAGAAAGAGACAACAGGGTGCAGAAAGAGACTACAGGGGTGCAGAAAGAAGCTTGAGAGGTGCAGAAAGAAGCAATAGAAATGCTGAAAGAGTCAGGTGAGGTGCAGGAGGCAAGAGAACTGCAGAAAGGGGCAGGAGAGTTGCAGTAACAAGCAAAAGGGGTGAAGAAAGAAGAAACAGGTGTGCAGACAGAGGCAAGAGAGGTTTAGAAAGTGGGAAGAGGAGAACGGAAAGAAGAGAGTGAGGTTCAGAAAGAGGCAAAAGAGGTAATAGAAGTGCATAAAGAGGCAAGTTAGGTGCATTACAGGGCAAGAGAACTACAGAAAGAGATAAGAGAGTTGCAGAAACAGGTTAGAGGGGTGCACAAAGAGGAAGCAGAGGTGCACAAAGAGGCAAGAAATGTACAGAAAGAGGCAGAAGGAGTACAAAATGAAGGAAGAGAGGCACAGAACGAGGCAAGAGAATTGCTGAAAGAAACAATAGAAGTGCAGAAAGAGGCAAATAAGGTGAAGAAAGAACCAAGAGAATTGCTGAAAAAGCAACCGAGGTGTGGAAAGAAGCCGGAGAAAGGCAGAAAAAGGCAAGTGAGGTGCAGAAAGATGCAGGAGAAGTGTGGAAAATGGCAAGAGAAGGCAGGAAGAGGCATGTGGGATGCAAAAAAGGAAAGAAGGGTACAGAAAGAAGCTACAGAGGTACAGAAAGAAGCAAGAGAAGTTCAGAAAGAAGCAAGAGAGGTGCAAAAACAGGGAGGATGAGTGCAGAGAGACAACAGGGGTGCAGAAAGAGACAACAGGGGTGCAGAAAGAAACAAGAGAGGTACAGAAAGAGGCAACACAAGTGCAGAAAGAGGCAAGAGAGGCCCAGAAAGAGGCAATAAAAGTGCAGAAAGAGGCAAGTGAGGTGCAAAATGAGACAAGAGAACTGCAGAAAGAGGCAAGAGAGTTGCAGAAACAGGCAAAATGGGTGCAGAAAAAACCAACAGAAGTGCAAAAAGAAGCAAGAGGGGTGCAGAACGAGGTAGAAGAGTTGCACAACGAGGCAGGAAAGGAACAGAATGAGTGAGGAGGTGTACAGAACGAAGGTAGAGAAGTGCAGAAAGAGGCAAGAGAACTCCAGAAAGAGGCATAAGAGTTGCAGAAACAGGCAAAAGGGGTGCAGAAAAAACCAACAGGGTGCAAATAGTGGCAAGAGGCAAGACAAGTACAGAAAGAGGCAAGAGGGGTGCAGAAAGAGGCAAGAGAAGTGCTGAAAGAAGCAACAGAGTTGCAGAAATTGCCAAAAGAGGTGCAGAAAAAGGCAAGAGGGATGCAGAAAGAAGCAAGTGAGGTGCCGAAAGTGGCAAGTGAGGTACAGAAAGAGGCAAGAGAGGTAAATGAAGAGGTGAGATAAGTGTAGAAAGAGGCAAGAGAATTGCAGAAAGAGGCAAGAGAGGTACAGAAAAAGGCTCGAGTAGTGCAGAGAGAGACAAGAGGAGTGCAGAAGGAAGAGAGTGAGGTATAGAAAAGGCAAGTGAGGTGCAGAAAGAGGCAAGAGAGGTACCGAAAGAGGCAAGGGAAGTACAGAAACAGGCAAGAAAAGTGCAGAAAGAGGCAAGAGACCTGCAGAAAAAAGCAACAGAGGTGCCGACAGAGCAAGTGAGGTGCAGAAAGTGGCAAGAGAAGGTCAGAAAGTGGCATGTGAAGTACAGAAAGTAGACAGTGAAGTGCAGAAAGAGGATGGAAGGTGTAGAAAGATGCAATAGACATGCAGAAAGAGGCAAGAGAGGCACAGAAAGAATAGAGATTTGTGCACCATTAGTACCAATTTAACACTCACATTTAGCAATAAGTAACACATAGCATTCCAGCTTTGCAGAGGGCCTTCCACCACGCTGCAACACGTGAAGCTGCATTTTTTTTTAACATTTGAGCCATTTGAGCTAGAAACAAGGCTTTTTTATTCAACTCTGCAAATTAGGCAGCAGATGATGGAACATTTGGCAAATGCTAAACATGTTTAATTATGTGAAAATTGGTGCAGCCAAATAGTCACATAATTCCAGTGGCCCTGATCATACCTCCTACTAGGCCCAGAAGTGCTCCTCAGTGGTTCCTTTTTTGTGTCTCATTGGGTTTATAGTTTAGCTTCTATGGAAACAAGAGAGACTAAACATAAGGTTACCACTCCACAAGACATAGTATGATACTACATGATTACTCTCCAAAACACATAATCCCTCTACACATAATTCCTATACACTAAATACCACATAGTTTTTATTCACATAATTTGCTGCACAACATACAACATAATTCCACTACACTCAACGTACATGCACTCTACACCAAAAAACATTAGTAAAAACGTTGACATTTACAATGCCAATAGCTCTCACTCTCGCAAATGCAAAACCTATTACATTGCAAAAGCCTCTTTAAGTAGTAGTTGTGTTTCCAGAGTGGTGGAGAAAGGGTGCTGGGCCCCTGACCAGCACTCAGGAATCCTGCTGCATAGGACTTACAGGAGTGGACCATTCAAAAGAGCTGTATTTTTGCCTAGTGTAAAAACAAATATTCAAATATGATGAAAGAAAAGAAATATGTTGTCTGTGTGTTAATATCAACACAGAAATCCCAAATAAACCGGAAACTCGTGGAGTTGAATTTGCAACAAACTTTAGCAGCCTATGGACCCAAAGAAGCAGCAAGCTTACTGAAAAAGTAAGACAGCTCACTGAAACATGCTGATCCTCTGGAGCTATTGGCACCGTATTCATGGCTTTGTCTATAATAGGCTTATTAAATGCACAAATTGATATTCACTCGCTATTATCAGGGCTAACTTTCAGAAAGCCGAGGTCTGTCAACATAAGCAGCTGTGCGAATCCCTTGCATGAATGATCTACCTACAAAGAACTAAAGCTTGTTTCACCATATTCGAATATTTGTTTTTACACTGTAGGAAACAAATACAGCTCTTTTCAATGGACTGCAAGCTGTCTTCTCACTATTACCACCTTGGCAGGACTTATAGAATCACATTGAACAAGTTGCACTGCCAGCAAATTTCTGAATAGCTGCAGACACGAGTTTGTTGATGTTAAACAACTTTTACTGATTTAACATATACATATATGTACAAACATACTCTATATACATACATCTACACATGCATCTATGCTAGCAAAGTGCTATGCTGCCTAACAAATGTTTTTTTTAAGTGCCCCATACAGCGTTTTCACTTTAATATCTGCCATACACCTTTCTTTACACGAGCTGCATCTAAAGGAAGGGGCTTTGTCGACATTAAAGTGAAAGCGCGGTATGGGGCACTTTTACAAAAAAAACATTTGTTTGTCAACTTGACGCGGGTCATCTAAAGAAAGGGGCGTGGACGACATTAAAATGAAAGCGTGGCATGAGGCGTTTTTGCAAACAACCATTTACAATGCAATTGGTCTCGAATTTGTTAGAGTTTAAGCTATTGGCATTGTAAATGACAATGCCTTTTATTTATGTTTTAACTGCTTAACCGCGGTGCAAATTCTGCTGCGTTGCGGGACTTCTAAAGAGTGGGCAGGGCTGCGTCAGCCATAGAACTTGTGTAGCACTAGCAAGGTAGTGCTTGCGACGGCCATTGGCCGACGTGAGCACGGAACGGGTTAAAGACCGACACATCAATAAAAGGCAATGTCATTTACAATGCCAATAGCTCAAACTCTTGCAAATGCGCGACCTATTGAATTGCAAATGCTTGTTGTGATTTGGTGTGAATCCATCCACTAGGATCACCCCCCATGCCCAAAAAAGCATAGTTTTAAAGATTTTTGGCAGCACCAGACGATTTGGCGCAATTTTCTTTTTTTTTTTAAATTAAGTGCTGACTCGTGTGCTTCATTTGTTATCAGTCCCGGGATGGCCAGCTCCAGTGAGCAGTTTTTATATAATAAGGGGGGGACACACGGGCCTATTCTCAGGGAGCTTATCATGCCCCAGGGACCACAAGCTCACCGGAAACCTTCTTAAAATATTCATGCATGGGGAGGGCGGTATGGCAAAATCCCCCCTGGAGACTACATGGCTCTGGGGACCATCACCCCCAAGGGCCGGCGCCTGCAATGTCCTGGGGTGCCCACCCCTGTGAATTGCTATTTTCTATTGCTTGGTGGGAGCATTGCTTCCGACAAGCCATAACAAACTCTCTTCCACTTCGTGCAAACAAGAGCAGAAAATGCTCTTGCTTGCATGAAGCAGGGCAGAATTGCCTATACACACAGCAAGCTGCATGTTAGCAGCTCCCTAGGTGTAAAAGCAATGCCGGCTCCCTGCAGGTCTCGTGGAGTTGGAAAGGGTCGAGGGAGCTTCAGACTCCCCCTTCGGTCCCACTGGTGAGTGGGTGGTCTAGAGGCACACACTTTAAATGGGCAGGGCCTGGGGGATGGGGTCCCCAGGGCCCAATTCAGCCTGGTGGGCTACACAGCCCAACTCATCTGTAAAACTCCGGGCCTTTGTGGAAGGGGTCCCTGGGGATGAATTCGGCCCAGGAAGGGAGGCAGAGCAGACTCCCTCCCCTCTTTTACAAAAATAAAATAGAGATGTGGCCAGGGCCTGTGGGATGGGGTCCCGGGGCCAAAATCAGCCAGATAGGGCCCCCTCTATAAATGATGTATCAAAAAAATCAAAGAGAAAGCAGGGCCCTGGGGAATGGGGCCCTCAGGGCCAAAAATAAGCCTGGGAGATGGGCCGCACAGCTCCCTCCCCTCTTTTACAAAAAAATTAAAAATCAAAAAGTGGCCAGGGCCTGGGGTCCCCGAGGCCATAATCAGCTGGGCCCAGGGTGAGAAGCCACATGGGCCCCTCTCCCATTTTTTAAAAAAAGGCCTGGTTTTGGGGGATGGTGTGCCAGGGGCCAGAAATGGTCCAGGGAAGTGGGTCCACACAACCACCCTCCCTTCTAATATTTTTATAAATAAACTCTGTCAAGTCACCGGAGGCCACACCCCTTCAGCACCACTCTGCAAATGTGCCTCCTGTCACAGTGGTGGTTGGGGGATGAAGTTCCCTTGGATGCTGATGGTCCTTGCGATCCCGGAACCCCTTCTGTTACCTTCAGTGAGTCCGAGACAGCTGGATGCTTAGAGACCATGCCCCCTTTCTCCACTACTCTGAAAAGGATCACTGACAAAATATCGACCTACAAAATATCGACCTAGAGGAATATCGAGTCGAAAATATCGAGGGCAAGAATATCGACATCCTATTGACAACATGGTAAGTACAAAAATATCGAAAAAATATTATAGATGTTAAAAATATCGATGTTAAAAATATCATTTTTTTTCTTTTAAAATATAAATGTAAAATAAAGTAAATAACACTAATAAATAAAATGTACATGGTTAAAAGTATCTAATAATGTTTAAAATTAATAAATAATACATATATAATAAGAATACTTTAATTAAATATATACAGTAAATATATAATATATATGTATTGAACAATAAGTAGTAATAATGATTTTACTAATTTATAAATAAATAAAATATATTCTAATTTACTAATACATTTACAAACATAAAACAATAACATAAAATGTAAAAAATATAAATAATTAAATATACTTATAATATTTTTAACTTTAATTATTTACAACGTTGGATAGCGTAAGGGTAATAATTACTATTCCCACTCCAGAGAGTGCAACAGTAGGGAAAGCGTTGGATAGCGTAGGAGTATAAATTACTATTGCCACTCCAGAGAGTGCAACAGTAGGGAAAGCGTTGGATAGCGTAGGAGTAAAAATTACTATTCCCACTCCAGAGAGTGCAACAGTAGGGAAAGCAACGGATAGCGTAGGGGTAAAAATTACTATTCCCACTCCAGAGACTGCAGCTGTAGGGAAAGCATTGGATAGCGTAGGGGTAAAAATTACTATTCTGACTCCACAGAGTGCAACAGTAGGGAAAGCGTTGGATAGCGTAGGGGTAAAAATTACTATTCCCACTCCAGAGAGTGCAACAGTAGGGAAAGCGTTGGATAGCGTAGGAGTAAAAAATACTATTCCCACTCCAGAGAGTGCAACAGTAGGGAAAGCGTTGGATAGCGTAGGGGTAAACATTACTATTCCCACTCCAGAGAGTGCAACAGTAGAGAAAGAGTTGGATAGCGTAGGGGTAACAATTACTATTCCAACTCCAGAGAGTGCAACAGTAGGGAAAGCGTTGGATAGCGTATGGGTAAAAACTACTATTCCCACTCCAGAGAGTGCAACAGTAGGGAAAGCGTTGGATAGCGTAGGGGTAAAAATTACTATTCCCACTTCAGAGACTGCAACAGTAGGGAAAGCGTTGGATAGCGTACAGGTAATAATTACTATTCCCACTCCAGAGAATGCAACAGTAGGGAAAGCTTTGGATAGCGTAGGGGTAAAAATGACTATTCCCACTTCAGAGAGTGTAACAGTAGGGAAAGCGTTGGATAGCGTAGGGGTAACAATTACTATTCCCACTCCAGAGAGTGCAACAGTAGAAAAAGCGTTGGATAGCGTAGGAATGCCAATTACTATTCCCACTCCAGAGAGTGCAACAGTAGGGAAAGCGTTGAATAGCGTAGAGGTAAAAAATACTATTCCCACTCCTGAGAGTGCAACAGTAGGGAAAGCGTTGGATAGCGTAGGAGTAAAAATTACTATTCCCACTCCAGAGAGTGCAACAGTATGGAAAGCGTGGGATAGCGTAGGGGTATAAATTACTATTCCCACTCCAGAGAGTGCAACAGTAGGGAAAGTGTTGGATAGCGTAGGGGTAACAATTATTATTCCAACTCTAGAGACTGCAACAGTATGGAAAGTGTTGGAGAGCGTAGGGGTTAAAATAACATAGTTATAAATAAAAGCTATTTTTAGTAATAAAAATATAAACTATTAAATAAATATAAACCATACACAATACCTATACATAATTATTAAAGACATGATTAGCAAAATATATTTACCAAAAATAAATATTTAAAAATACCATTTTATAATATTTCATTACCAATTATTAATTAATGATCAATTATATTATTAACAAAACAATAGATTTAAAAACATAATTACTTAATTACATTTAAATTACTTCCCACCATATTCCCCTATAAACCCACTACACGCAACAGAACACATTTATCTATTTATTAATAATTAAAATTATTTACAAATTAATTACAATTAATTACCAATTAATTAAAATTAATTACCAATTATTTAAAATTAATTAGCAATTAATTACAAATAATTTATAATTCCTACTAATTAATAATTAATTAAGCATAATTAAATTACTTCCCACCCTATTCCCCTATAAACCCACAACCCGCTACAGAACATATATATCAATTAATCAATTAATTTAAATAAATTACCAATTATTTAAATGTATTTACCAATTATTTAAAATTATGTAATAATAACTACTAATTAATATTTAATTTTACATATTTAAATTACTTCCCACCCTATTCCCCTATAAACCCACAACCCGCTACAGAACATCTTTATCAATTAATCAATTAATTAAAATGAATTTCCAATTAATTATAATTAATTAGCAATTAATTACAAATAATGTATAATTCCTACTAATTAATAATTATTTAAACATAATTAAATTACTTCCCACCCTATTCCCCTATAAACCCACAACCCGCTCCGGTAGTAAAACATATAATTTGCTTATAAATAAATGTTTTAATATATTTGAATAATACACATATAATATTATTTATTTTAAATACTTAAGTAAAACATATAACACATACATAATAAAAAACAAAAAAATTATACAAATATTAATATTAGTGTCATCGAAATTAGTGACATATATGCTATTGATATTACTAACTTCGATATTACTTACATCGTTATAAAGAATTTCGATATTACTTACCTTAGGGCCGATATTCTGTCCAACAATATTCTTGACATCGATATTCTACACCTTCGAAATTTCAAACATGATATTTTGGTAGGTCGATATTTACAACTCGCTATTTTGACTGTGTACCCTCTGAAAACGTGCTTTGGCACACTGTTGGTGGGGGATGACATCCCCTTGCCTCCTGAGGCGCTTCTTCCCTCCAACCAGTAGTGCGCCACAGAGTTTGTTTGCAGAGTGGTGGAGAAAGGTGGCATGGCCTCAAACAACCTCTTAGCAATTCAGCTATGTGGAACTTACTGGAGGTAACAGGAAGTGTAGTTGCCTCCCAAGGACTCTCAGAAGTAAAGTCGACTTCAAAAGTAAACTTCATCCCTCGACTAGTAGTGCGCCAAGAGGCGTGTTTTCAGAGTGGTGGAGAAAGGGGTGGAGAAAGGGGGCGTGGCCTCCGAAGACCACTCCGCAACCCAGCTGTGTGAGACTTACTGGAGATTGTCATATCGTAATGCCTGACCCTGACATTTGGACAGGGCATGCAAGAGGGGAAAAGGAGGAGCCTGTAAGGAGGCGGGGTAGGAAGTGGGTATTGCAGGAGATACAAAATAAAGAGCCGCAGCAAAATGAGCTCTGTTTCCCGCGTCTTCCATGGGGGGACAGAATGTTAAACTGGTGACGAGGGTGGGATCGGAGGACCCCCGTGGACCTGCCCCCAGTAACCACTGCAGCGTGAGGAGAACGCGCGGCTGTAGACGTGCAGCCGAGCGTCCAGCAGTTAAAGACGAGCGTGAGCACTAGGCCGTCTCGCCGAAGCTGCCCGCGACCTGCGGCGCATGCCCTGGATGCCGGCAACAACAAAATCAGGGTGAGCTCAGTAAAATAACTACCCTGCAGAGAAATAAATATCTAAGCTTACTCAGTGGAAGAAAAGCCTGTATGTCCTCCCGGCAGCCATCTTGAAGTCAGGCACCAGACATAGAATAAAATAGGGCCCTATTACAGCGGCCATTTTGAGGTCAGGCGAATTACATTATCCCCCGAAACCTACAAATTTATGTGGACGAGAAGTGTCGCAGCCTGCCAGACTCACAGTCTTACTCACCATGTCAGTGGAGGCCGATTCCAGTCAGCCAGCAACCTCTCGGTCCACTCAAAATGCCCTCCAACTCGGGCCAGTGCTTATGAGAGTACCTTTCCTGCACCCTCCTGAGCCCCTACCCCTGACGTCTGGGAACAGCATGGGGCCCAAATGGAAAAGCTGGGCTGAAGATTTAGAAGACTTCAGGATGGGGTTGCAAGTTTGTGACCCCAATCAGAAACTCATAGCCCTTCGGAATTTAGTGGGAAAAGACATTGCACAAATAATCAAGGAACTACCGGCCGCTAATACCGCGTCCTTGGAAGACGTGAAAGAAGTGCTAGATAGAAAGTTTCTCCACAAACAAAACCTCGACTATGAACGCTACACATTCAGCCTCGCCTCACAAGAAAAGGAAGAGTCAATGAGTGACTTCATCGCCCGCATCAGACGCCTTGCCCGATATTGCAAATTTGATAAATTCGACACTGAAGAAGCACTCCGTCTGCGCATCATAGAGGGATGCCAATCAGAATCACTACGTCGCCGACTACTAAAAAGACACTACACTCTTGAGGAGATAGAAGAACTCATCAATGACCAAGCAGAAGAACACGCGAAAAAGATGGAGGCTAGCAAAACTAAAAATAGAGAGCAAGCTCTTCGAGTACATTCTCACACCCAATCGAGGTGTCGCCCTGACCGTCACAAGTCTGGAAGACTCATGAGAACACTTTGCACAAACTCTCCTCGTAGCAGGGCCCGTAACAGCAAACTCAGGAGAAAATCATCGCAATGCTATCGGTGTGGGCAAGACTACCCTCATACAGGCCAATGCCCTGCAGTTGGTCAACATTGCCATCGATGGGGAAGAGAAAATCTCTTTGAAGCTGTTTGCCAAACTCGCCGTTCAGAGGTAAAACAGACCGGACAGAACACCGAGTCACGTCACCACGCCAGAGCTGTACAAGGACGGAGAGACCGCTCCTCCAGCTCATCAAGATCAAGTGCTCAATCAGTAAATTCTTACAGATCCCAGCAATCAACGTCCAGAGAATCATCTTCTCTCACTCCTATATCACAGGACAGTGATGAATACGTGTGTATGGTGGCCGACCCAGACAGACTAAAGAGATACCCACGGCTAGATATCCAAATAGGAAGCCACTCTGCCGAGTTTGTACTGGATACAGGTGCATCACTAAACAACATCTGCACCACAGAATATCAGAGCATGAACCCTAAACTGAAACTAGAACCAGCGGCAGTGCGAGTTTACACCTGGATGTCCAAAAAACCATTGCCATGTCTTGGACAGTTCTGCACCACCCTGACGTACAAAGACCGACAAATCCATGCACATATTCATGTGATTGAAGGCCCTGAAGCAGCAGACTGTCTCCTCAGCCTACCAATAGCAGAACGCCTAAAGCTGGTCAAAATCCTATACAAGGTGGATGACTCACCGGACATGGATTAGCTGTTTGTTTTTATCCCTGTTGAAGCGGAAGCCGGAAGGTTGTGTTTGTTCTTGCCACACTCGTGCTTTTAAGATTTTAGATACGTTATTGCAAGAGCTTAGGCTTGATTTATTAAGCTTTTATTTCCCTTCCCTCACCTCCCTGCTGCCTGGGCCACTCGCAGCGGAGCATTGATGCTGTCGAGTCGGTCCCGGCCACTAAATCACGGCGGACATATTGGATGTGCTTGAGTGCTCTGACGCGCTCTAATCACGCATATAAGGGGTTTCCCTGAGCCAGGCGCCTGATTTGCTGTTTGTTTTTATCCCTCTTGAGGCGGAAGCCGGGAGGTTGTGTTTGTTCTTGCCACGCTCATGCTTTTAAGGTTTTAGATACGTTATTGCAAGAGCGTAGGCTTGATTTAATAAGCTTTTATTTCCCTTCCATCACCTCCCTGCTGCCTGGGCCACTCGCAGCCGAGCATTGACGCTGTCGAGTGTGTCCCAGCCACTAAATCCCGGCAGACATATTGGGTGTGCTTGAGTGCTCTGACGCGCTCTAGTTGCGCATATAAGGGGACGGGCATGCCTCCGCGCAACTGGCGTGAGCAGCGGACGCGCCGGACCTGCGCCGGAGTCGTGCCAGAGTCCTGTCAGTCTGCGCCCATCCGCGCCAGCACGTCGCCTCTCGCCAGGAACCCTGGCCACACAAGGGAGGATGTGATATCTTATTCTAGGCAATCTATACTATCTCTAAAAGGCTCGGATAGCGAATGTGTCAAACATAATCCCTCATGTAGGAGAAAGCATCCCTCATGCCCTTGTGGCTTCGCCCTGCCGATTCCTTCCCTACTACCGTCCCTTAATAAAGTCAAATCCCAGCAAATCAGAGTGGGCCAGCTGAATGTCAGATCTATGCAGAAACATTACTCGGAAATTCATGAGTTACTTTCCAACTACTCCTTAGATATTCTATTTCTGACAGAGACTTGGCTTCAAGACGATATGAATTCAGTCATCAACCTCACCACCCCTATGGGGTATACTGCGTATACGCTGAATAGGCACTCTAGGGGAGGGGGGCTAGCAATAATGGTTAAATCCTACTTTACTTGCCATCTATCGAGATTAGAAATCAAGAATAGTGAATGTGCACGCTTCAATATTAAGATTAATTCTCCACTTAGCCTTGTGGGTCTTTTGATATACAGGCCCCAGGGAACAAGCATGAGCTTCACAACCTCGCTCCTATATGCTCTCTGATTACCGAAACTGCAAATTTCACCATCATAGGAGACTTGAACATTCACTTTGACCTCACTTCTGATACTAAGATCAATACCTTGCTAGCCGATCTCGCTGCCCTCCAGCTCTGCCAACTTGTGAGTGGTCCTACTCACAGTGGTGGGCATCTCTTAGATCCCATCTTTTCGAATTTGAGCAACGTTAGTGTTGAACCCCCTATCCCCATGGTCTGGTCTGACCACTGTTTGGTGATAATGACCATCCCTCTCAGTACTGACACCAACTTACAACCCGCCCAGCAAGTCCTGAAAAGACCATGGAGGAAGCTTCGTCTTGAAGACTTCCATGCACTCCTCACAAAGAACCCCCCTCAACCGAGCGAGGACCCTGACCGAAACTATGACCAGTTTTGCGAGTGGATCAGTAAAGCCTTGGACACCCTGATACCAGCTAAATGGATCAAGGCACGCTCCCATGAATCTAGTCCTTGGTTCAACGAAGCGCCCTCCTTGCAAAAATAAGAGTGCAAAAAGCCGAACGAAGATGGAGGAGAAACTATGATCCGACACTCAAGGCCCTCTATGCTCAATCACAAAAAAGCTACCATCGCAATATTTGCAGGACTCGAACTGAGTATTACACCACTGAGATTAAGAATAGTGACAATGCCTCTCAAATCATTTGTAGGATACTAAAAGAGCTCAGTGCCAAGAAATAGATAAACAACTCCAGTACGTCTTCCGCATTCTGTAACAACATGACGTCTTTCTTCATCGACAAAATCAAGAAAATTTATAGTACTTTTCCAGCGACTCCTCGCCTTATTTCTTGAGCTGACCCGAATAGGCCCAATCTTTCCGATATCTCAGCACTCAGCCAAGAAGATTTCCTTAAACTCTGCTATAAAATCAAATCACGTTCACCTGCAGATCCCCGGAAGCCCGAACTATTTAGAGAGTCAGATTGGACGGTCCTGGGCGCTCTTAGAGACATGGTAAACCTGTCCTTCTCCACTGCCATTATACCCACAAGATGGAAGCAAGCCTGGGTGAGTCCCATCATAAAAAAAACCACGCTGGACCCTACCCTACCCAAAAATTTTAGACCTATATTATTCCTCCCCTGGCCAGCAAAAGTAGCGAAAACCCATGTTAATTCCATCCTGACCAACTATCTGACATCCAATTACATTCTGGACAGGTCCCAACATGGTTTCCGCGCTGGCCACAGCACCGAAACAGCTCTCCTAAGTGTGACAGAACATCTCCATACCATATTAGATTCTGGAGGGACGGCAGCACTGATTCTTTTAGATCTCAGTGCTGCCTTCGATACGGTGTCACACGAGAATTTGCTGTCGAGGCTGGAGGAGATAGGGATTACAGGGCAGACTCTCAATTGGTTTAAAGCTTTCCTATCAGGCAGATCCTTCAGAGTTTACACCCCCCCTTTTCTTTCTAAAGAGTACCCTATTGAGCAGGGCGTGCCTCAGGGGTCAGCTTTGAGCCCTACCCTGTTCAATGTCTACGTCCCGGTCCAACCCCTGGCAGAAGTAGCCAGGAGACACGGTCTCTCACTTGTGACTTACGCCGATGACACCCAGTTGGTGGTGGCACTGGACAATGAAAGTGGTCTCAGTGCACAAAAATTCAAACAGACGCTTACTGACATCACCAGCTGGATGACGGCGAACTATCTCCAACTAAACGCCGGCAAAACAGAGGTGTTACTAGTGGGTAAAGAAACAACATCCTGGAGGGAACAGTTGGTGGCCAGAAACTCTCGGCCAACCTCCTGAGTGCAAAGACCATGTAAGAAACCTGGGAGTCTGGGTGGACGCTGCCCTAAACTTTACTCACCATACCAAAAAAGTGGCGGCTACCTGTTTTGGTATTCTACGCAATCTTAGACCGATTCTAAAATTTTTCGACCACCAAACCCGCCAACTAGTAGTGCAGTCAGCAATGCTGTCAAGGCTGGACTACGCCAGCTCCCTCTTGTTAGGGGCAAGCGTAGCAGAGAAATCTAGACTCCAGCGATTCCAGAACGCCGCCACCAGAGCGCTGACCGGTCTCCCGCGCTACAAGTCAGTGTCCACTGTCCTCACAAAACTATACTGGCTCCCCGTGGAAAAAAGGATTCACTATAAAACCCTTTGCTTTGCATTTAAAACCCTCAAAACTGCCTCTCCCCCCATGCTATGTCCACTTCTTACATCCTATGTTCCCCGACGCACGTTGCGTTCAGAGGAACAGAACTTGGCAGTAGTGCCCTGCTTCAAATTAGCAAGAATGGGCGGCCGTTCATTCAGATACCTTGCTGCAAAACTTTGGAATGAACTTCCTATTCAAATCCGAAGAATTGAGGATCTACCACCCTTCAGGAAAGCCATAAAGACTCACCTCTTCTGTTAGTAGGCAATAACCCTACTATGACAGCACAAACACCCCCTACCTGTGCAACTTCATGCAGCTTTCGCCGGGACGCCCCTTGGCTGGGGCAGCCGTGCCCGTTACAATTTCCTATTACATTAACATTAACATCATCAACAAATTCCCGAAACTATTCAGTGGATTAGGAAAACTAACCCATTTCAAAGTCAAGTTACATATCAACGAACAAATGACACCCGTAGCGCAACACCACAGGAAAGTACCCTTCCATCTGCAACAAGCAGTAGATGCAGAGCAACATGACCTGCTGAGAGCAGTCATCATAGAGCGATCAACGGGACCCACCCCATGGTTGTCACCAGTCGTGGTCGTACCTCAGAGAGGTCAAGACAACAAGGTATGCCTGTGTGTGGACATGCGAGCCCCGAACACGGCTATCGAAAGAGAGTGGCACCGGGGACCCCACATCAGCGACATGATCAACAAGATCAGAGTGGCGGTGAGCACTGCAATTAATTTAGCCTACTTCAACACCAAACGGAAGACCAAAATCACTGTAGATGCCAGCCCAGTGGGACTAGGGGCAATCCTAGCACAATATGATGACGAACCTGACCTACGTCACATTGTCGCATACGCCAGTCGCAGCCTCACCGACACAGAAAAGGCCTACTCTCAACCGGAAAAAGAAAGCCTATTGGTTGTGTGGGCGTGTGAACATTTTTACCTCTTCATCTACGGGAAACACTTCACCCTCATCACTGGTCACCAGGCGCTGATAACCATCTTTGGCAACCTGTGGGCAAAGATGCCCCCACGGATTGAACGGTGGGGAATTCGCCTACAAGCCTACACTTACACCATTATTCACAAACCAAGGAAGGCGGAAAACCCGGTGGATTACATGTCACGACATCCACAAACCTGAACACAAGTGCGACGTTCTGTGGCGGAAGAATACCTTCACTTTGTCATTGGCCACGCCTGTCCACCAGCGGTCCCACTAGAAGCCATTCGAGAAGCGTCCACCCAAGACGCCACGATTCAGAACATTATGCATCGAATCCATACCAACTCGTGGAGACACTTAGAAGACGCCACAGAAATTAAGCTGTCAACACTCATGAACTTGCAGCGTTCAAACACGTCCAAGAAGAACTATCTATCAGTACTGACGGACTACTACTGAGAGACAGAAGAATTATGATCCCTCAAACATTAAGACAAGGAGTCATCAACCTGGCACACGAAGGACACAGAGGAGTGGCAGCCACGAAGAGATACGAGAATGCGTCTGGTTCCATTCACTTGACTAGATGGTGGAAGCCACGCTTCAAGACTGCACATCCTGCCAACTAGTGGGATGAGATGAACCTCCAGCGCCACTGCAGATGTCGGACCTCCCGGACAGTGTATGGCAAAAAATAGCCATTTACTTCTTCGGCCTGCTAAAATCAGGGAAATACATCGTTGTCATCATGGATGAATACTCTCGCTTTCCCATTGCTCATCAAATCCCTTCCACCAAAGCAACGGCCGTCATACCCGTCATACCCGTCATTGACGAATCATTCACACAATGGGGAATACCTACGGTAGTGAAGCCAGACAATGGGCCACCATTCAATGGACAAGAATTTGCAGACTTTGCAAAGCACCTGAACTTCAAACATCGGAAAATCAAGCCCCGATGGCCCCAGGCCAATGGAATGGTCGAACGTTTTATGGGGACAACCAAAGAGACTATACAGCTAGCTGAATTGGCCCGGCGTGACATTCAACCAGCACTGAAAGCAGTGCTATGAGCACCACGGCACACAGCACTATGAACCAATGTCCTGCCACTCTAATGCACGGGTGAATTCCACGCACCTGGTTCCCAACTACAGATGCTGTTACACAATCTCGAATCATAACTACAGATCATGACACTCTAGTAGAACTTGATCACGCCAAGAAATCCAAAAGGAAGGAATACGCTGATCATCGCAGGCACGTAAGGACGTCCAACATCCGTGAAGGAGATTGGGTGCTTGTGAAGCAGGACAAGAGAACCAAAGCAGACAGCTGCTACTTTGCACATCCCTACAGGTCACAAGAAGAAAAGGGACAATGGTTACTGCAGAATCTGAGGGCAAGCGTACGACCAGAAACATATCATATTTCAAAAGGTGCAACCCCTCTGCTTATCCTCGAATTCGAGAGCCTAATCGTGACACGGACTCATCAAGCCAAGAAAGAAAACGGTGATCATGAGTATCGTTGAGCACTGGAGTCTGATGGCACGAGAGACAAGAGCCTGCCTGACCAGATGCAAGTTAGCCGGCCACGAAGGACAATCCGTATACCTGCTCAGCTCATTGAAGAACTTTGAAAATAGCAGACACTTAAAATACAAAGGGGGAGGTGTCATATCGTAATGCCTGACCCTTACAATCGGAAAGGGGAGGCAAGAGGGGAAAAGGAGGAGCCTGGAAGGAGGCAGGGGAGGAAGTTGGTATTGCGGGAGATCCAAAATAAAGAGCGGCAGCAGAATGAGCTCTGTGTCCCGCGTCTTCCTTGGGGGGCCAGAATGTTAAAGAGATAACAGTAATTGGCCAACGTGCATCTAAAAATTTAATATATGTTTTAAAAAAGACTAGGTTTTTGCAGCAAGCCCTTTATTTGTTTAGGTAATATTACTATTTTGTTTTTAAGGTCATTTGAATACTAATGGAGGACTGCATTTCGAAGAAAAGGAATAGAGGGAACGAAAAAAAGCCTCAATTTGGATGGAATGTTTGAGGTTTTGTGAGTGATGAGAGGCGTTGTACAACATATAGAAAAGGCATAATTGAGTGCACCCCATTGTAAATGCTATAAAGGGAGAAAGCTCTGTGGAGGTTACAATTGTGTTTAGAAGCGCCACATATGCAATGCTTAAGAATTTGTCTACCTTTTCTCTTCTAATTTGGAATTAAATAGGCATCAGTTCATTTCCGTCCTTTTTGAATGGGTAAAAGCCTCGTTGTCTATGTATTCTAGGCGTGTTTTCCTTATCTTACTGCCCCATGTATGTGTCGCCCTAACTTCATGTATCGATTTCATTGCCAAAGTCTCCCCACCGGATGTTATGTTTTTCTTCCCCACAGTCCTAGTGGCTCTCTCTTCCAAGGAAATTCTGACATCTTTCCCCCATGAATAAGTAAGTGGTTTAAAAATATATATTTTGTTACCTGCCTCGCCACCCTCGTTCCCTGCCAGCCGACACTGGCTCTTAGTTAGTTAATGTGAATATGAATTAACTTGGGCTTTGGCTACAAGAAGCCTTGGATCTGCTCTGAAGTTTTAATAAAAAACTCAGGAATGTTATTGGACTTGAGATATTTAACTTTTCTTAACTCAGGTCACACGAGGGGTGTGGGGGTCGTCTTTGCATATTCTGAAACCATATTGCGCTGGTAACTAGTAAGATGTTTGCATGGAAATGCGTACCTTGTTTGTCTTTTCATCTCGCGTGACTGAAGAAAAAACACATGCATACAGTATGGTCGTCAAAGTCACAATTTGCAAACAGAAACTACCGTTGTGCCAACGTTTGAATAACTTCACGGTAAGAAAATTAAAATACATGCCTTTGCACAAGCTTGTACATGTGCCTAACACAGAAGAGTTTAATCAGAGTTTTCTGTTTTGATAACATTGTTGCTTAATATTGTTTTGGAACATGGGATCATAAGAAAAATTAATATCTCTATTTTGCATAACACCAATATAATGTGACGTTCATAGATGCAGATGTGGGCAATAGTATACAGTATTGAGCAACTGAAACAATATTATTTTGTTCAAAACAGTCTTTTCTGCGGGCTCATTCATACATACTGCATATTGAGTAGCTGCTAATTTTAGCGGCTGTGAGAGTTATGGTGGTTGTCTTTTCAAACCTAGAAACGCTTGCAGGCCTCTGATGCTCAAGCGAACTTAATAGCTGGAAGGGCAGGGAATGAAAACTACACTGCAATTAAGTAGGCTGTTTTGACAGGTTAATGAAGGCTAATTAAACCGTACAATGAAAAAATCTTAATTGCATGTGAAATTGAACACGGAATTTTGATGATTTACTAAATTTACTGAATTAAAATTCACTGGTAAAATATCATTCAACAAAGTCTTATTATACATGTAAATTCCTCTAGAAAAATTCAGCCACAATGTTGGATCATTTTCTTTGTGTTTAATTTACACTAAAATAAGCCAGGCAACTTAGATCTTGAACAAAAGGTTCTGATTTTGGTAAGAGGTTCCTTTACTGTAATCCCAAGTGTACAAATACTCTTATTTATAAGTTATTCAGAATGCTTGGAAACACGCCTTCTGATGAAGGCCCCTCCAGACTACTGCAATTTCCCAACTCCTTGTTTTGGCCATGAGTATCACGTTTCAAAAGATTACCACGTTTCAAAAAAGTGACACTGACCACGTTTCAAAAAAGTGACACTGAGTGACACGGAGTGTCAAGACATTTTCTACAATAGCTCTTTTCTTATAAAAGTCCATACCTTTGAAATTAAGACATCCAACCCATTTTCTTTGACAAACTATTGAAGACTCAGCTATTCCATTCCAGAGTACCGAAAAACATTGTGAAATTAGTTTTGAAGTCTACGCTCCTTTTAGTGGCTAGAACCCCAATCACAGATTGGTGTGCTCTACAAAAGACTTTTTTAGTTTAATTTTGTTTATTACAAAATCAAGACTACATTAACAGTGGCCTGTAAACATGCATTTAAAATTTGCAAAAAATAAAAATCGAATTATAACAAAGAATTAAAACGATTTAAATCATCATTGGTTGGAAGTATTACATTAAATATAAAATAGGTGTATCCGTAATAACAGACAATAAGTTTGAATACATTTGAGTCCTGAGGACAGAAAAAGAGAAAGAAGAGGAGATGCCAGAAAGAGAGTGACATAAAGATAAAATATTAAAAAGGTAAGACATTAAGAAGAAAAAGGAACGATAGCAGCAAAGAAAAGTTCTTCTAGCAGATGGAAAAATAGATTACAATAGGAATAAATTAAAAAAGTTTTAAAATAGATGGAAGACTGGAATTCGGGTACGTTTATGAATATCTAGTCAATTAGCGGGGACAACGCAACTTCTAAATACGTAATTGGTAAGAGGAAGCTAAATTGACAATTGTAATTAATTCAGATTATAATTATCCAATCTATGATTATAACATACAGAATCACACCACGATTTTAATGTAATTTGATCACCCGACTGCCAAATAGAAGTTATAATTTAAAGATACCAAAATCAAGATATCAATAAATTGGCTTGTTTTGGGGAATATTAACTTTGAATCCCACCCCTTACCGCAATCCCCAAGAAAAAGAATAACAATTGAAAAATAAATTGGAATGTAGCAAATTTAAGTAATTGTGTTCCAAACTTGTTTCTAAAAGTTCATTTTAGGGCATGTAAAAACGTGTGAAGGCAGGTACCACTTTGTGCATAAGTGCAGTGTCCTGGCAGATTGTTTTCCTCTTAAGTAACTGACCTGGAGAATTTTATAATCTATTTTATGAAAATAAGAAGGTTTTAATCAAGCTAGCGGAAGGTGAAGTGGAATGGATCCTGTACACAATTATAACCCATGTTGGTAGAGGCAAGGGGAAGGGCAATTCTAGCTCCAAATATCATCTGTGCTATACTTTGCTCTATTTGACCCTGGTGCGTTTAAAAATATACATACGACTGAGGATTTAGGAGGGTACAATTTTGGAATAGAGCCATCTGGAATGTATTAGGTGTTATTTATGTACCATATTGAGTGTGCATAAAGAGGTTTCAAGGACACAAACAAGTTTATTGCCTTGAGTATGGGAATTATTACCAAGGTTATATTCATGGACTAAACAGGAGAATTAGATTGTTTTGCTTCCTTCCAGCAAATGCAACACTAAAAAGATCAATTTAGACTAACATTCCTTTCAGCAAATAACAGTACAGTTGTTTCTAACCCACTTATCATACCCCATAGAGCTGTTAGTAAATCATTTTACGACAGAAATGTTATTAACAAAATAGTATTTGAGTAACGTTCAGGAATGCATGATAGTGGGAGGTTCCAAAGCGTAGGAAAGTAGTCTACTGGACTCCAAATGAAACCATGACTCAGTGTCCATTTTTTCTGAGATAGAGACTAGAGCTTGCTTTTAACCGAAGGCACCATTATGTTTAGCAAAGTCTGGAAAATATACCCCTCTTTTTGACTTCGTTTTTATTATTTATTAAGAGATGTTTTCGCCGTCTGTAATTCCACATTATTTTTAACAACAATCTGTTAATTTTAGAGAAGACGGGTTTCTGTATTTTAATTGGTAATATCATGAGGTAAAAATGTATTATAGGAAGGATCCTCATTTTAACTGTTAATCGTGTCTAAATGGCTTTAACAAGAAAGAGAGAAAACATTTTTTTTGTGGAAGGTTTTTGACCTCAAGTTGTAATTCATTGATGTGTGCTAAGTGTTTGTGTAATTGACTTTTATTACCATATTCCTTAAATCGCAGTATAATATGCCTATACCAAGTTGGCATATTTAAATTACTTGTTAATCTCTAGTAAAGTAGCACTAATAGGGCCCAGAGCCTGTGAATTGAATGCTACTAGTGGGGTGCCGAAAACACCACTGGGTTTGGGCTCCCAACAGAAAGGCCAAGCCACTGACCAATATAGAACAAAACAACTGCCAATACTGTTACCTTCGATACTTCCGTATTAACGCCACCACATTGGAACTGAGCACAATATGGGTACTAGACTTGTAATTCTGTCTGAATAAATCTTTATATTTATTTCTATTTTTTAGTACATTAGTTGGTTAAATTTTGACAAAATTTGCATTTTAGACATCAATTACTCATATAAAAAAATATTTACATTTAATAAAACATTCAACTTGCATATTCAAAATCATTCCATACACACTGTCACTCATCCTTGTCAAACATTCAAACACAGCACTCTCACATTCGCAGCACCAGGTGTTTATTTACAAATCATTTTGTGTTTTAAACTTTTTACATTAATACAAGAACCATAGTAATCACTTTTACAATAAGATTCACTATTAACATCAATTTGGAGCAGTATTGTTAAATTCATATTCTTATGGCTCAACACAAATGGTCTTCGCGTTTCGAACTCCTACTTGCTATGGAGTTCTCATCAGGACCCAAAAGCTGTGGAAAGAGCAAAAACAAAGACCTTCTGTAAACCTAAAGCTCCTTGCCATAAATGTGTACAGCTCTCCACTTTTTGCAAATCTGCCTCTTACCTTATACAGTGAAAAGCCTGGCTTACTAACCCTGACGCTGTGAACTAGAATAAAAAGCGAGTGAAACATCATCACTACTTTGAATACGCTGATCTGAAAGTAAACCACCATCACATCTTATCAGGGGATACTTACATCAACCAAACCCATGCATTCTCTCCGGTACTTGTAAATGATGCTGGTGACCTGGGAGTAACAGAGCAGTTTCTATTACATTGCACCCTCTAACTTAAAGCATATTGGAGGAGAAGGTTATATTGATGGGGGACTTACTTGTTTTACTTGGCAAAACATTCACCCTCAGTCACAGATCTAGGTGTTATCCATCCTTATTTTGCTCACCAAGCCACCGCAGTTCAGACAAGGCTATATGCAAATCAGTCTTGACCCGGTGCCTCATGGGAACAGTCCAGCCCGAACTGCCAAGCCATGTATTCCCTGGACCGGAATCAAGCATCCTAGGACCGGTTTCTGGCTATCAGCCGTCTTCAGCCAGGATGGCTTGACTCCAATGGTGCAGTGAGCATGCGACCCACGTCTGGGCATACCCTTTCCACATAGGGTGAACAGCAAAACAAACAAGATGATGGACGGAATGTTGCACAATGGCAAAAACATTCAACCCCAGTCACAGATCTGTGTTTAATCCATCATTATTTTGCTCGCCAAAGCACCCCAGTTCAGACATGGCCATATGCAAATCAGTCTTGACCCTGTGCCTCATGGGAACAGTCCAGCCCGAACTGCCAAGCCATGTCTTCCCTGGACCGGAATCAAACATCCTAGGACTGGTTTCTGGCTATCAGCCATCTTCAGCCAGGATAGCTTGACTCCAGTGGCGCAGTGAGCGTGGGACCAAAGTGTGGGCATACCCTTCTCACATAGGGTGAACAGAAAAACAAAGAAGATGATGGACGGAATGTTGCACATTGGCAAAACATTCACCCCCAGTCACAGATTTGGGTGTAATCCATCGTTATTTTGCTCACCAAGCCACCCCAGTGAAGACATGGCCATTTGCAAATCAGTCATGACCCTCTGCATCATGGGAAAAGTCCAGCCCAAACTGCCAAGCCATGTCTTCCCTGGAGCGGAATCAAGCATCCTAGGACCGGTTTCTGACTATCAGCAGTCTTCAGCCAGGATGGCTTGATTCCAATGGCGCAGTGAGCATGGGAGCCATGTCTGGGCATACCCTTCCCACATAGGGTGAACAGCAAAACCAACAAGATGATGGATGGAATGTTGCACAATGGTAAAACATTCAACCCCAGTCACAGATCCGTGTTTAATCTAGACGTCTTCAGCCAGGATAGCTTGACTCCAGTGGTGCAGTGAGCAAGGGACCCACGTCTGAGCATACCCTTCCCCCATAGGGTGCATAGCAAAACAAGCATGATGATGGACGGAATGTTGCACAATGGCAAAACATTCACCCCCAGTCACAGATCTGTGTTTAATCCATTATTATTGTGCTCACCAAGCCACCCCAGTTCAGACATGGTCATATGCAAATCAGTCTTGAACCTGTGCCTCATGGGAACAGTCCTGCCCGAACTGGCAAGTAATGTCTTCCCTGGAGCGGAATCAAGCATCCTAGGACCAATCTCTGGCTATCAGCCGTCTTGAGCCAGGATAGCTTGACTCCAATGGCGCAGTGAGCATGGGACCCACGTCTGGGCATACCCTTCCCACATAGGGTGAACAGCAAAAAAAACAAGATGATGGATGTAATGTTGCACAATGGCAAAACATTCACCCCCAGTCACAGATCTGTGTTTAATCCATCGTTCTTTTGCTCACCAAGCCACCCCAGTTCAGACATGGCCATATGCAAATCAGTCTTGACCCTGTGCCTCATGGGAACAGTCCAGACCGAACTGCCAAGCCATGTCTTCCCTGGACCCGAATCAATCATCCTAGGACCGGTTTCTGGCTATCAGCCATCTTCAGCCAGGATAGCTTGACTCCAGTGGTGCAGTGAGCATGGGACCCACGTCTGGGCATACCCTTCCCACATAGGGTGAACAGAAAAACAAAGAAGATGATGCACGGAATGTTGCACAATGGCAAAACATTCACCCCCCAGTTACAGATCTGGGTTTAATCCATCGTTATTTTGCTCACCAAGCCACCCCAGTTCAGACATGGCCATTTGCAAATCAATCTTGACCCTGTGCATCATGGGAACAGTCCAGCCCATACTGCCAAGCGATGTCTTCCCTGGAGCGGAATAAAGCATCCTAGCACCAATTCCTGGCTATCAGCCGTCTTCAGCCAGGATAGCTTGACTTCAGTGGTGCAGTGAGCACGGGCCCCACGTCTGGGCATACCCTTCCCACATAGGGTGAACAGCAAAACACACAAGGTGATGGACGGAATGTTGCACAATGGCAAGATATTCATCCCCCAGTCACAGATCTGGGTTTAATCCATCGTTATTTTGCCCACCAAGCCACCCCAGTTCAGACATGGTCATATGCAAATCAGTCTTGACCCTGTGCCTCATGGGAACAGTCCAGCCCGAACTGCCAAGCCATGTCTTTCCTGGACCGGAATCAAGCATCCTTGGACCGGTTTCTGGCTATCAGCCATCTTCAGCCAGGAAAGCTTGACTCCAGTGGCTTAGTGAGCAAGGGACTAACGTCTGGGCATACCCTTCCCAACATAGGGTGAACAGCAAAAAAAACAAAATTATGGACGGAATGTTGCACAATGGCAAAACATTCACCCTCAGTCACAGATCTGTGTTTAATCCATCGTTATTTTGCTCACTAAGCCACCCCAGTTTAGACATGGCCATATGCAAATCAGTCTTGACATTGTGCCTCATGGGAACAGTCCTGCCCAAACTGCCAAGCCATGTCTTCCCTGGAGCGGAATCAAGCATCCTAGGACCGGTTTCTGGCTATCAGCAGTCTTCAGCCAGGATAGCTTGACTCCAATGGCGCAGTGAGCATGGGACCCACGTCTGGCCATACCCTTCCCACATAGGGTGAACAGCAAAGCAAATAAGATAATGGACGGAATGTTGCACAATGGCAAAACATTCACCCACAGTCACAGATCTGTGTTTAATCCATGTTTTTTTTGCTCACCAAGCCACCCCAGTTCAGTCATGGCCATATGCAAATCAGTCTTGACCCTGTGCCTCGCCTCATGGGAACAGTCCAGCCCGAACTGCCAAGCCATGTCTTCCCTGGACCCGAATCTATCATCCTAGGACCGGTTTCTGGCTTGCAGCCATCTTTAGCCAGGATAGCTTGACCCCCGTGGCGCAGTGAGCATTGGACCCACGTCTGGGCATACCATTCCCACATAGGGTGAACAGAAAAACAAAGAAAATGATGGATGGAATGTTGCACAATGGCAAAACATTCACCCCCAGTCACAGATCTGGGTTCAATCCATTGTTATTTTGCTCACCAAGCCACCCCAGTTCAGACATGGCCATTTGCAAATCAATCTTGACCCTGTGCATCATGGGAACAGTCCAGCCCAAACTGCTAAGCCATGTCTTCCCTGGAGCCGAATAAAGCATCCTAGCACCGGTTCCTGGCTATCAGCCGTCTTCAGCTAGGATAGCTTGACTCCAGTGACGCAGTGAGCACAGGACCCACGTCTGGGCATACCCTTCCCACATAGGATGAACAGCAAAACACACAAGGTGATGGATGGAATGTTGCACAATGGCAAAACATTCATCCCCCACTCACAGATCTGGGTTTAATCCATCGTTATTTTGCCCACCAAGCCACCCCAGTTCAGACATGGTCATATGCAAATCAGTCTTGACCCTGTGCCTCATGGGAACAGTCCAGCCCGTACTGCCAAGCCATGTCTTTCCTGGACCAGAATCAAGCATCCTCGGACCGGTTTCTGTCTATCAGCCATCTTCAGCCAGGATATCTTGACTCCAGTGGCTTAGTGAGCAAGGGACCCACGTCTGGGCATACCCTTCCCACATAGGGTGAACAGCAAAACGAACAAGATGATGGACGGAATGTTGCACAATGGCAAAACATTCACCCCCAGTCACAGATCTGTGTTTAATCCATCATTATTTTGCTCACCAAGCCACCCCAGTTCAGACATGGCCATATGCAAATCAGTCTTGACCCTGTGCCTCATGGGAACAGTCCTGCCCAAACTGTAAAGCCATGTCTTCCCTGGAGCGGAATCAAGCATCCTAGGACCGGTTTCTGGCTATTAGCCGTCTTCAACCAGGATTGCTTGACTCCAATGGTGCAGTGAGCATGGGATCCACGTCTGGGCATACCCTTCCCACATAGGGTGAACAGCAAAACAAACAAGATGATGGACGGAATGTTGCACAATGGCAAAACATTCACCCCCAGTCACAGATCTGTGTTTAATCCATTATTATTTTGCTCACCAAGCCATCCCAGTTCAGACATGGCCATATGCAAATCAGTCTTTACCCTGTGCCTCTTGGGAACAGTCCAGCCCGAACTACCAAGCCATGTCGTCCCTGGACCCGAATTAATCACTCGGACCGGTTTCTGGCTATCAGCCATCCTCAGCCAGGATAGCTTGACCCCAGTGGCACAGTGAGCATGGGACCCACGTCTCGGCATATCCTTCCCACATAGGGTGAACAGAAAAACAAAGAAGATGATTGACGAATGTTGCATAATGGCAAAACTTTCACCCCAGTCACAGATCTGGGTTTAATCCATCGTTATTTTGCTCACCAAGCCACCCCAGTTCAGACATGGCCATATGCAAATCAGTCTTGACCCTGTGCCTCATGGGAACAGTCCAGACCGAACTGCCAAGCCATGTCTTCCCTGGACCCGAATCAATCATCCTAGGACCGGTTTCTGGCTATCAGCCATCTTCAGCCAGGATAGCTTGACTCCAGTGGTGCAGTGAGCATGGGACCCACGTCTGGGCATACCCTTCCCACATAGGGTGAACAGAAAAACAAAGAAGATGATGGACGGAATGTTGCACAATGGCAAAACATTCACCCCCCAGTTACAGATCTGGGTTTAATCCATCGTTATTTTGCTCACCAAGCCACCCCAGTTCAGACATGGCCATTTGCAAATCAATCTTGACCCTGTGCATTATGGGAACAGTCCAGCCCATACTGCCAAGCGATGTCTTCCCTGGAGCGGAATAAAGCATCCTAGCACCAATTCCTGGCTATCAGCCGTCTTCAGCCAGGATAGCTTGACTTCAGTGGTGCAGTGAGCACGGGCCCCACGTCTGGGCATACCCTTCCCACATAGGGTGAACAGCAAAACACACAAGGTGATGGACGGAATGTTGCACAATGGCAAGATATTCATCCCCCAGTCACAGATCTGGGTTTAATCCATCGTTATTTTGCCCACCAAGCCACCCCAGTTCAGACATGGTCATATGCAAATCAGTCTTGACCCTGTGCCTCATGGGAACAGTCCAGCCCGAACTGCCAAGCCATGTCTTTCCTGGACCGGAATCAAGCATCCTTGGACCGGTTTCTGGCTATCAGCCATCTTCAGCCAGGAAAGCTTGACTCCAGTGGCTTAGTGAGCAAGGGACTAACGTCTGGGCATACCCTTCCCAACATAGGGTGAACAGCAAAAAAAACAAAATTATGGACGGAATGTTGCACAATGGCAAAACATTCACCCTCAGTCACAGATCTGTGTTTAATCCATCGTTATTTTGCTCACTAAGCCACCCCAGTTTAGACATGGCCATATGCAAATCAGTCTTGACATTGTGCCTCATGGGAACAGTCCTGCCCAAACTGCCAAGCCATGTCTTCCCTGGAGCTGAATCAAGCATCCTAGGACCGGTTTCTGGCTATCAGCAGTCTTCAGCCAGGATAGCTTGACTCCAATGGCGCAGTGAGCATGGGACCCACGTCTGGCCATACCCTTCCCACATAGGGTGAACAGCAAAGCAAATAAGATGATGGACGGAATGTTGCACAATGGCAAAACATTCACCCACAGTCACAGATCTGTGTTTAATCCATGGTTTTTTTGCTCACCAAGCCACCCCAGTTCAGTCATGGCCATATGCAAATCAGTCTTGACCCTGTGCCTCGCCTCATGGGAACAGTCCAGCCCGAACTGCCAAGCCATGTCTTCCCTGGACCCGAATCTATCATCCTAGGACCGGTTTCTGGCTTGCAGCCATCTTTAGCCAGGATAGCTTGACCCCCGTGGCGCAGTGAGCATCGGACCCACGTCTGGGCATACCATTCCCACATAGGGTGAACAGAAAAACAAAGAAAATGATGGATGGAATGTTGCACAATGGCAAAACATTCACCCCCAGTCACAGATCTGGGTTCAATCCATTGTTATTTTGCTCACCAAGCCACCCCAGTTCAGACATGGCCATTTGCAAATCAATCTTGACCCTGTGCATCATGGGAACAGTCCAGCCCAAACTGCTAAGCCATGTCTTCCCTGGAGCCGTAAAAAGCATCCTAGCACCGGTTCCTGGCTATCAGCCGTCTTCAGCTAGGATAGCTTGACTCCAGTGACGCAGTGAGCACAGGACCCACGTCTGGGCATACCCTTCCCACATAGGATGAACAGCAAAACACACAAGGTGATGGATGGAATGTTGCACAATGGCAAAACATTCATCCCCCACTCACAGATCTGGGTTTAATCCATCGTTATTTTGCCCACTAAGCCACCCCAGTTCAGACATGGTCATATGCAAATCAGTCTTGACCCTGTGCCTCATGGGAACAGTCCAGCCCGTACTGCCAAGCCATGTCTTTCCTGGACCAGAATCAAGCATCCTTGGACCGGTTTCTGTCTATCAGCCATCTTCAGCCAGGATATCTTGACTCCAGTGGCTTAGTGAGCAAGGGACCCACGTCTGGGCATACCCTTCCCACATAGGGTGAACAGCAAAACGAACAAGATGATGGACGGAATGTTGCACAATGGCAAAACATTCACCCCCAGTCACAGATCTGTGTTTAATCCATCATTATTTTGCTCACCAAGCCACCCCAGTTCAGACATGGCCATATGCAAATCAGTCTTGACCCTGTGCCTCATGGGAACAGTGCTGCCCAAACTGTAAAGCCATGTCTTCCCTGGAGCGGAATCAAGCATCCTAGGACCGGTTTCTGGCTATTAGCCGTCTTCAACCAGGATTGCTTGACTCCAATGGTGCAGTGAGCATGGGATCCACGTCTGGGCATACCCTTCCCACATAGGGTGAACAGCAAAACAAACAAGATGATGGACGGAATGTTGCACAATGGCAAAACAGTCACCCCCAGTCACAGATCTGTGTTTAATCCATCATTATTTTGCTCACCAAGCCATCCCAGTTCAGACATGGCCATATGCAAATCAGTCTTTACCCTGTGCCTCTTGGGAACAGTCCAGCCCGAACTACCAAGCCATGTCGTCCCTGGACCCGAATTAATCACTCGGACCGGTTTCTGGCTATCAGCCATCCTCAGCCAGGATAGCTTGACCCCAGTGGCACAGTGAGCATGGGACCCACGTCTCGGCATATCCTTCCCACATAGGGTGAACAGAAAAACAAAGAAGATGATTGACGAATGTTGCATAATGGCAAAACTTTCACCCCAGTCACAGATCTGGGTTTAATCCATCGTTATTTTGCTCACCAAGCCACCCCAGTTCAGACATGGCCATATGCAAATCAGTCTTGACCCTGTGCCTCATGGGAACAGTCCAGACCGAACTGCCAAGCCATGTCTTCCCTGGACCCGAATCAATCATCCTAGGACCGGTTTCTGGCTATCAGCCATCTTCAGCCAGGATAGCTTGACTCCAGTGGTGCAGTGAGCATGGGACCCACGTCTGGGCATACCCTTCCCACATAGGGTGAACAGAAAAACAAAGAAGATGATGGACGGAATGTTGCACAATGGCAAAACATTCACCCCCCAGTTACAGATCTGGGTTTAATCCATCGTTATTTTGCTCACCAAGCCACCCCAGTTCAGACATGGCCATTTGCAAATCAATCTTGACCCTGTGCATTATGGGAACAGTCCAGCCCATACTGCCAAGCGATGTCTTCCCTGGAGCGGAATAAAGCATCCTAGCACCAATTCCTGGCTATCAGCCGTCTTCAGCCAGGATAGCTTGACTTCAGTGGTGCAGTGAGCACGGGCCCCACGTCTGGGCATACCCTTCCCACATAGGGTGAACAGCAAAACACACAAGGTGATGGACGGAATGTTGCACAATGGCAAGATATTCATCCCCCAGTCACAGATCTGGGTTTAATCCATCGTTATTTTGCCCACCAAGCCACCCCAGTTCAGACATGGTCATATGCAAATCAGTCTTGACCCTGTGCCTCATGGGAACAGTCCAGCCCGAACTGCCAAGCCATGTCTTTCCTGGACCGGAATCAAGCATCCTTGGACCGGTTTCTGGCTATCAGCCATCTTCAGCCAGGAAAGCTTGACTCCAGTGGCTTAGTGAGCAAGGGACTAACGTCTGGGCATACCCTTCCCAACATAGGGTGAACAGCAAAAAAAACAAAATTATGGACGGAATGTTGCACAATGGCAAAACATTCACCCTCAGTCACAGATCTGTGTTTAATCCATCGTTATTTTGCTCACTAAGCCACCCCAGTTTAGACATGGCCATATGCAAATCAGTCTTGACATTGTGCCTCATGGGAACAGTCCTGCCCAAACTGCCAAGCCATGTCTTCCCTGGAGCTGAATCAAGCATCCTAGGACCGGTTTCTGGCTATCAGCAGTCTTCAGCCAGGATAGCTTGACTCCAATGGCGCAGTGAGCATGGGACCCACGTCTGGCCATACCCTTCCCACATAGGGTGAACAGCAAAGCAAATAAGATGATGGACGGAATGTTGCACAATGGCAAAACATTCACCCACAGTCACAGATCTGTGTTTAATCCATGGTTTTTTTGCTCACCAAGCCACCCCAGTTCAGTCATGGCCATATGCAAATCAGTCTTGACCCTGTGCCTCGCCTCATGGGAACAGTCCAGCCCGAACTGCCAAGCCATGTCTTCCCTGGACCCGAATCTATCATCCTAGGACCGGTTTCTGGCTTGCAGCCATCTTTAGCCAGGATAGCTTGACCCCCGTGGCGCAGTGAGCATCGGACCCACGTCTGGGCATACCATTCCCACATAGGGTGAACAGAAAAACAAAGAAAATGATGGATGGAATGTTGCACAATGGCAAAACATTCACCCCCAGTCACAGATCTGGGTTCAATCCATTGTTATTTTGCTCACCAAGCCACCCCAGTTCAGACATGGCCATTTGCAAATCAATCTTGACCCTGTGCATCATGGGAACAGTCCAGCCCAAACTGCTAAGCCATGTCTTCCCTGGAGCCGTAAAAAGCATCCTAGCACCGGTTCCTGGCTATCAGCCGTCTTCAGCTAGGATAGCTTGACTCCAGTGACGCAGTGAGCACAGGACCCACGTCTGGGCATACCCTTCCCACATAGGATGAACAGCAAAACACACAAGGTGATGGATGGAATGTTGCACAATGGCAAAACATTCATCCCCCACTCACAGATCTGGGTTTAATCCATCGTTATTTTGCCCACTAAGCCACCCCAGTTCAGACATGGTCATATGCAAATCAGTCTTGACCCTGTGCCTCATGGGAACAGTCCAGCCCGTACTGCCAAGCCATGTCTTTCCTGGACCAGAATCAAGCATCCTTGGACCGGTTTCTGTCTATCAGCCATCTTCAGCCAGGATATCTTGACTCCAGTGGCTTAGTGAGCAAGGGACCCACGTCTGGGCATACCCTTCCCACATAGGGTGAACAGCAAAACGAACAAGATGATGGACGGAATGTTGCACAATGGCAAAACATTCACCCCCAGTCACAGATCTGTGTTTAATCCATCATTATTTTGCTCACCAAGCCACCCCAGTTCAGACATGGCCATATGCAAATCAGTCTTGACCCTGTGCCTCATGGGAACAGTGCTGCCCAAACTGTAAAGCCATGTCTTCCCTGGAGCGGAATCAAGCATCCTAGGACCGGTTTCTGGCTATTAGCCGTCTTCAACCAGGATTGCTTGACTCCAATGGTGCAGTGAGCATGGGATCCACGTCTGGGCATACCCTTCCCACATAGGGTGAACAGCAAAACAAACAAGATGATGGACGGAATGTTGCACAATGGCAAAACAGTCACCCCCAGTCACAGATCTGTGTTTAATCCATCATTATTTTGCTCACCAAGCCATCCCAGTTCAGACATGGCCATATGCAAATCAGTCTTTACCCTGTGCCTCTTGGGAACAGTCCAGCCCGAACTACCAAGCCATGTCGTCCCTGGACCCGAATTAATCACTCGGACCGGTTTCTGGCTATCAGCCATCCTCAGCCAGGATAGCTTGACCCCAGTGGCACAGTGAGCATGGGACCCACGTCTCGGCATATCCTTCCCACATAGGGTGAACAGAAAAACAAAGAAGATGATTGACGGAATGTTGCATAATGGCAAAACATTCACCCCAGTCGCAGATCTGGGTTTAATCCATCGTTATTTTGCTCACCAAGCCACCCCAGTTCAGACATGGCTATTTGCAAATCAGTCTTGACCATGTGCATCATGGGAACAGTCCAGCCCAAACTGCCAAGCCATGTCATCCCTGGAGTGGAATCAAGCATCCTAGCATCGGTTTCTGGCTATCAGCCGTCTTCAGCCAGGATAGCTTGACTCTAGTGGTGCATTGAGCATGGGACCCACGTCTGGGCATACACTTCCCACATAGGGTGAGCAGCAAAACAAACAAGATGATGGACGGAATGTTGCACAATGGCAAAACATTCACCCCAGTCACAGATCTAGGTTTAATCCATCATTATTTTGCTCACCAAGCCACCCCAGTTCAGACATGGCCATATGCAAATCAGTCTTGACCCTTTGCCTCATGGGAACAGTCCAGCCCGAACTGCCAAGCCATGTCTTCCCTGGATCGGAATCAAGCATCCTAGGAACAGTTTCTGGCAATCAGCCATCTTCAGCCAGGATAGCTTGACTCAAGTGTTGCAGTGAGCATGGGACCCACGTCTGGGCTTACCCTTCCCACGTAGGGTGAACAGCAAATCAAACAAGATTATGGACGGAATGTTGCACAATGGCAAAACATTCACCCCCAGTCACAGAACTGTGTTTAATCCATCGTTATTTTGCTCACCAAGCCACCCCAGTTCAGACATGGCCATATGCAAATCAGTCTTGACCCTGTGCCTCATGGGAACAGTACTGCCTGGACTGCCAAGCCATGTCTTCCCTGGAGCAGAATCAAGCATCCTAGGACCGGTTTCTGGCTATCAGCCGTCTTCAGCCAGAATAGCTTGACTCCAATGGCACAGTGAGCATGGAACCCATGTGTGAGCATACGCTTCCTGTAGGAGAGTAGGGTCTGCAATCCCATGATCACCCAGATTTTTTGCTTTTGTTTCACTGGTTTACGACTTTCTCTGGCTGTGGGCCTGCTAATCAGACCCACAGCCTGGCTGTTCTCTTTCTAAATTACGATATGTACCCTAGGTGCATTTACCAATTGGTACTGGGCCACCTTATCAGACCCCGTAACGCAGGGCATAGGTGTACCCAGGGCCGCCAGGGGCTGAAGCATGTATTATGCCACCCCTGGCTGGCCTCCTAAATTTGACACAACTGGCTGCACGACAGCTGGGGCGAAGCCGTGTAACCACCCTTCGCTTTAGGTATAGTAGCTCTATATCTAACCATACAATGGACACCCGAGTTCCTATCAGTCACTCCTATGGCAGGCCTTAACAATCCTGAAGGCAGAGTGCGTGGGCTCGTGTGAGCTAGGCTCAGGCCCGAGCCGAGCCCGGTTGCAGTTTGCGGAATCAAGACCCAATGGCTGTTCCATGATAACGCGTACCATAACGGTAACTCCGGTGTCGCGTTATCCAGGCATGTCGAGTAAGGTGTCATACGAATCGGGGTGCTGCCCTCTCACCAATTCCGGCGATGAGGTTAGCATCCCACCCCTCTAGAGGGACACGACATGCACGTAACCGTGAACCCCGGTTAAAGTTAACTGAAGCCTCAGCTCCACAAAATGGATGCTGCCACCACAGACACGAGTCTGACCTCCTGCTGCTGGGAGTCCTTCCAGCGAGGAGCGCTTGGACAAAGGGTTTCCCGTCGAGGGCGGTGTTCGCACCGTCCCAGACAGGGTTTGTGTATTCTGGGTAGGTAGGGCTTTTGCGTGAAGGTGACTGCGGAGTGGCACCCCGGTGCTCACTACGCATCTGCCGGTTAGAACCAGTTCCAGGGGCGACAGCCCTGGCCTGGGGAAAGTCCGGCAGGGGAGAGGGGTGTAACTGCCCCCTTCCTGGTCCCACCCTTAGGGCAGGACCTAGTCATGTACCCTCCCCTTTCTTGAGAATAAAGACCGGAGCGGGGACCCTTCCAAATTAGATCATCTTTGATTCAAGAACTACTTTCTACGAAAGGACATTCAAGACTCTTCTCAAGATTTCTCCCTTGTGACTAAGGAGTAGTCACCCTGCATCAGCGGGCACCAACTAAGAACTCGGCGGTTTGCTGTAAGTCCTTCCTCAAGGAATCCGACGGCCCAGCTCGACGAGAACCGGCTTCCCTGGCACCTCTGACCTCTACCCACAACATCAGCTCAGCTGTGATCTGTGGGTGCGACGAGACCTCGAGGGACCGGCCATCATCAGAACCTGCACGCTCTTAGAAACCAGCACGACCATCGAGGTAACTCTCTGGTGAGTGCTCTGGGGTCCGAGAAGCCCCGACCCAGAGCCGCTCCAGCACTGAAGTGCAGTCTCCCAGCATCTCCACGATCTGCGTGGGGCCCTTCTGCTCGCTGCTCAGCACGTTGTCTGGTCACTAGCCGCTGGCTCGTGTCCTTCTGTGACGACATCCGAGAATCAACACTGCTAGTCTGGTTGCTCCAGACTGGCCCTTGCTTCCATCTTTGCGAGAAGCACCCCGGACCCTCCTGGTCCACTCAAGACGCCCTCTTAGGCCCACCACGTGGCCCTGAGAACTGCCAAGGCTTGTTGCCCCATCCTGGGCCCAGCGACGCCGACAGCATCATCCTTCGTGGGACAGCTCGCACCTCCGCCGTGGTCGCCGACAACGCCTCCTGGCCCGTGAGACTGCAGAGCCTAGCGTCGCCCACTCACCTGGTCGAGGTGACGGCCAACCGGTGCCTTCCTGGTACCCTCTGACTACTGGCTAGTAGTACGAACTTGGTCCCCTCTGCTTTCAGGTTTCTTCAATCTCCGATCCAGGCTTGGATCTCTACGAACTATTCAGCACTGGTCGCCGGCCAGCAACTCCTTTCTTCCGGCTCCTGGCTCGTCAGCGAAGACCCCGACGCCTGTAAGACTTGTGCAGCCGCAGCCCTCGTGGCTAGGTAACTCGGCATTTCGGTGCCTGCATAGCCTCCTTACTCTAGGGTCCCGAGTCCCTCGCTTCCGACTTGCCTTATCGGGTCCGCCCGAGACCTTAATCTTTCCGTGTCCTCGGACACTTGTTTCTAATTGTGCACTTGAAGTATTTGCTAAAAGAGATTTGGTTTGTGCTTAGTACCCTGTCCTCATAAAGAGTACCGGGCTGTTGTGATTCTCAATAAATATACTGTTTATTTTCATAACACTTGTGTGGTGTCCTTTCACTGGGTGTTCAAGGGGTACATGTGTGGTAAACAGCTGGCTTAACACGCCCTCTCGAGTCTTTAGCCTTAGACTGCTCGTATCCACGCTACTAGGATAGCTGGTCTATAGGTTGACTTACAACCAAACACCATAAGGGTCGTTGGAACGATACATAGCGGTCGCTAGAATAGCGAACGTTGCATATCGGGCCAACTTCTCACATTGGTGAGCAGCGGTTGGGATTTGAGCTTGCTGTTGTTTTACCACACGTATCCTAAGAATATCTTGTTGAAAGATCACACAAAGTACTGTTAGTACATATAACTAAAAGCTTAGAATACTCTGAGTTCTACTGAACCAGCTGTTGTAGCTCCTCAAGGCTTAGCACACCTTGGCTACAACTCTTAGCGAGGGTACAGTAGGTAAACACGTAGTGTAGGTAGGTGCATCACTTACACCACACTAGAACCAGTATGTCGGACAAAGGAGGAAACTCTGGGTCTCCCCTTGTGTCAGTTGACCCTCCACAGGTCATCCCTTCAGGATATACTGTGCTGAGCTTCAAGGAGTTAAGACGACTGTGTCACTCCAGGAAGATTCAGCAGGGGTCTAACCCCACAACGTCCTTTCTGATTGGTCTCTTGGAGACTTATGATGCCAGGAGAGCTGAGAAACTTCGTAGCTCTTCTAATCCAGAAGGAGACATGCCTCCCCTCGAGGGAACCCGAGACGATCCTGACCTCATTCACCTCGCAACTGAGAACGAGGATGTGGAGGAGGATGAGGATGAGGATCTCTCAGGGGATGAGGCAGATAAGGGACAGGTAGAAGTCGTCAGACTAAGCAGGTCCAACTTAAGCAAACATGATAGCGGTACTGGGGGACCCCTGGGGCCACTATCAGGTCAGCTTAACATTGGGAATGGACGAGCCCGATCTCTGTCAAGAGACTCTGGCGGATCCCTTCGAACCAATGGCTCTCACAACTCTTCTCAGAGAGGGATGACGTCCCCTCAGAGGAGAGTGTACGAAGCTAAGGAAAGGGCAGCTAATCTGAGGATCGAAAGGGAAGAACTTGCCCTGGCCAAAGAAAGGCTTGCCTTTGCTAGAGAGCAACAGTTAAGTGGGGTAGTCCCCCCTGGTGGCAGCAATGTACCTAGTAATAGGGAAAAGAGTTTCGATACGAAACACCTTGGTAAGATAGTGCCCCCCTTTAAACAAGGGGACGACATCCACGAATGGATTACTGCTTTGGAGAGGGCCTGCACTGTGCAGGGTGTTCCCCAGAGTCAGTGGGCAGCTATCTTGTGGCTCTCCTTTGAAGGAAAAGGAAGAGACAAGCTCCTCACCACAAGGGTGGAGGATGCTAACAATTACCAAATCTTGAAAAATACACTCGTTGAAGGGTTCGGCCTAACCACTGAGCAGTACAGGGTGCTGTTCAGGGATACCCAGAAAACGCAGTCTCAAGATTGGTCTGATTTCGTCGATTGTGCCACTAAGGCTTTTGAGGGCTGGTTGCTGGGCAGTAAGGTTACTGATTATCAAGGATTGTATAATTTGATGATGAGAGAACAAATTTTAAACAATTGTCAGAACCAGTTGTTGCATCAGCATCTTGTCGACTCGGATCTGACCTCTCCCCAAGAATTGGGAAAGAAGGCAGACAGATGGGTTCGTACAAGAGTTAAGCAGAACCAGGGCCAGAATCAAGGTGGTCAGAAGAAAGCAGACCAGAAGGGTAAAGATTCTAAAGGGGAACAAAATGACCAGAAGTCTTCGACGGGTCCCCAACAACCCAAAGAGGGTGGGGGTCAGGCTCCCCAAAAGAAGAAAGAAGGCCAATCCAAAAGATGGTGCCAGTACTGTAAAAGTAAGTCTCACTGGTTTAGTGAGTGCACCAAGAAAGGAGGAGGGCAGACTCCTGCCACTGCAGCCCCTAAGGCACCTGTGCCCCCTAGTACAGTCAGCAGTGGTAGTGCACCTCCCAAGGGTTTAGTAGGGTTAACCCTGGGTTCTGAGGGGCGTGACAACTTAGTTGGCACACTCACTCAGGCTGTCCTTGTCAGTACAGGGGACGCAGACGTATTCCCTGACGTAAGCCCCAATACCCTGGGCAAATACCGACAGACGCCTTTCATAAATGGAAAGATGGCTCAGGCCTATAGGGACACTTGTGCCAGCGTCACCATGGTGACGCCTAACTTTGTGGACCCTGGACAGATCATGCCAGGTACAGAATTCCTGGTGACCAATGCAAGCAATGTCACTACCAATCACAGTATGGCAATTGTAGCTTTCTCCTGGGGAGGGGTAACTGGCCACAAGAAGGTTGTAGTTAGTCCAGACCTCCCAGTGGATTGTTTGTTGGGCAATGATTTGGAGTCGTCACAATGGTCAGAAGTGGAGCACCGGACTCACATGGAAATGTTAGGTTTGCCAGCACATGTGTTCGCCGTGACTAGGTCACAGGTCAGGAAATGCCCCACTGAACAGGTGCTGGATCCTGGAACAACGGACCAGACACCTCCCAAGAAAAAGAGCAGTAGGGTTAAGGCTGCGCCTTCCCCCTTGCCCCAGGTCGAGGATCAAGTCTCAGAGGAGGCTGACCTACAGGAATTGAGGGAAACTGAGCCTAGGGAATTCGAACTTGATCAAGTTGAATTCTTGGGTTCAGGGGGACCCTCAAGGGAAGACCTGGGGAAGGACCAGTTAGACTGCCCTTCTCTTGAACCCCTCAGACAGCAGGCTGCTGCTGAGGCTGCTGGGAACGCCACAGGTACCCACAAGGTATACTGGGAAGATGGACTCCTGTACACTGAGTCAAGAGACCCCAAGCCTGGCATGACCAGGAGGCTGGTTGTACCCTTGTCTCAGCGTGGTTTCCTACTTACCTTGGCCCACGAGATTCCCTTAGCAGGTCACTTAGGCCAGACGAAAACGTGGGACAGGCTTGTCTCACACTTTCACTGGCCTCACATGAACGAGGATACCAAGGAGTTTTGCCGCTCCTGTGTCACTTGCCAAGCCAGTGGTAAGTCAGGTGGCACGACAAAGGCCCCCCTTATACCAATGCCTGTGGTGGGGGTGCCCTTTGAACGGGTGGGGATCGACATCGTCGGTCCCATGGAACCACCTACAGCATCAGGGCACAAGTTTATACTGGTGGTAGTGGATCATGCCACCAGGTATCCTGAAGCTATTCCCCTTAGGACCACTACAGCACCTGTTGTGGCAAGAGCCCTAGTTGGAGTGTTCTCCAGAGTGGGCTTCCCTAAGGAGGTCGTCTCCGACAGAGGTGCAAACTTCATGTCGAGCTACTTAACTGCTATGTGGAAGGAATGTGGTGTTAACTACAAGTTCACTACACCCTATCATCCACAATGCAATGGGCTTGTTGAGAGATTCAACAGGACCCTAAAAGGGATGATTCATGGACTACCGGAAAAGCTTCGGCGTAGATGGGACGTCCTGATCCCCTGCCTCTTGTTCGCCTACAGAGAAGTCCCACAGAAGGGGGTTGGCTACAGCCCTTTTGAACTTCTGTACGGGCATCCTGTAAGGGGACCCCTGTGTTTGGTGAAGGAAGGATGGGAGAGACCTCTCAAAAAGCCTGCCGCCAACATAGTGGACTATGTGCTTGGCCTCCGCTCGCGGATGGCTGAGTACATGGAAAAGGCATCTGAAAACCTTAAGGCCAGCCAAGAACTCCAAAAAGCTTGGCATGACCAAAAGGCTGTCTTGACTGTTTACCAGCCCGGACAGAAGGTGTGGGTGTTGGAGCCAGTGGCCCCAGCAGCACTCAAGGACAAATGGTCCGGGCCCTACACCATCCTGGAGAAAAAGGGAGAGGTCACCTACCTGGTCAACCTGGGAACTCCCCGGAGCCCCCACAGGGTGCTTCATGTCAACAGGCTAAAAGCATATGTCGACAGGAAGGACATGAGTTTGCTCATGGCCCTAGATGAGGGACAGGAAGAGGAGAGTGACCCTCTCCCCGACCTGCTCACTCAGAATCCTGACGATGGCTCGGTAGATGGTGTTGTCTTTTGTGGCAGCCTCTCCGAACATCAACAGAGCGACTGTAAACAGGTTCTTCAGTCGTTCAGGCATATGTTTTCTCTAACACCCAGTCAGACCGATTGGTGTACCCATGAGGTTGACACTGGTGACAGCTTGCCAGCCAAGAGTAAAATCTACAGGCAGCCTGATCACGTTAGAGACTGCATCAAAAGTGAAGTGCAGAAAATGTTGGAGTTGGGAGTCATTGAACCCTCGGATAGCCCTTGGGCTAGTCCCGTAGTTCTAGTGCCGAAACCTCACACCCAGGGTGGTAAGAGAGAGATGAGGTTTTGCGTAGACTACAGGGGTCTCAATGCAGTCACTAAGACTGACGCCCACCCAATACCAAGGGCAGACGAGCTTATCGATAGATTGGCTTCGGCCAACTACCTAAGTACGTTTGACCTGACAGCTGGGTATTGGCAAATCAGGTTAGCTGAGGACGCCAAGCCTAAAACCGCATTTTCAACCCCTGGTGGGCATTACCAGTTCGTGGTGATGCCCTTTGGTCTGAAAAATGCACCTGCCACCTTCCAACGGTTGGTGAATCAAGTCCTTACTGGGCTGGATGACTTCTGTGCGGCGTATCTTGACGATATTGCTATCTTTAGCTCCACCTGGGAGGATCACCTGGTCCACCTGCGGAAGACGTTAGAGGCACTGCAAGCGGCAGGTCTCACTATCAAGGCCACCAAGTGCCAGATAGGGCAGACACAGGTTGTATACCTGGGCCACCTTGTAGGTGGAGGTCAGGTTCAGCCACTGGAGAGCAAGATACAGTCGATCAGGGACTGGGCTCCTCCAACCACCCAGACTCAGGTTCGAGCTTTCTTGGGCCTGACTGGTTACTATAGGAAGTTTGTCAGGAACTATGGTTCAATTGTGACACCATTAAACGAACTGACAAGTAAGAAAAAGCCAAAAAAGGTTCAGTGGACAGCGAGCTGTCAAAAAGCATTCGATGACCTAAAGCAGGCCATGTGCACGGCGCCTATCCTCAAGAGTCCGGACTACTCCAAACCATTCATTGTCCAAACAGATGCTTCTGAGTTGGGTGTGGGAGCTGTTCTTTCTCAACTGAATTTTGATGGTCAAGACCAGCCCATTGCTTTTATAAGCAGAAGGCTGACCCCTAGAGAGAAGAATTGGTCAGCTATTGAGAGGGAGGCCTTTGCTGTGGTTTGGGCCCTGAAGAAGCTGAGGCCATACTTGTTTGGTACTCACTTCAAGATTCAGACCGACCATAAGCCCCTCTTGTGGCTAAATCAGATGAAGGGTGAAAACCCCAAACTGCTTAGGTGGTCCATTTCCCTACAGGGGATGGACTTTACAGTGGAACATAGACCTGGTACTGATCATGGCAATGCCGATGGGCTCTCCAGATATTTCCACTTAGAACCAGAAGACTCACCTGGTCAAGGTTAGCTTATTGTTCCGACGTTTGGGGGGGGGTCATGTAGGAGAGTAGGGTCTGCAATCCCATGATCACCCAGATTTTTTGCTTTTGTTTCACTGGTTTACGACTTTCTCTGGCTGTGGGCCTGCTAATCAGACCCACAGCCTGGCTGTTCTCTTTCTAAATTACGATATGTACCCTAGGTGCATTTACCAATTGGTACTGGGCCACCTTATCAGACCCCGTAACGCAGGGCATAGGTGTACCCAGGGCCGCCAGGGGCTGAAACATGTATTATGCCACCCCTGGCTGGCCTCCTAAATTTGACACAACTGGCTGCACGACAGCTGGGGCGAAGCCGTGTAACCACCCTTCGCTTTAGGTATAGTAGCTCTATATCTAACCATACAATGGACACCCGAGTTCCTATCAGTCACTCCTATGGCAGGCCTTAACAATCCTGAAGGCAGAGTGCGTGGGCTCGTGTGAGCTAGGCTCAGGCCCGAGCCGAGCCCGGTTGCAGTTTGCGGAATCAAGACCCAATGGCTGTTCCATGATAACGCGTACCATAACGGTAACTCCGGTGTCGCGTTATCCAGGCATGTCGAGTAAGGTGTCATACGAATCGGGGTGCTGCCCTCTCACCAATTCCGGCGATGAGGTTAGCATCCCACCCCTCTAGAGGGACACGACATGCACGTAACCGTGAACCCCGGTTAAAGTTAACTGAAGCCTCAGCTCCACAAAATGGATGCTGCCACCACAGACACGAGTCTGACCTCCTGCTGCTGGGAGTCCTTCCAGCGAGGAGCGCTTGGACAAAGGGTTTCCCGTCGAGGGCGGTGTTCGCACCGTCCCAGACAGGGTTTGTGTATTCTGGGTAGGTAGGGCTTTTGCGTGAAGGTGACTGCGGAGTGGCACCCCGGTGCTCACTACGCATCTGCCGGTTAGAACCAGTTCCAGGGGCGACAGCCCTGGCCTGGGGAAAGTCCGGCAGGGGAGAGGGGTGTAACTGCCCCCTTCCTGGTCCCACCCTTAGGGCAGGACCTAGTCATGTACCCTCCCCTTTCTTGAGAATAAAGACCGGAGCGGGGACCCTTCCAAATTAGATCATCTTTGATTCAAGAACTACTTTCTACGAAAGGACATTCAAGACTCTTCTCAAGATTTCTCCCTTGTGACTAAGGAGTAGTCACCCTGCATCAGCGGGCACCAACTAAGAACTCGGCGGTTTGCTGTAAGTCCTTCCTCAAGGAATCCGACGGCCCAGCTCGACGAGAACCGGCTTCCCTGGCACCTCTGACCTCTACCCACAACATCAGCTCAGCTGTGATCTGTGGGTGCGACGAGACCTCGAGGGACCGGCCATCATCAGAACCTGCACGCTCTTAGAAACCAGCACGACCATCGAGGTAACTCTCTGGTGAGTGCTCTGGGGTCCGAGAAGCCCCGACCCTGAGCCGCTCCAGCACCGAAGTGCAGTCTCCCAGCATCTCCACGATCTGCGTGGGGCCCTTCTGCTCGCTGCTCAGCACGTTGTCTGGTCACTAGCCGCTGGCTCATGTCCTTCTGTGACGACATCCGAGAATCAACACTGCTGGTCTGGTTGCTCCAGACTGGCCCTTGCTTCCATCTTTGCGAGAAGCACCCCGGACCCTCCTGGTCCACTCAAGACGCCCTCTTAGGCCCACCACGTGGCCCTGAGAACTGCCAAGGCTTGTTGCCCCATCCTGGGCCCAGCGACGCCGACAGCATCATCCTTCGTGGGACAGCTCGCACCTCCGCCGTGGTCGCCGACAACGCCTCCTGGCCCGTGAGACTGCAGAGCCTAGCGTCGCCCACTCACCTGGTCGAGGTGACGGCCAACCGGTGCCTTCCTGGTACCCTCTGACTACTGGCTAGTAGTACGAACTTGGTCCCCTCTGCTTTCAGGTTTCTTCAATCTCCGATCCAGGCTTGGATCTCTACGAACTATTCAGCACTGGTCGCCGGCCAGCAACTCCTTTCTTCCGGCTCCTGGCTCGTCAGCGAAGACCCCGACGCCTGTAAGACTTGTGCAGCCGCAGCCCTCGTGGCTAGGTAACTCGGCATTTCGGTGCCTGCATAGCCTCCTTACTCTAGGGTCCCGAGTCCCTCGCTTCCGACTTGCCTTATCGGGTCCGCCCGAGACCTTAATCTTTCCGTGTCCTCGGACACTTGTTTCTAATTGTGCACTTGAAGTATTTGCTAAAAGAGATTTGGTTTGTGCTTAGTACCCTGTCCTCATAAAGAGTACCGGGCTGTTGTGATTCTCAATAAATATACTGTTTATTTTCATAACACTTGTGTGGTGTCCTTTCACTGGGTGTTCAAGGGGTACATGTGTGGTAAACAGCTGGCTTAACACACCCTCTCGAGTCTTTAGCCTTAGACTGCTCGTATCCACGCTACTAGGATAGCTGGTCTATAGGTTGACTTACAACCAAACACCATAAGGGTCGTTGGAACGATACATAGCGGTCGCTAGAATAGCGAACGTTGCATATCGGGCCAACTTCTCACACTTCCCACATAGGGTGAAGAGCAAAACAAACAAGATGATAAACAAAATGTTGCACAATGGAAAGACATTCACCCCCCAGTCACAGATCTGGGTTTAATCCATCGTTATTTTGCTCACCAAGCCACCCCAGTTCAGACCTGGCCATTTGCAAATCAGTCTTGACCCTGTGCATCATGGGAACAGTCCAGCCCAAACTGCCAAGCCATGTCTTCCCTGGAGCGGAATAAAGCATCCTAGCACAGGTTCTTGGCTATCAGCCGTCTTCAGCCAGTATAGCTTGACTCCAATGGCGCTGTGAGCATGGGACCCACGTCTGGGCATACCCTTACCACATAGGGTGAACAGCAAAAAAAACAAGATGATGGACGAAATGTTGCACAATGGCAAAACATTCTCCCCCCTGTCACAGATCTGGGTTTAATCCATCGTTATTTTGCTCACCAAGCCACCCCAGTTCAGACATGGCCATATGCAAATCAGTCTTGACCCTGTGCCTCATGGGAACAGTACAGCCCGAAATGCCAAGCCATGTCTTCCCTGGACCCGAATCAATCATCCTAGGACCGGTTTCTGGCTATCAGCCATCTTCAACCAGGATAGCTTGACCCCAGTGGAGCAGAGAGCATGGGACCCACGTCTGGGCATACCCTTCCCACATAGGGTAAACAGAAAAACAAAGAAGATGATGGACGGAATGTTGCACAACGGCGAAACATTCACCCCCAGTCACACATCTGGGTTTGATCCATCATTATTTTGCTCACCAAGCCACCCCAGTTCAGACATGGCCATTTGCAAATCCCTCTTGACCCTGCGCATCATGGGAAAAGTCCAGCCCAAACTGCCAAGCCATGTCTTCCCTGGAGCGGTATCAAGCATCCTAGCATCGGTTTCTGGCTATCAGCTGTCTTCAGCCAGGATAGCTTGACTCCTGTGGCGCAGTGAGCATGGGAGCCATTTCTGGGCATACCCTTCCCACATAGGGTGAACAGCAAAACAAACAAGATGATGGACGGAATGTTGCACAATGGCAGAACATTCACCCCCAGTCACAGATCTGGTTTTAATTCATTGTTATGTTGCTCACCAAGCCACCCCAGCTCAGACTTGGCCATATGCAAATCAGTCTTGACTCTGTGCCTCATGGGAACAGTCCAGCCTGAACTGCCAAGCCATGTCTTCCCTGGACCGGAATCAAGCATCCTAGGACCGGTTTCTGGCTATCAGCCGTCTTCAGTCAGGATAGCTTGAATCCAGTGGTGCAGTGAGCATTAGACCCACATCTGGGCATACCCTTCCCCCATTGGGGGAAAAGCAAAACAAACATGATGATGGACGGAATGTTGCACAATGGCAAAACATTCACCCCCAGTCACAGATCTGGGTTTAATCTATCGTTATTTTGCTCACCAAGCCACCCCAGTTCAGACATGGCCATATGCAAATCAGTCTTGACCCTGTGCCTCATGGGAACAGCCCAGCCCGAACTGCCAAGCATGTCTTCCCTGGACCGGAATCAAGCATCCTTGGAACAGTTTCTGGCTATCAGCCGTCTTCAGCCAGGATAGCTTGACTCAAGTGGCGCACTGAGCATTGGACCCACGTCTGGGCATACCCTTCCCCATAGGGTGAACAGCAAAACAAACATGATGATGGACGGAATGTTGCAGAATGGCAAAACATTCACCGCCAGTCACTGATCTAGGTTTAATCCATTGTTATTTTGCTCACCAAGCCACCCCAGTTCAGACTTGGCCATATGCAAATCAGTCTTGACTTTGTGCCTCATGGGAACAGTCCAGCCTGAACTGCCAAGCCATGTCTTCCCTGGACCGGAATCAAGCATCCTAGGACCTGTTTCTGGCTATCAGCCGTCTTCAGCTAGGATAGCTTGACTCCAGTGGTGCAGTGAGCATTAGACCCACATCTGGGCATACCCTTTCCCCATTGGGGGAAAAGCAAAACAAACATGATGATGGACGGAATGTTGCACAATGGCAAAATATTCACCCCCAGTCACAGATCTGGGTTTAATCTATCGTTATTTTGCTCACCAAGCCACCCCAGTTCAGACATGGCCATATGCAAATCAGTCTTGACCCTGTGCCTCATGGGAACAGCCCAGCCCGAACTGCCAAGCATGTCTTCCCTGGACCGGAATCAAGCATCCTTGGAACAGTTTCTGGCTATCAGCCGTCTTCAGCCAGGATAGCTTGAGTCAAGTGGCGCAGTGAGCATTGGACCCACGTCTGGGCATACCCTTCCCCATAGGGTGCACAGCAAAACAAACATGATGATGGACGGAATGTTGCAGAATGGCAAAACATTCACCGCCAGTCACTGATCTAGGTTTAATCCATTGGTTTTATGCTCACCAAGCCACCCCAGTTCAGACTTGGCCGTATGCAAATCAGTCTTGACTCTGTGCCTCATGGGAACAGGCCAGCCTGAACTGCCAAGCCATGTCTTCCCTGGACCGGAATCAAGCATCCTAGGACCGGTTTCAGGCTATCAGCCGTCTTCAGCCAGGATAGCTTGACTCCAGTGGTGCAGTGAGCATTAGACCCACATCTGGGCATACCCTTTCCCCATTGGGGGAAAAGCAAAACAAACATGATGATGGACGTAATGTTGCACAATGGCAAAACATTCACCCCCAGTCACAGATCTGGGTTTAATCTATCGTTATTTTGCTCACCAAGCCACCCCAGTTCAGACATGGCCATATGCAAATCAGTCTTGACCCTGTGCCTCATGGGAACAGCCCAGCCCGAACTGCCAAGCATGTCTTCCCTGGACCGGAATCAAGCATCCTTGGAACAGTTTCTGGCTATCAGCCGTCTTCAGCCAGGATAGCTTGACTCAAGTGGCGCAGTGAGCATTGGACCCACGTCTGGGCATACCCTTCCCCCATAGGGTGAACAGCAAAACAAACATGATGATGGACGGAATGTTGCACAATGGCAAAACATTCACCCCCAGTCACAGATCTGGGTTTAATCTATCGTTATTTTGCTCACCAAGCCACCCCAGTTCAGACATGCCCATATGCAAATCAGTCTTGACCCTGTGCCTCATGGGAACAGTCCAGCCAGAACTGCCAAGTCATGTTTTCCCTTGACGGAATCAAGCATACTAGGACCAGTTTCTGGCTATGAGCCATCTTCAGCCAGGATAACTTCACTCCAGTGGCGCAGAGAGCATGGGAACCACGTCTGGGCATACCCTTCCCACATGCGTGACGTGAATCCCGTGCTCCCATGCTCTCCATGCCACTGGAATCAAGCTATCCTCTCTGATGACGGCTGATAGCCAGAAACCCGTCCTAGGATGCTTGGCTTGGCAGTTTGGGCTGGAGTGTTTCCATGAGGCACAGGGTCAAGACTGATTTGCATATGGCCATGTCTGAACTTGGGTGGTGTGGTGAGCAAAATAACAATGAATTAAACCCAGATCTGTGACTGGGGGTGAATGTTTTGCCATTGTGCAACATTCCGTTCATCAATTGTTGTTTTTGCATTTGTCACCGCAAGTGTTACGGGTATTCTCAGACATGAGTCCCCTGCTCTCCATGCCACTAGAATCAAGCTATCCTGGCTGATGACGGCTGATAGCCAGAGACCAGTCCTAATATGCTTAATTCCGGTCCAGGGAAGGCATGGCTTGGCAGTTCGGGCTTGACTGTTCCCATGAGGCACAGGGTCAAGACTTATTTGCATATGGCCATGTCTCAACTAGGGTGGTGTGGTGAGCAAAATAACAATTGATTAAACCCAGATCTGTGACTGGGATGTAAGTTTTTTGCCATTGTGCAACATATCGTCCATCAATTAGTGTTTTTGCATTTGTCACCCCGAGTGGGACAGGTATGCTCAGACGTGAATCCCTTGCTCTCCATGCCACTGGAATCAAGCTATCCTGGCTGATGACGGCTAATAGCCAGAAACCGGTCCTAGGATGCTTGATTCCGGTCCAGGGAAGACATGGCTAGGCAGTTCGGGCTGGACTGTTCCCATGAGGCACAGGGTCAATACTGATTTGCATATGGCCATGTCTGAACTGGGGTGGTGTGGTGAGCAAAATAACAATGGATTAAACCCAGATCTGTCACTGGTGGTGAATGCTTTGCCATTGTGCAACATTCCGTTCATCAATTGTTTTTTTTGCATTTGTCACCCCAGAGTGGGACAGGTATGCTCAGACGTGAATCCCATGCTCTCCATGCCAATGGAATCAAGCTATCCAGGCTGATGACGGCTGATTGCCTGACACCGGTCCTAGGATGCTTGATTCCGGTCCAGGGAAGACGTGGCTTGGCAGTTCGGGCTGGACTGTTCCCATAAGGCACAGGGTCAAGACTGATTTGCATATGGCCATGTCTGAACTGGGGTGGTGGGTGTGCAAAATAACTTGAAAGGGCCCAGCTGACAGCAGGATACGGCATCCACGCAGTGTAGCCAGAGAAGCCAAAAGAACAAAAAACAGTTGTCATTGAGTTCTTGAAGTAAGGATGTGCTAAAGGACTGCATCAAAATAGAATAAATCAGTCTACCCACAGTTAGGAATAGAACAAGCAGTTAGCCTCGGAAAATGTCTCCCAGCACTGAGTATATAAAAGATGGTATAACTCTGAAGACCATCTGGAAGGTACTAACCAACCTGGAGCCAATGGTTTTAAAAAAATGCCCTATCCTTGCAGTATTGGAAATGTTAAAAATGTGGTGCACTAGCTCCCCAAAATGGCTTGGGAGATTGGTGCAAAGTAGCAACTGTATCTTAGAGGAACACCTTGCAACTTGAAGATCAAACATCTCCCTTTCAGAAGTTAAGGCCATATCCTTATACAACAATAAGGCTTTCAGTCTACTTAAAGCATCAAAATTCAAATTCAAAATTTTTTTAGAGGGCCAAATTGCATCCCTAACTGTACGGGTGAGTAGAAATAGCACTTGTGTACAACAGGTCATGACCCCAGAAACCGTCACCGGATACAGTATTCCCAGTTTCATCCCACCGCAACCTTGACTATTCGACATCAAATAACTCCTATTACAAAGCAATCCGAATGCCGGACGAATCACAGCAACTGTTGAGCCCTTCAGATAACATGACTTACATGCGCAATGGAGCGTAACGTCCCTGCATACTAGAGAATGGACTAAAGTATTTTTGCATCCCATACCACTAAGAAAAATCTCCATTGCACCATTTCTATAACAATAAGTGAAACGTAGAATCCATGCCTCATGTACAAACCCTTATTCTATCTGCCTAATTGATGGTGTTGCAAGCAGTATTTGAAGTGAAAGTTGAATTTGCCATTGAAATAAATCAGTGTATTATCCAATCTGCTGATTATACCTCTGCAATAGTAAATTCTAATTTGTCTACCTTTTCTATGTGTAAGACCTATTATTTTGTTAAGTTGTATGGTAAAAACAAACTAGTGGCATTCAGGGGTTTCCAAGGAACGCAACCAGCACATAGCACCTGTAGAGTCAACTTAGTAGCATACTAGACCTAAGCTGTGACAGTCCATGTTGCAAATAGGACATGTCCCCCTGTATGATGTTAATAGCAGACGATGCAATGTTACAGAGAAAATATATCCTATTGGATAATGTAGTCATATCATTGTAAACTAATACCAGAGCTTTTACTAAGTTTACTCTGTCAATTTCACAAAGTCTCTCAGCAGCTTCCTGCTCTGAAACTTTTCACACTTGGATGTATATTGCATATAGAAATTGCTTTTGATGTGGCCTTTGAGGACCAAACGAAACATTTGGTAGGGTCATGTTACCAGAAAGAAGAGACAAGTGTTGTTTCACCTTAGACAATGTTAAATGTTTTATTCACTCTAGGCACAACTTTGCAACGCTTTATGTTGTAACCACTCCTGCGTGTTGTATCAGTAGTTAGTCATAAAACGTGTCAGTAGGGAACGTGGGTCTGGCCTATTTATCCTAAACTCCTTTGTATTGTCATGAAAACGTGCCTGACATCCATTCATATCTAACAGCCAAACTAACCATCCCCCTGGATTGGAACGTGAAGAATTGTATGTCCCATTACTAAGCATGTTGACAAACGAATCCTCTGTATACTTTGTGAATTACTGCCTATTTGAAAATCATACAAAGTTAGAATTTTTGGTGTATTTCGATCCTTTATCTTGGCCAAGATGAGGCAGGATGTCTGGTGTCCAGCTTTACTTAGGATAATCAGTTGGTATAGTGTAAGGCATGCCACAAATAAAGCCTCATTCCCCTGAACCTGCCAATCACTAGTTCCTATATTGATTTTAAATTGATATCGTCTCTCCAAAATCCATACCCTTTTGTCGACAACTGGAAAATGAAAGATGCAGAATAAATCAACTTTGTATCAGTATATTTTTCTTTGCCAGTGAAGGTGTAAGTTGGTAATAATAAGACTCTGGGTATGCTGGATCATGACATGAAAAATGTGCAAATTTCTGTGCAAATGTTTTTGAGCTACCCTGTGGTAGTCTAGGTCAATGTTCCCATTGGGTGTAATTAAATACTGCACGTGGAGTACTTGTTTTATGTAAATAATGATGACCATAACGGGGAAAACAGAACATTTCATCCTAATTAGATGTACCATTATCAATGTCTTCACTATTAAAAGCTGTGTAATGCTCTTATGGCCATATTTATCAAAAAAGAGTTTTGCAATTCTCAAATTGTGATATTTAGCGAATCACAATTAGAGAATCGCAAAATGCAATGTATGTAGAATTTGCTAAAAGTTGTGCGAATCCTACATATTCCATATTTGCGAATCACGAATTGAAATTTGCAAATAAGGAATACCTTCCCATTCATTCCTACGTGCTAGGAGGCCTTTAGGAATGAATAGAAAGACATTCTCAATTTGCGATTACCAATTAGAGAATCGCAAATTGAGAATGCAATTTCAAGGTTGCAAGGTTGCCAAAAGCACACCCTGTTCCACCCCTGAAATATTCATGTTTGCTCATTTTGCGCACATACATGCACTAAGGGCATGTATGTGCGACATATGGCACTTTTAAAAAATCAAAAAAGTGCTTTTTTAAAGAAAATCACAAATGACCACCAATTTGAAGTTCGTAGTAATTTGCAATTCCTTAAGGCCAAATAGCAAATTACTGGTGCTTCCAGAATTGCATTTAAGGAATCGCAATTCGCAATTCCTTAATAGCAATCACAAAATAGAGAATCACAAATTTTCAATTATCTATTTTGTGATGGCCTTTTGGGAAAATGCATCCCAAAAGGCATTTTCCAATTTGCAAACAGGCCGATTCTGAGAATCTGCCCGTTTGCAAATGGGAAAAAAGGCTTGATACATATGGCCCTATATCACCAAACATGTCATTCAGTGTGTTAATGTACCAATAATCAGAGATAGTATCAGGGGTGATACCATCATTTAAGGATTTACAAAATACGTATAGGACTTGTAAAGTTTCTACTCTTCCAAATATATAATGGGATACCTTATTCTAAACAATTCAATCAGGAACATTAACAGCTGAAATGTTCACTAGGGAAAGGACACTTTGCACCTTGTGTGATGAAGCTTGTGGTGTCAGAACCTCATTTATCAGTTCAACAGCAGAGCCTTCTGATGGATAGTGTCTGTTCAGAGGCAAGAAAAAGACAGTCACAAAACAAATTTAAATGAAGAGGAAAAGTAATGAAATTGTTGTCCAAATGTACATTCATGGAGGTATAAGGTATGTCTGTTTGAGCCAAATAAAAGGTTCACATGGTCCTCTTTTTGGAGGTGGGTCTGATTAATCCGAAGAGAAGTCTTCAAAGTCGACAAAATAGTCGGATACTGTTTGTACAAACATGGGAGGCTCATGAAGCTTTGTAGAACTGGTAGCTGGTGCTAATGGCAGTACAGAATCATTGTCTACTAGCAGAGTTGAATTCTGTATAGATGTACTCATGTAACTGGTCAAAGCATGTAACAGGCCTTTCTGTAAGGTAGTGAGAGGAGGCATGTAACTACACAGGAACCCCCAAGGCCTACTATGTAGACCTGGCCACGTGATGTGGTTTGATGAGATGAATAGACACAAATCGCTTGTGTTTGATACCAGCAATGGGTGGTAAAAGTACAGTTCTGGTGCCTTCAACAGTCGGCACAGGCGATCTGTAAAATGCCTGAACTCCTTCTTGTCAATTATTTTCTCCCTTCCTAGATTCACGATCTTTGGAGTCCAACCAGAAGTTGGGAGGGCTTCCTTTACTTCACCAGTGGCATAATGTTTCTTTTGGACGTTGCTCTGAGCATCTCTAAAGTAATGCAGTCCATGTAAAGCATCCAACATTCACTGATATCAGCATTTCCGCAGACACTGTGCTGGGACTGTAAGGTCTTGATCCCACATCTTAACTCTGAACAGGACTTTACAGGGAGTACGACCACCCAAGGATCACAAAGGTGGATTGTGTAAGGCTTACTGGACCCCATACAGGTGATGAACCCAACTGCGACCTTAACCTAAGACTCTAGCTGTTAAAGGCTGCTTTAAGTCATGGTTTCCCTCCCCACTACTGTGTTACCTTCTGAATGATAGGGGGAGGAGTACTGCACAGTCACAGTCATTTTTTCAACAGTGTCTCTGAAAACCTTGGAGGTGAACACCAGACTCTCGCTCGGATGGAATGTGGCTACTGCATTTATGCCGATAAAGACTTGCAAGTCCTTTGTAACCATTCAGCATCAGCCATTCACTGTGGACATACCCACAGGAATTGAGAACAGGATATCACTGCTAACATGATTAGGGTATTTGTAAAACCCATAAGAGTGTAAGGACCTACAGTGGTTCAGATAAACACAAGTCAGAGGCTTGTTTGAGATCAAAAGAGGTGTCTGTGGTGGGCAAGCTGTGGTGGATTATTTGACTTGCTGGCAAATGTCACATATAAGGGCAAAGTCTTTGGCTTGTTTGTAAAGGCCTGGCCACCAATATGGTTGCTGCAATAATGAAATAAAATGCAGATGCCACCAAATTATGGGCAGATACTAGACCCTCTTGTGCTGCTAGGATCAGTCCTAACCTATAATCTGAATTAGGTATTACTCTATTCCCTACTTCGGGAACACGAGCAAATGAAATGTTTTACAGACTTCGCTTCTAGGAGTATTTTAGTGGGAAAGCTTTCGCTAAGCAGGTGCCATTGCGCTCAACATTGACAGCCATCATGCTGTCTCCATCTATGCTTGCACTGGAACGAGTTATTGCAGTGACCACAGCAGTTTGCCCTATTGCTTTTGTGGCTTCATCATTCATTGAATTCCCTGCAACATGTATCCCTACACATTGGTGGCTCAGCGTGTTAATAACATGAGCCTGTTGCAAGCTAGCTTTAAGCTTAGTAACTTGTCCCCGAAGCAAAATATGCTTGATCGAGTACCCTTTGGAATCTCTGAATCCAGTCTGGCTTCTGTAGTGTAAGTACTCATTGTAAGACTGGACACAATATTACAAATCACTCACTATAAGTGTGGGGATTTCAGGATCTATTCCCAAGTGCCAGAATTAGAGCTTTCAGTTCAGCCAGCTGTGCAGTGCATTCACCAAGGGACTTAGTTTATGGTTTATTAAATTGAAATTCTCCGCCCCTCATTTTACCCTTGTGAGAAAGATCTTGTCGGAACACCTGGTAGGGTTGGACTACGGAGCCCAGACTTCCCTGCACGAACAAGGCTGCATCACGTTTCACAGGAACCACGGACGAAGACCCATGTCTCTCCTCTCTTTCCACAGCGTGAGGCAACGTCTAGAGGAGGTGCTACAGAGAATGAACGAATAAAAACGGATGCCACACAGGAAGCAGGGTCGCAGAACGTCGAGGAGGCGGAACACGCAGAGGACGCCCAATCTCGGAGCCGGGAGCCGGAGCTGAACGCCGAGAGTCAAGACAGCGTTGCTGAGCGTGGAGAAGAGGCGGGGGAAACCGAAGACCGCTGGATAGAGGAGTGGTGGTGTCCCCCGGAGGAGGCTGGAGAGCGTGCCGTGACTCAGGAGAGTTACGGCGGGGCCGGTGAGTGACATTGATCCAGTTCTCATTGGGGGATTGCTTTATGTTGCGGGTGGTGGGTGGTGGAGCGTAAACCTGTGGGTGGTGGGTGGAATGGACTAAGGGGAAAAACCTATACCTTCACAAGTGACAAAGACAGTACTAGAAAGTAGCACTTTGGTTGTTTATCTTGGGACACTTTTGTTTGGTCTACGACTATTCCTCCGCTATATTCTTATCCTCGCCTTGTCCAACTCTCCACCTACCCCTTATCCTTCACGTCCATTATCTTTATGTGCAACCCTTCACCGTCCCCTTTTCCGTGCACTACCTTCCGGTGTAGGAGCAAGGGTTTCAAACCAACAGTCCAACTGATGGCCCTTTCTCTTTTTCCCTCTCGGTACCTCCGGGTAAAACAACACCACGGAGACCCCATCGTCCCAGGAATTACATCGACTGGTAGAAGAGGGAGGAACATCGAGTACCACGGCTAATCCTTTCCATCCTGAAGAAACCGGTGCTGCGGGAGGAAGTGCGGAACCCGTTGTGAAATCTAAACCCTTGTTTCCTGATAATAAAAGTGCTGTTCGCCAATATATTCAGCCTCTGCGTCTGTATATCCGACCTGCCCTCCCACAGCCCTTTACCGCCGTGCAAGCGAAAAAGTAATGGTGTTTCATCCCTACTGCACGGTGGGCAGTGCAGATTAGGAAATCATACCAATCTAGAGGTATTATTTCATTTTGCAGAGGATGTCCATGTTAATTTTTAAGGTATTATTGTGTTTGTAGCATAGAGTCAAATATGTAGTCAACATCTGTTGCTGTTAGTGAGTTTGTGTTTAGAATGCTGGACTTTGTGACAGCCTCTAAGACTGAAATGAGGGTCACAACAGATATTTGTTTTCCCTGAGCCAATGATCTTTTTTTTACTACTGCTGTTTGTACCGTCACCTGGCTTTATTCTGTCAGTTTGGAAAGGATTTTGAGAGAGACCCCTTAGTGCCAGGGGAATAGGGTACTGTTCCACAGTATGATCACGTTTTCCCTTGGCTAAGTTAAATGAGAACTAAAGCCCAAATACTAGTCTTGGACACAAGCAAATAGAAGTACAATCATAAACATAACAACTTTCTTTGTATAAAACTATATAGTATTTTATTAAAACAATTATCAATTCAGGGCCACATACACAAAAAAAATTTAAAAATAGAGTTTTGAAAAAACTCTACACATAACTAATAAAAACATCACCACATAATTATACTAAAATTCATGCACAAAACATATGTAAACAGCATTAATAAAACAATTTTTCGTCAAATGAAGACCTACTCAAATTAATATAGGAATGAAAAATGGGGGAGAGAAGAGAAACAAATACAGACATTCACAATTTGTCATTCAATATTGCACATTAATTTCCGCATTTAACTCAAACCCAGACTCGACCTGTTTTCGTTGTTCTTGGGGCGAGTTCGGTTGTTTAATTGTGCACAAGTATGCGTCGACGCGTTTCGATGGACTTGTTAGATGTGTGCCATCTTTGTCAAGACTTCTATATATTGTATTGTACTCTCCTATGTTGGCACTGGATGGTTGCCTTTGTCCAGAAATCCTTATACCATGCTTATTTTATAGTTCACTTCTTTGTACATCTTGATTTGAGAGATTTTGCTCATATTCTTCACTCAGTCTTTTGCCTGGTCTGTCAATTGTATCTCCCCCGATATTAGTCGACAATCATATATTCTTTATATTAGGTCAGGGGATGTAAAGAAGTTGAGGCGGGTGTCTCTCACCTCAATTGTTGTTGTCCTGTGCGTGGTTCTTGCGTTACACTCTGCTAACCCCTCGCTGTGTAATGAGGTTCCAGCTTCCACGTTGTGGCCTAGTGGTAGCTGTAACCGAGTCTTGGGATCGGGTGGTTTAGAAACGGGCGCCTTGTTTCTTCACCGAATTCAACTGGCGTTCCTAGAGCCCGGCTGATCCTTAAGTTCCACCCGTCCGTGTTGCATCCGTCCTCCTCGCGGTCTTCCGAAAAAGTGTTCTGTCAGTGCAAATGCATTTCTGCATGGGTATATTAATTTGATTTATATGCAATAGCTACAATGTTTCTTTCATTGAATGTGGCATATGTTTATCCTGCTGTACCTTCAATTATATTGATCACCAAGTTTATGGTATTGACATATGTGTGCAAGTGTTTTGAAGCTTACATGTCAGCTTGTACTGATTGTAACATCCGTGTGTGTTCAGATGCCCAATGTGTGCTTGAAAAGTCTGGACGAATCACGTTGTAAAACAGGTTTACCCAATTGAACATAATTCGGTATGTATGTTTTGCCAAAATTTTGAAAACCCAATATTGATTGGAGTTTTTTCAACGTGTTTGGAGGTAGTTGACATGCACACGTTTCTAAGAAATGTGTCGCAATGCTTTTACCTTCACTTGACAGCTCATATCTCAAGAATAGGACACTGAGATGGATGATCTTTCATTTTTTACATTAAATTTGCAGCCCATGTGAGCAAAACCCAGAATTATGCAATCTACTCTGGTCAAGTGTGTTGTTAAGTCATCATCTGTTAAGTAAATGTCATTGACATAGGACAATGGGGCATATTATCAAGGAACAGTGTTAAAATTATTGCCGCTTTAGCGGCAGGAATCTGCCACTAAAGCGGCAATAATGGGCTTGATAATATGCCCTAGAGAATTCAATAAAAGCCCATGTTCTGGTGTTAACATGGGCTTCTATTGGAAATCCCTATGGCATATTATCAAGCCCATTATCGCCATTTCAACTGCAGTTTCCTGCCACTAAACCGGCGATAATTTTAACGCCGTCCTTCATAATAAGCCCTTATGTTTGGTCACCAAAATCTTGTAAACGTTCTGTTACCCAGACTGAAAACGGCCTTGGACTATTCTTACACCCTTGAGGCAAACAGAACAGTTTTTGAGAACCTAAAGCGCTGAATGTGGTCAAGTACCTGCTTTCAGGTGCTATGTTTTTTTTTATCAAGAAGGACTGCAATTAACAAAGCCAGTGGTTTCTAAGTTTATTTTTTATGCAATACTTTTGGCAAGGTGAGTAATTTGCAAGCTATGGAAGTCTGGAAGTCCACCATGATTACGGATTATTTAAAACAAACGTAATCTCTACAAGTCAGCTGGATATAGCATGTGATGCAAAAAGCCAGGAGAAAGTATGGACGCTGTTGGTGGAGTGGAGTTAGAGATCAAGGGGGTCTGATGATTAAGCCAATATATTTGTCGGTCCTGGTTTCCTCTGTTTCGGGGTAACCCGCGAAGAGGATGGAAAAGGAAACAGCTGTTTTCTTGTGTGGAATGGCTCTTCTCCAGATATTGGCAACTGTTATAGGATTGTCGCCAGCAAGAGATTTGGCAGAATGAGGACAAAAAATAAAATACAATTGAATTAAAAAAAGGTGCTATGTTTTGATGTCTAATGTGGTTTTGGTTTTTTTGGCACACTATCTTGTTCATTAGTGCTGCGCTGTGCCTGTTTTGCACAACAAATATGCATGTAGCTGTGTTCAAGCGCCAATAATCTAACACTAAACAGTGTGAATGTCTACAACTAGTAGTGGCAGCGTGCATGAGATATAGAGAATGATACACAGCTCTCGGCCTACAACCCGGAAGCCAGCAGCATTATACAGACTTTTAAACTTCAAATTTTAAAGAGAAATTATAAAAGTTGAGGAGAAGAAAAGGTCCCAAGAGAAACCAAGACAGTAATGGAACCCATCTAGCCACCCCTTCCTCCCTCCCCCAACTCCTCCGCACCAAGTAACTCATCATCACAATTCCCTTAGAAGAGAGCCATGTGAGAATCAGGATCAGGTCTGACTTTCAGGTATCAGTCGGGGAGCCCTCATTATCAGCTCAAGGAAGTACTCACAAAATTTACAGGTATTTAGGGCAGGTCACTTCTGGAAACTCTGCCGACAGGATCTTAATGAACCGGGCCCGGAGCTTTGGATATTTAGCTGCCCTGTTGTCCACCGTCAATGACATATATTCCATCACCAGTAAAACCCATAATTGATGAAGCCACAGTACGTGGTCTGGGATCTCCTCTGTGCCACATCATGCAAGCAGTACTTGCCACGTGGCATTCAGTGCTAGTGTCATTTGTCTGCCTCTAGCCGACCTCAGGGGAAAGGTCAGGGGATTGGAGAGTCCCAGGATCTTGTAAGCAGGAAAGCGGGGTATAGTTGTGTCAAATGCTTGGTTGATGTAATTCAGGACCTGATCCCAATACCTGGCCAGTTTGGAGAAGAGCCAAAGAAGATGAAAGAGTGAGTCCATTGGCCACATACCCACCAGCATTTTTTGGTACACCCCTTATTCCAGCTATAAATTCGTGCAGGTGTTAATTACCAATAGGAGGCAATTTTTAAGCCTATAGTAAATATTCTGCCATTCCTTGTTGATTAGAGTGCGCCCCAGTTCATCTTCCCAGTGTAGTTGGCCTTTGGTCTTGGGAGCGGAGCCCCTGTCAGAGAGGAGAGCATAGAGTTTAGAAATAATATATTTATCTCCATCTTTACATACTAGCCATTTTTCAAAGCAGGTCAGAGGGTGAGAGGATCCATGCTCATAGCCTGGGGAGGTCACCCAGTGCCTCAACTGTGCGTAATGGAACAAATCTGCCGCCTGTAATGAGTAATCCTGTTGCAGTCGGTTAAAACGAATGACCCCCAGAGGGTCGAATAGCGAGCCCACACACTTACAACCATGCTCACACCAGCAGTGAAAGTCCTCAGAGCTCATCCCTGGGAAAAGTCAGGGTTTTCAATAACCAGCACAATTGCATATGGGAAGTGTCTATGACAAATTAGTGTGTCTCCTGTAGTAGGCAAATATCACAGCCGGACGGCTTCAGAAGGGACAGCACCGCAGCGCACTTCACCGGGCTATTTAGACCCTGGGCATTTGGACTAACAATGCACAGATCCTGAGTCATGGGATAGGGGCATGAGTAGAGCAATCATATCCCTTCTGAGGATCTCATAGGCAGGACGCCAATCTCTTAGCTGGGGGACCCTATCAGTATGCATTTGCAGAGTACTAGGTAGTAGTGGTGGTGCAGAGGAGTGGGGAAAAAAAGTCAGAAAAGATCCCCAAAAAATAACAATTAAGCAATGATGAGAAGAACATGAGTTGACCAAAGTTTGTCAATGTATTATGATTGTTGTGGAGAGTCTGCCAGTCGCAGTATCCATTAACGCCGGGAGAGATGCCTGAGGGTTTGCAGTCACAGGTAAAGTGGGACATCAAGAAAGGCAGTTCTGTGGCGTCCCAGTCTTTCTGATGTCACTGCTTTGTCCTCTGTCAGCCCTTCAACTGGGAGCAGTTCCAGGTGATCCCCTTTTGCTTCAAGTCACTTCCGAGAGGGTGGATTCTCCTGAAAGGGCCTGGAGTACTGATTGCCGTTCTTTACTCATGGTGTTTAGGTCCGGCTTTGATCTAATGGGGGCTTCCTTGACCCGTCTCCAGCCAGACCTCTTCTGTCATCTGCGATCAGGGAAAAGGGCCTGTCCCTGTGACTCTGTGGGGGTCTTCAATATGAATTGGTGCGCAGGCTTCTCTGAGAGAACTCATTTGGTACAGAGTTCCATCGCAGCAAAAGGTGATCTGGAAGGGGTGACCTCATGAGTATGTTATGACTGTTTTCCGCATTGATCAGTAAACGGATGAAAGTCTCTCTGCTTTTGCAGGGAGACCCAGGAGAGGTCTTCCTAAAGAACTGGGAAATTTTCCCAGAACTGGAGTGGTGCACCTCTCGGGTTTTCTTTAGAATGTTCCCTTCTATTTGAAAGTCATGGACACACACCAAGATGTCAGCAGGCGTGTTCCTTGCAGGTCTGGGGGCCCCACTCTGTGGTCACCATCAAGCTGGGGTTTTGTCTCTCCTGAGTTGCCTAGGACATGTTGGAAGAGGTCCACAATAAAATCCTGAAGGTTCTTTCCTTCAGCATGCATCAGCACTCCCCAGATGCGTATGTCATTACTACGGGAACGATTTTCCATATCTTGAATTGTGTGCCTGTAGATCCACATGTTGTTCCTTGAAACGCAGGACTTCTTGCTGAAGCCACTATATCTCCCACCTCCTTCAGGTCACGACAGACCTCATGAAGATCAGCTGTGGCTCAAACTTCAGGGTTTGAAGGTCTCCCCTAAGAGATGCAAAAAGTGATTCCAGGAAGGACTTGGTGACAGGGCCATCCCCATCATCGGGGCCCTCCTTGTGTTCTCCAGCACTTTACCTGACTGTTTAGCATCTGAGGCTGCTGCCCCCTGTGTCACAAACATGTCTTTAAGGGAGTGATCCTTTTTTAGCCCGGTTCACAGTTATGGCGCGAGCCATAACTGAGACGTACGGTCAAGGGGGCTAGCTTGGCAGAGGGTATAGAACTAGCAGCCCCAATGAGCTAGCCGGAGTCACCTCCTGCATAGCTGCTTAAATGTGGCCCAGGTACCGGCCTCTCCATTCCAGACCCACCTGGGAAGCTTCAGTATCTCAGGCTGATATATCGGGGCCAGCCAATCTGGCAAGATCCAGTAGCTGCTGCAACAGTCTGTCAGGGGCTCATCCTGCAGGACTCCCCGTAGGCCAGCCGAAACCCAGGAGGCCACCACAGGCTCAGCCAAGGGCGAGAGGCCAGAGGACACTGCCAGCTGGGCCCTAAGTCTCCCCACCACCGCTTCCTCATATGGCCTCAACCTACAGCCAGAAATAGGGATTCCTTACTTAGCTGAGGAGGAATTTTCCCTAACACCATGGATGTCTCCGGTAGTAGGTGAATAGGGTCTTTGGGCACAAAAATGAAAAACTACTTGAGACATCCAGTAAGTAAGTACCCAAGCTAGAACTTTGGCGGTGCCATGTCGTACGGTTCATACTTTGTCAGTAAAATTGATTGTTTATTGGACAACATAAATATCAAAACTGTACGAGAATGTGTCCACACACACCATCAGGATTTGTTGGTCTGAGTCCTGGCTAGCTCACAGTGCATCATCTGTACCCCTAACCTAGCAAGATAATAGGTTTTATGTGCAACCTCAAAAAATTGACAAACCTGACTCCCCATGGAAATTGTGGAACCAGATCTAAAGCCGTTTTCTTTGGTAACTCATGCAAGCCCAAAGGTAAACACAAGAAATACTATTATTGATGCAACAAGATTCTTGTGTAAAATATATATGCTGCAATAATCAAAAGGAGGAAACCAAACAGAGTAATTAGCATCACATGTATAGTAAAGAAAATGAACAATTCAACCATTGTGCTGTTACATAGAATATATGCTTGCGTATAAATATAGCTATATTTATGTTCCTACCTAGCACTACCTATCCTAGTGTGCCTAGGGTGGGTGAAACTTCCAGAATCCATCTAGAGTGATGTAACTCCCCAATTGCCTGTGGGTATGTTGCAACTGAGAGCCTGACTTGGTGCATGGTTGGGCTCTTCCAGCTCAGGAGGTAAATAGGATTCAGTTGGGCAGGAAATCCAGCACGGGGGCAACCTCTACTGTGTCAACAAAATGCTCCTCTAACTAAACAAAGGAGTGATGTTGTTTATAAAATAAACTTCACCCATGTTGCCATGCTGAAGTTCCAGTCATGCTGTCATTATTGATTTTATTCTGACAAAACTGTCACGAGCGAATAATAACAAACTTCAACAGTTTGCGCAGTGAACTTTAGCTTTAATACAGAATGCTTAAGGCTACCTTTATATGCCTACAAAAAATGTAAATGTAAGCAAAGGTAATTTCAGAGAATATTATCCATATGGGCATGCAAGCAGACGTGTGTCAAATGTGAGCATTCAAGAAAGATGTCAACTGTAATATGTGAACATGTATAATTATGGTGTATTCGCCCTGGCCAATTGTGACCACATAACAACTCCAGTGCCACTCCAGTCCTGGACCCTTGGAAGTGAGTCTTAAGGTGCTTTGCCCAACTGTGGATCCAGCAGAACCAACACATCTTCTATGCTGCGTGGCACAAAACTGAGCAGAACCAACACATTGCCTCGGCCACAAGGGTTCTCCCAGCGCAAGACTCCATATCGCCCTTGCAGCCCGTATCGGAACCGAAGCATTTTCTAGACTGTGCGATGCATCCTTGACGCTGGACTTCGCATTGCAAGCTTATATCCATCGGCTCGTTGATGATGACGCAGTACTTCACATTGCAGCTTGGCTGGTCCTCGGAAATGACGCAGTGGCTTGTTTGTGCAATGCATCCTTGACGAGGGATCCCGCAATGCACCAGAACCAGGACGTCCACATGCATAACTGGGTCCCTGTAGCCGGCCACTCTCCATCGCACACTGCCTGAACTTGTGACTTTGTCCTATTCTGGCAGGAACGAATATCCAACTTTGCTAAATTTAATGGAATCTATTAACCAGCATATTTCCTGTTCTACTCTATTTTTCTATATTGGTGTGGTTTACATTTGGCATGATTCCAGGTCAAACCAAACATTTGAAAGGGTTGTTTAACACAAAATGTATTTAATGGAACTACATCTGAATAATAAACATTAAGCTTATCACCAGATGCATCAGAGAATATGGATAATTTGTCAAAAAATGCAGGCGAATTATGAACTTGTTTAGAAATTGCAGGAAATTGGGCCATTTGATTGAGGGAGTATGAAGACCCTTCTCAAGCAACAGCCACAATACCTTTTCGGTTGAACCACAAAGTCACTAAATTAATCTGTGCTTAACCCTCTAGTAGCCTGGCACAACATCAGTCAGGTTTAATTTAGAGGCTAAGCTTAAAGTATTTTTGCAGCACTCAAACAGTAATAACGTGAGAGTACAACACAAGAAAAACCCCACAACTATTTCGAAAAATGGAGAACAATTTCAAAAATGAAATGACACCAATAAAATCCATTCAGTTGAACCAGAGTTTTGAATTCTTAAATGTTTTAGTGCAAAATACTCCAGATATCTAATCACAGGAGACTCGGAAAAGGTTGACAGTTATGGTCGACCCCAACGGTGCATAGTCTAGCTAAATGACCCGTTACTCACCGGTAATATTCATTACTCCGAGTCGTAGCCCTACCCGTCCCAGTCCTAACTACATGAGCATAGCTCCTCCCACCAGAAACTCCCAAGCAACTTGAAACCCATCCCTTCCCTCCAGGTCACACCCATACCCTGAGGCATATAACCCTGAGACCTGCCAATCAACAACCTGTACCCAACAAGCACAAGAAGCCGAAACAGGGAGGGAGGGATGGGAACCTGGACTGGGACAGGGAGGGCTATGACTCGGAGTAATGAATATTACCGGTGAGTAACCGGTCATTACCTCCTCGTCAGCCCTCCCCGTCCCAGTCCTAACTACATGAGCAGATACCAAAGCAATAATCGGCTTCACTCAGTAACAAAAAACAGACTTTATTAAAGCACAGAAAGTCACACCACCAGAGTAGAACGCAACACAGCGTCCCCAAACCCAGCAGAATCAGTCCCCCCAACCACCAAACGATAATGGGACATAAAGGTGTGCGGAGAACTCCAGGTAGCAGCCCTGCAGATTTCAGCCATGGAAGCCCCTGAAAACAAGCCCAGGAAGCCGCCACCCCCCGAGTCGACCTTCCCTGAACAGACCCCGGAGCCAACACACCACAGGCCTCATACGCAGCATCCACAGCCCATCGCAGCCAACGACTGAGGGTAGCCCCAGAAGGCTTAAGACCCTGACCAGCCAGGCCAAAGGTCACAAAAAGGGAGTCCACCTTACGAAACGGCCCAGTACGCAACAAATAGATCTGTAGAGCCCTCCGAACGTCCAAACAGTGCAGCCGCACCTCAACCTCTGAAAGAGGATTAGGACATAAAACAGGCAAAACCAGATCCGCAGAGCAGTGAAAAGAGGAAGGGACCTTGGGAACAAAGGAAGGATCAGGCCGCAGTACCACCCGATCAGGAAAGAAACGTAAAAAAGGGGCCGAACAAAGCAAGGAGCCCAACTCCCCAATCCGCCTAGCCGACGTAATAGCCACCAGGAACAGCACCTTGATCGTCAGAAACCTCAAAGACACCTCCAGTAGAGGCTCAAAGGGAGCCCCCTGCAAAGTCCCCAAAACCAGAGGCAGATCCCAACTAGGAGCAAAGGACCGAATGACAGGCTTCTGAAGGAAGCAACTCCGCAACAAACGGGACACCAGGGGAACCACCGGGTCACAGACCGAACCCCGAAAGGCCCGAACAGCAGCCCACTGAGCCCTCAGGGAGGACACAGCCAGACCCAAGTCAAAGCCGTCCTTCAAAAAGTCCAAGACCAGTACCGGATCCACCTCCAATGCAGACCACCCACGCACCGTACACCAAGACTGAAAAGAAACCCAGTGCCGGGCATAGGATTTGAGAGTCGAAGGGCGCCTGAACCTCTGAATAAATTCCGCCACAGAAGGAGAACACCCCAATGCCACAAGGTTCATCCTCTCAACAGCCAACCCGCCAGCCTCAGGTGGACCAGACACTCTAGAGACAGAGGGAGAAATGACAAGGGACAAGGGACCACCGGCAACCTCCAGCAAGGCCCCACTGCCAACTTCAATAACAGAGGGAACCAAGGCCGCATGGACCAATCCGGAGCCACCAGGATCACCGAAGCCCGATCCAATTTGACCTTCAGCAGAACACGCGGCAGCAGGGCAATAGGGGGAAAGGCATACATCAGGCCCCCCTCCCACCGGAAGGACAGGGCATCCACCCTCCAAACCTCGGCAGAGCAAACCAGAGAACAAAACGTCTCCCTCAAGGCATTCCCCGGGGATGCAAACAGGTCCACCACCGGGACCCCGAACCGGGCCATCAGGCAACGAAAGACCTCCTGAGACAGGCACATGTCCGACAGGGAGGGAAACACCCTGCTCAGGCGATCCGCCTCTGAGTTCAAAATCCCAGGCAGATGTAAAGCCCTCAGAGACAACAAGTGAGACTCCGCCCACAGGCCTATACTTTGAGCCAACAAATTGAGGGAAGCCACCCTCGTGCTCCCCTGGCGGTTGATATAACACACCACCACCGTGTTGTCCGACCGCACCATCACATCCCTTTGGAGGACCCAAGGCAGAAAATGAGACAACGTCAACTGAACCGCCTTCAATTCCTGCCAATTTGAGGACATCTCCGCCTCCGGCACAGACCAAAGACCCTGCACAGACTCCTGACCCAAGACCGCACCCCAACCCAGTTCGCTGGCGTCGGTCGTCAGGACCAACCTCACTTGGGACACAAAGGGCGAGCCCTGTAAGAGGTTCCGATCCACCAGCCACCGGGACAACTCCCGGGCGATGGACACACTCCCCGGAACCAACAGCTCGTAATTCAGAGAGGCCGGATCCCAATGCTCCAGAAGATGATTCACAAGGGGGTACAAGTGTAAGCGGGCCCAAGGAACAATCATCACAGTTGCTGACATCAGCCCCTGAACACGTAACCACTGGCGAGCCGTGGAAGACCGAGCCCCCAACACCTTCTTCAGTTCGTGCACAAGACTCAGTCTGCGGGGCTCCGACAGGAAGACCTTCCCCAACCTGGTGTTGAACACCCCCCCAATGAACAACAGTTCCTGAGTGGGGTGAAGATGGGATTTCTCCAAGTACAGAATCCACCCGAACCATTGAAGGAGACTGCAAACCTCCCGGGAATGTGACTGAGCCTGAAGGAAAGAAGAGGAAGAAATCAACCAATCGTCCAAGTAAGGGAAAACCTGTATACCCTTAGCATGCAACAAACCCACCAAGGGCGCCAACACTTTAGTAAACACCCTCGGAGAGGCAGACAGGCCAAACGGTAATACCTGGAACTGGTAGTGATCCACCCCTACACAGAAACGCAGGAACCTCTGTGAATCTGCGTGCACTGGCACATGAAAATAGGCGTCCCGTAGATCGAGAGAAGGCAGGAAATCTCCCACCGACAGGAAGGGAAGAATCAACTGCAGAGTCACCATTTTGAAGGACCGATGAGGGATACACAAGTTCACCGCCTTCAGATCCAGGACCGGACGGAAGTCCCCATTTGGCTTTTGGATCAAAAACAGGATTGAGTAAACCCCCGACCCTGTTGACTCACAGGCACCCTCACCACAGCACCCTTTGACACCAAGTCCCGAACTCCTTCCAATAGAGCACGACATCTTGCCAGAGACCTGGGAACAGGGGTAGCTTTGAACACATCCACCGGAGGAGTCCCAAATTCTATTCTGTAGCCCAGCCGTACCACCTGTAGAACCCACAGATCCCGAACGAACTCCTCCCAGACAGGTAAAAAAGAGGTGAGGGGACCCCCAACCGGCACCTTCAAGGAATCCATCACATAGTCACGACTTGGAGGGACCTGCAGAAGAGGAAGCACCTTGTTGACCCCGGGACTTGTGGAAGGAAGGGACACCCCGGCCACGTCCCCTACCACGAAAGGGCTGAGCAGCCGCAAACTTCCCTTTCTGAGAAGAGCGGACCGGAGCCAACAATTTCTTGTCCTCAGCTGTCTTTTTAATCAAAGCTTCCAACGGCTCCCCAAACAGCTTAGAGCCTGTAAAGGGAATCTTCATCACGGCCGCCTTCTGAGCAGCTTCCGCCTTCCAAGACTTAAGCCACAACTGCCTCCTAGCAGCAACCGAGGCACCAGCAGCTGCCGCCGCAGCACTAAGGGAGTCGAAGGACAAGTCAGCCATGAAACGCAACTGCTGTTCCAACATGGACAAAGACTCAGAGGGATCCTCATCCTGCATGAGCTACGCAGAAATACCCTGACAGTCCTTAAGAAGCGACTGAACAAGATAGCTGGTGTAAGCAGCAGACCGAACAGCCAGATTGGAGGCTGCAAAGGACAGCTTCAAGGCCCCCTCGACACGCTTGTCCCCAGGATCAGAAGGCACCGCATCTTCAGACACCACCAGGCTCTGAGACGCCATACCAGCCAGCAGAGAATCCACTTTCACCACAGCCGGAAACTCCTCCGCGAATCCCTGCAAGGGATACCTCTTAGCCAGAAACCGGGGAAAGGCATGCCTGTCAACATCCTTCCACTCCCCCTCCAGCACCTTCCTCACAGACGTATGAATGGGGAGGCTTTCTGGATCTTTCTTTAGGTAATTGGCGAAGAAGTCTTCAGACTCTCCACCCTCTACAGGATCAGGGAATCCCAGATTGACTCGAACATGCTGCATAACACAGCGAAGGTCAGCCCCTTGGACAAAACGACCCTTCACCTCCTCATCAGAGTCAACGTCCGGATCTACCTCAGCCGAGGCATCCAATTTCTGTCTCTTAGGCCCCTTGGGATCAAGAGCCACAAAGGCCGCCGCCACAGCAGCCTCAATCATTTTCTGAATATCGGCCATGGAAGGAGCAGTGGAAGAACCAGCGACCACCTCCCCATCCTCACAGCCGAGCTCACGCACGTCTGCACCTCTACCCTCCATGTTACAAACAGGAGAACAGAAACCCAGACCCCAAGATATACCCAGACCAATCAAAGCAAAAATCCCCAAGGGCCAACCAGGGAATGCCATCCAGATCTGGAGCCAATCCCTACACAGGACCGAAGGTCGGCCTTCAAACCGCCCTATCAGAGAAGACTACCAACCTACAAAAGGAAAAGACTGAACAGGGCCCAACTGTAAGGACACGAAGAAACCCAGAAGACCCCACCCCAGGAACCAGTGAACTGAGAGGTAAGAACTCCCCAACAGAACTGCAGGAGAGCAGAGCCACCAAACCCCACAAGACCCTCACAGACAGCAGAGACAGGCCAAGGACAGGGAAAAACACCCTAGGGCCCCACAACAGCAGAGCAGCAAGAGGCCAAGACTCAAAATCAAGTCCCATTCAAATCCCTCCAGCAACACAAAAACGGCAATAAAGTAAATTGGGCCGCCAGTAGAGGGAGCCCCAACAACAGCAACGCGGGGAAGAGAACACTAACCCAGGAAACAAACATCAAAGTCGGACGAACCTAAACATCGGGCCCCCACGGACCAAACAAAGGCAGCCCCCCCCCCTCCCCGCAACCCCAGCCTCCACCAAGGATTGCAGGAAGCAAATAAAAAGGGGGAAAACACGGACTCGAAGAAACGAGCACCGAGAGTAAAGAGACAGAGAAGCCAAACCGGCACGCCCTTGGCGCGCTGAAAAAGCCAGCCACACACCCCCCCTCCCTCCCCGGGTGTACCCGCTAGAGCAGGGAACGAAACCGGAAGAGGGGAGGCCACAGCAGGGAGTCACCACCCCACACCAGGCAGTCCGGACCCCCAACCCCACGGTCCCGCTGCAGCAGGGACTCAAAGCAAATGCCCACAAGGTAAAATAAAAACGGGCACAATAGGGGTTAAAAACGGGCGCTTAACATCCCGTCTCACACTTACCAGACAGGAGGCCAATTCCAGTGCTCCCCTCGATGAAGTCTGCTCGGAAGTGATTCCACAGAAAAAACAAACAGGTTGTTGATTGGCAGGTCTCAGGGTTATATGCCTCAGGGTATGGGTGTGGCCTGGAGGGAAGGGATGGGTTTCAAGTTGCTTGGGAGTTTCTGGTGGGAGGAGCTATGCTCATGTAGTTAGGACTGGGACGGGGAGGGCTGACGAGGAGGTAATGAAGTGGATTAGGTCAGACCTCGTCTTACCTGCGGACTTAGAAGAAATTTAGAAGAAAATTTGTGAAAAGGTAAAGTTTAGCACGGGAAGGCAACTTGCGGTGTCCAAGGCTTCGTCCTAAGGGAGCCACTAAATGTATTTTCGGTGAAGCTTTCTATGTTCGGACTTAGTCACTTTTTGGTAGTCAAAAATCTCCAGCCGGATGAAGCTGCAGGCTGTAGGTGATGAGGTCTCCATGAGGAAGGATTTCATTCTGAAGAGGTGTAGCTCAACAGGATTTGCTGCTGCGGAGAAGAATGTAGAGGGTGCAACTGTGTATTCAGGCCATAAGGGCGATTCACATTGGGTGGATCAGTGAGCAGGTAAGTCTCGGTCATCTGTTGGTACACAGGTCACTTTTCGATAGAAAATCTTTAAAGTTTTAAGTTTCTTTTTTTGGCAGTTTGAGCACCTTTAACACCACTTCCAAAGGTCCAGGGCTGAGGGAGATCCACTTGGATGGCAGCATTCACTTTAGGCAGGGTTCAGGTAGGAGTTCAAGGTTTTTAGAGCTTTGTGTGTCCCTGAAGCTCAAAACAAAAGGCCACCCAACTAGCCTTTGGAGTCACTCTGGTAGTCCTGGGCTCACACAGGAAGGCAGGCCTCAAACAGTAAGGCAGTCCCCTGAATGTAGAAGGCAGGCTTCAAACTTCAGGACAGTCCTCTGGTAGCAACAAGGCAGTACTCTGTAGTACAAAGCAGTCCTTCAGGGGGCAATCTGCAGGTCCAGGAGTGGACCAAAAGGTTGGTCTGAGGGTCCATTATTAATATCTGGTGTCAGCTTTTAGAGTGGGAGAAATGTCTAGACTTCTCCCCGCGTCTAGTGCTGGAATTTGCCTTCCTCCTTTGCCAGGCTCCAAGAGGTCTAGGTGTACAAAGGGATGCTGTCAACGTATTTGCACGCGTGCTGAGGCAGCCCCTTTGAAGTGTAAATGTGGAAGGGTAACAGCTTCCCCCTCCCATGCTGCCAACACCTTGTCCCCCTTTGTCTCTCGGTCTGGGAGAAATACACAAAGGCAAACTGCCAGCTATACATAGTCTGGTGACCCAGGGTACAGACTGCACGCTAAAAATGGTTTGGACAAGAAAATGCCAACTTTCTTAGAGTAAACGTACAAGAGAGACTCTATATTCCCTTGAGGGTTTGGGTGTTTAGGTATTAGAAATATCAATTTCAAAGCCCAGAGAATGTCTTAATACATCATTTATATTGGAAATTAAAATCAAGAGAATTCAATTAGATAGGGGTTCGCAAAGTAATCTTCACAGATATTGACAATAAACATTGCAATCATTTTCGACCTCATTCAACAATATGCCAATGTATGTTAAATCCCACTTTCAATATATAACACAAAAGTCTGTCTCTCACAGAAAAACTAGACTTACAACATAAACTTAAAAATAACTAAAAAGAAAGTTTGGTTAGGTATCGACATTTCGGTCTCTGTAGTTATGCATCTATGATCTGTCACTTCAGTCAAGTGCTGATGCCGTGCTCATGCATGCCAAATGACTAGTATATTTATGTGTCAAAGTGTATTTATTTGAATGCACCCAATGTTGCCACTTTTCCTCAGCCAACTTTCAAAAAGATGGATTTTCAGAATTGTGACCCAAGATCTCACTTTGCCATTAAAGTTTATTTTAAATTACAATTCTTTTGAGACAAAAGGCGTATTTACTACCTGTTCAAATCAAAGAAGATGTCTTATTAATAGTCATAGGATAACCCAATCATATCCTCTGGGAGAGATAGGCCTCACAGCAGTAAAGAAATTAATTTAGGAGTGTTTTACTAGTAGGACATGTAAAACTTAAAATAACATGGCCAACTTCTTAAATACATTGCACCCTGCCCTATGAGCTGTTGATGGCCTACACTAGAGGTTACTTATATGTATTAAAAAGGCAGGTTTAGGCATGACAAAAGGTTTATTTTGCCAAGTACAATAGGTAGTTTAAAACTGCACACAGGCTGCAATGGCGCACTTGAAAAATGTTTTAAAGGGCTTCGTCAGTGGGTGGCATACTAACTGCTGCAGACCCACGTGTATTGTTTAATTTACAGGCCCTGGGTACATGGAGCACCACTTTACTAGGGCGCTTATACGTAAAAATAAATTGTGTCAATTGGGTGTAAACCAATATGTACTATGTTTAAAGGGGGGAGCTTAAGCACGTTAACACTGATTAGCAGTGTAAACGTGCACAGAGTCCTAATGCCAACAAGAACAACATTCAAAATAGAGGAGAGGTGAAGGCAGAAAGTTTGGGAGTGACCCTGCAAAGAGGGCCAAGTCTTAATAGCTGAAAAGCAAAATGTTGCATGCATATGCTGAGAATTTCATATTTTGATCCTTGAAAGTATACCCAGTGTATATAGTTGATCCCCAAAGCTTCTTTAGATAACATTCTAATGTGAGAACTCAAATAGGAGGAAGAGTGTGCAATCTAGCGTGTTGCTTCTTTTCAACTGGAATTAAGAAGTCTGAAATCTATTAACCACAGCAGAAGATTCTGGGAATGGTACAAGATAGAAGCAAATGTAAAAAATGTATGGCCATTACAAATGCCATAGTAACTATGTATTTAGGAATTGCCAGTTAACTTTGCCAAAGCCTTTTTCTGCATCAAGAGTGATTGAAGCAATTAGTTGCTTTATTTTTGAGGAGCCATGAAAATTATTTACAAATTGTCTGGACTTATCTGCAATCATCCTACCTATTAACTCCTATATGATGCAGTAGGACATGCTCAAATCTTAGAGCAAAGATCTTTGCCAATATCTTACACTCAATGTCAATAAATGATACAGGGTTATTCCACCATAATATCAAATAAGAAATATTTAGGGATGTAAATATAATGTCAAAACTATTGTGATGTCAAAAATGTTGAGGAACAGCATATACAAGATATGAATATCCTTTTTCAGGGACTTTTAAAGGGATATTGTTTTTTTAAATATTGTTGTATATAATATGCTTTTAGATTAGTTTGTCATGTTTTATTTGTTTTTGTTTTGTAAATTATTATAATTTTAATTTTAAGTGTGTGTACTTTGTTTTGGTAGAGTTTAGTTTATTTAAAAAAATGAAATATATTTAATGATTTTTTAGTTTTTATATACGTATATTTATTGCTGGATTTGTGGAGGAATGGAGGTTTGTTTGTAATATTCATTATTCATTTTTCATCATTATTTTTAATTTTCATTGTGCGTAGTCTGATTATTAATTACATAAAATATTTTATTTATAAATTATTTAACAGATAGTCGTAAAAAAGGTAATAAATTGCTGTCATTTTTAATCAATTAATTTGAATATTTTGTAAATTATATAATTTATTTTAATAATTGCATGCTAAATGATTGCAGTATCTTGACATCGATTATGTTTTAGTGTTACTAGCTAACTTAGGGGGCGATTAGGATTAGCCACCGCCGGCCCGGAGGATGCAGAATCACCGGTGCGGCCCATCAAAGCACCCACTGCCAGATTAGGATGGCGGTGTGATCAGTGGCGGACGGCAGGTCCGTCCGCCGCTGATCCGCGGGGTGTTTTCCGCAATTTGGTGGCGGTGTCTGTAAAAACATGCTTTTCCGCAGCAGATTGACCACCGTGGAGAAAGCATGTGAAAAATTGCTGCTGGGGGGCCCTTGAGGGCCCTCAGGTTGTCGGGAGGTGGGGGGTGCACATGGGGGGTACCCAGCATTTGCATGTACAGGGTGGCGGTCGCATCCTAATTCGCACGGAGGGACCGCTGCTGCCCCTGCGGACGGTCCCTCCACCTCGGGGGTGGAGGACAGGAGCAGGTCCGTCCGCCATCCTAATGAGGCCCTTAATGTGTATAGTTCAATTTCTTTCAAGCTTTCTTTTAAATTGTTTTTGTGGGTGTTTAATTTTTGGGTAGTAGGTTTGGGAAGTGTTTTAAATATATGCATTTTGTAATGTTTTTTGATTAATAAATGCATTATTTAAATTTGTAGTTATTTCTTTTTTTAATTTCATATTGTAAAAAATGTATATTTAATTTCCTTTATTTTATGTTATTTTTATGTGTATATTTTTTGTATTTAGTGTTGGGAATAGTACATTTAACTTTTCCAGTGTCCAGCACTTACCCAACTTGCTTAAATTGGAGTGAGAATCATAAATATAGACTTTCCAAAGACCATCATTTTCCCTATTTGTGCTTATTTTGGAGGGGGAATAGTAAATTTGACCCCGACAAATTACAACATTCCCTTTCTATTGTTTATATTATGGAGGGAATAGTAAGCCTGGCCTCTTCAAACTCCTACACTTTTCCTACTGTTACATAGTTTGGAGCGGGAGTAGTAAATGCAACCCTTCCAAAGTTCAACAGGTTATATATTGTTTTGAGTGAGATTAGTGAATCCCAACCCTCCAAAGTCTAACACTTCTCCCACTGTTGCTTATTTTGGAGCGGGAATAGTAAATTGGGCCCCCACCAGTCACATATTTTTGTGTGAATTTTTTGTTTTGAATTCTAATTAGGTATTATTTTAAGGAGCACTTTTTTAAAATTACTTTTCCATTTGCATTTTTTATTGTATTTGTTAATATTTGCTGTGTAGTGTTTATATGTATTTTAAGTTATTTTAATTATTTTTTATTTTATTGTTCACTACATAAATGTATTTCTATAATATGTATACTATAAATGTTAATTTTATATATTTGTATTTTATGTATGTAAGTTACAAAAGTTAATGTTATCTTAATTATAATAAATGTGTTTTTTCAGTGTAGTATTTTTTAGGAACAGATATTTTTCAAGTTCATAAAAATTCTATATACATACCTATTTTGTGACAGTATGTTTGTCTTCTATACTTTTGTAGTTGATATTTTGTTCTTTAACTACAAAGTAGGTAAAATCAATATTTTTGTCCTCAATATTGTTTTGGTGAATATTTTCTAGCTCCATATTTCCACTCCTCTATTTTCTCATACAACAGATATATTTCGATTATGTTCTTAAAGGATGATATAGTTCTCCTTATTGTGAATAAAAGAAATATAAGCTTCCATAAAGGTGCCATAACCCTTGTCAATAGAAATAAATAACTGACCATATAGATGAGTTTGGAAATGAAACAGCAAGAAACGTGAAATAATTCTACTGTAAAACCATCAAGTCCATGCATTTTGCCTTTGTTGAGCATACTAAGCGCTACTTGATGCTCCTTTATATAAAAATTATTCTCCATGGTGAACAAGACAATGGAACTTATAACGATGCCGGTCGGAAAAGCCATCTGTGGGAAACATTTGACCACCATGGCTGGGGACTTTCCTGCAGCCCCATTATAATACATGCACTGGAAAACTGTGACTGCAGCGGTTTGAAAGACCTTAATACCAACCAATGTGGTTGTAAAGCTTGCAGCTCCGCCCCATGCGGTCGAAAAGCCAGTGATTTCATATACAGAGAATAAACATACCCCTACAGACTACGGTGCATGTGACATTGTTCAGAATGCTCACTCTTTCAGAGTTTCCTTCAGGACAGCTAAGCGTTTTGGTGGGTAGCTACTAAGGTGGAGGAGGTGTCCCTGGCAATGGTCTGCCATATTGAGCTTTTGTCCAGATGTAGTGATATGTTTACCGTGCATGGGTGCATATCCTGATGTGGCATGAGAGCAGTTTTGGACAAGTTCTGCGAATGTCAGCAGCTGTGAGATGAGTGAGCTTCCAGCTGTGCCAACAGAGGCAATAATGTTTGCTGTGGGTTGTGAGTTGCATGTGGTCAATAGTCATAGAGTATGTTGTTGTTGATGGTGGTAATGTTGTTAGCTGATGAGCGTGAGAGTGCAATGAGGGGCCTCTTTGGAGTGACTTCCTGGATAATGGAGAGTGATACCTGTGCTGCCATGAGTGGTGATGTTCTTGTTCCTGAAGGTGATAGCAGATATGGAGGTCCCTGATTGTAGTGGTGTCCGCACATTCCTTTGAGTCCAAGCAGTGCTGTCAGGTAGCAGGACCTTAATAGGTGTGTGGCCCCCTCATGTTCCGTTATGGTTGTTGTGGAATGTAAATAGGTAATGAGTTCAAGGAGGATGAAGGGTGTGATATTTGTGTATTGACCCTTTCCGCAGACCAGTGCATGTGTCTGGTCTGTTGTAATAACTGGAGAGAGGTTGTGTAGGCCAGAAGTATGTGTTCTTGAGTGCACTGAGTTGAGTGGGGCCAGACACGTAGGGAAGGTCTCCTCTGCCTTGCGAGACCCCATCACGGGTGCTTTACCACGCAGTGGGTCCGAAGATGGAGGCTGCGATCGGGGGCCATCCCCCGGTAAGAGCTTCTGAACCCTGCCAAGCACGGGAATCCTCTCCGGGCCAGCTGGAACCCCGTCTTGTGCCTTTGCAGTGCAGCAGGCAGGAGGATGGAACCCAGGGTGGGAGGGCCTGCCCCAGGGCTTTGCTGGGCCCTTGGGCCAGGCCGTTGCTCCTGAACCCTGCAACACAGGTGAAGACTCCCTGAGCCCAGAAAAAATGGTAATAACACTTGTTCTACCATTTTTATTCCCTTAGATTTTGGACCCTAGCTCAGCCAGCACCCAGGGAAACCTAGCCAACCGAGGGCTATCCAGGGTGGGGTGACTTGTGTGGCTCTCACCACATTTTATTACCCAGAATCCCTTGCAAACCTCAAACATTGACTATAAAATACACATTTTTTCTCACATTTTTGTTATGGAAAGTTCTGAAATCTACAGGGAACAACAAACCTACTTCCACCCAGCATTCCTCCAGGTCACCTGATACAAATGACAGGAGAAGCTCTACCCCTGCTCCCAAAGCTGGAAAAACAAAACAAAAACAAAACAACAAAAAAAATTAAACCCCACTGCTGTAAAACAGCAGAGGGGTTTTCTGGACGTGTGCAGAGGGCATAATGGTTACGTCCTTGGCACGCGCCCACCGAACGTCCTTGGCGCAGAAAGAGTTAAAGTAACTATTCATGCTGTACTCACACAGACTGCCTTCACACTGCTCTCAAGATACTGGCGACAAGTCGCATACATACATGACTTGTGCACATAGCACTCATAGTGAACTGTTCATGGTACACTGCAAACATTTCAGACCATGAGAGCAAATCATTCACACTGATAGCACAACCCAGGTCACCGCACCGTTTTTATAGTAAAGCCACAGTCAGTCGACCCCCTCCTTTATAACACAGACTCATGTGCCTCTGCCCTCTCTTCACCAGCTGTGCATTTCATATTTTTCACGGAATTTAAAACTAATGCTTCGAAGAAGTATCTTCTCAATTTTCGTATATTGTGATCTTAACTATCAAAATAAAATGTGACCAATGGTATATGCTAATGTGCTTTAACCTGCAGGGTTTCTGCAATCTGAGGAGTCGAACTGCTGAATGACCTTGGCAATTTATCTAGTTCTGCTGCAAAGCAATTAAGATAGTGAGATCAGAATAACTTTTATTTTTGTAACCTGGCTATTCAAGTAAAATCTCAGTCCTATAACATGGTACTAAGAATCTTCTTGTCAAAGGCACCGGGGGAGGAGGGGGGGGGGCTAAAGGTACCGTAGGGAAAGCAGAATAGAAGAAAGTGTTGTGTGAATTTCCAGTGCTTATGAGCACTGCTTCTTCTGAGGCACAGAATGTGCATGCAATGTTTTGTTTCAGGCGCATAATTTTCTCATAAGCAGATGCCTGCTTTGAAAAATAGTGCTCCTGGATACTGGGGAAGAATGAAGTATTTTCATCGTTCATTCGTTCTCCCTCAGAACTGCCTTTAAACCTACGAGTTATTACCCAATTTATTTGAAATCTTGTGCTGCAATGCACACTCTTTGGTGCCCAATGTTTCAAGGATATTCTTGAGGGAACGCCCTCCCTCCAACTCCCCTTCCGGTTAGTGTTTATCTGATATGAATGTTTTTGCAAAGCTTGTTTTTCCCTGCCTGGCTCTGATATTTAAATTCAACTTTACCTGTGTTGGTCATATTTTTAAGGGTCCTGCATTCTGCAAGAATGAAAAAAATATAGCTCTGACCGAAAATAGAATTAGTTTCCTGTGATTACTCTCAGGTATATGTTTTCCAAACCAAGTGCCCCCTCCCAGAGTTAACCCTGCTTGCTAAACCCAAAAATTCAAATGCGAAAGTACGCATTTTTAGTTAGTGTGAAATAATGCCTGAAATCGTGAGTCACCAGAGGTAACTGCTAGCAAGCATCCAAAGACTGCTCAGAACCCAGAAAAAGGCCTTAAAGCCTTTTGACTCGACATCTGCCATTTTCAAACAGTTACTGTGTTAGCTGCTTATTTTTCGAGCTCACATTCTCAGCAGGTTTGCATGCAAGCCTTCTTCATTTTCAATACAATTGGAATTATATTTTGAGAGGAGGTCACTTTTTTGGCATTAACAGACATTAAGGGTGGTTTTGAGCCTTACCCATTTCTGTCTGACCTCCTGTCTATTCTCATTTCGGATCCTCCTCAGTGATAGAGTTAGCCTGGCATACAAGGACCTTCCTAGCATCTTCCCTTGCAGAGATGCTTATTTCTAACACTTCTCTTTTCTATTGGTAGCCTTGAGGGAAGTCTGTTCTTTTTCAAAGCTCTTTGAGAAACAAGACATATTTCATCCGGGCATAAATATACATTTTAACATAATTTTCAAAAGAAAAAAACATAGTGACACTAAATACATGGTTTGAATGTGATTCCGTTATTACTCACTCTAATGAAATGATTTCGAAGAACAGTGTATATCAGTGCTGGCAGGTTAGTTTTGGAAGAGTGGCTTCATACCTTTAGATATGCTGCTTTGCCAGAATGTTCAACTGGAGCAAACGGAATACTTATGGTATCTTTAATTCAGCCTTTAATAGGGTGGGCCTTGCCATAAATACTTCTAAAAGATTGTGATGGGTGACATATGCAATGATAAGTAAAACAACACAATCATTTAAAATGTAAAGAATGTAATAACTAAACCAAAGTTATGAAATAGTACAAATTAATTAAGTAAAATTGAAAATACATGGAGCTAAATGGATACCAATAACTATGATCAATAGAAATAATTTGGAACAACTATTAACATATACATCACTATGAACCAATGTGGTGCAAAACGATAACAATAAAAAATAAGTCTCACTGTTTCTACTAGTCTTACACCTTTTAAACTCGGACAGCATGGAAGGACACAGAGAGAAAGGCTTTCTGTGTCCTAGCATTAGGGTGAGTTTGAAAGGTGAATTTCTGACCACACTGCGTAAAATGAAATCAAGACTGTCAGACTGGAACTCGTTAAAGTAATTAATTGATGGTGGGAGAACAAACAATAGAGTGCTTCAATGTTAAAGAAAACAATTGTCAACCAATAAGTCATGTTATTCAGAAAAAGTGTACTAATTAGACCGCCATTCATGTATTACTATAGTGCAAAGGCCAGATTCTAGTTATACCACTGTAGCATTAACTTCACATGGGAAACCTGTCTCACAGATTATATGTTACAATTACTTTAAATATGTAAACACCTCTCCTAATAAGCATATTGAGTCTTCAATGTGAGTTTACCTTGCTGCACAAATTTAAACCCTTGCAGCCTGAATTTGAGTAAATGCTTTTTTTAAACAAATACACATGAAAAACACCATGGCATTAACCATATACACCAAAAGTTCAGAATGTAATATACTGTTTATTGCCATTGTTGAAGGTGGGTAGAGGTGAACCTCTCTATTATATGCTATTTATTGCCATTGTTGAGAGACAAGAGGGGCATTACAACACAGTCAAGGCTTCTCCTCTTGTGAGTCATGCACCAACCATATGCACTATAACATTTCATCTCATTTCAGACCACATCACCCGTTAATTGTTTATCCACTCTCAACAAGGGTAATAGTATCATGTTATGCTGCACATTTGCACTGACCGGTGTTTGTATCAATAGGAGGCTATAGCTGTATTTCCTGATATTGGAAGTCTATATTATACAGTGCATATTGCCAGGATGAACCTGGGATCCCTTTATCGAGAGTTGAGAAGACTATTAGTATGAAGGAACTGAAATTCTGAGGCCTTGAAGAAGCAAATTAATTTCGGGAAACACGTGCTGGCTTGGCTGTTCTGTACCACTCCTATGTGAAGAGAATTTTGTGATCAAGCATATGATGTACTTCAAATGTTACTCCTACCAAAGTTGAAGACAACTTGTTTTGTGTCTGAACAAGGACAGGCGACAATAAATGAATTTTGCATGGACACTTAAGATGCAAAGAGTGTGTTTTTATCAGTGCATAACCTACCATTAGCATATTTGTACACATTAAAGTCATGTGATATTTAGCTGAAAATGTCAGTTAAAATGTAAGTTTAAACTAAAAGAAAAACTCAAATTCACCAGTGATAGGTAACTGAAGTAACCATAACTTGCACCGTCTCCATCCACAGTGATGTTATCAATTATGTAATTTTAGTTGTCATCAGTGATGATAACAATGATGTCATAAAACATGTCATTATTGTTGTAGTATGTTTAGTCATAAGAAACGTATGACGAGAATACAAATTATAGTTACTTCAGTTAACTATAACTGTTTAATTTCAGTGTTTTTTATTAGTTTAAAATATTACGGTTTAACTGACATTTTCACCTAACTAGAACAGCACTTTAACCTTTGTTTTTTAAGTACATATTTGAGTTTTATTTTAAAATGTTGACGTTTTGGTAATTTATTAGCAGACCTAACTATAACATCGATGTAACCTTTGTTTTTTTTACATAAAGTAACAATATAAAGAAATGTAATTTCAAGTAAGGCAGACCTGCTTGCTTTGTCAAAAGATCAGAGCACCAAAATATAAAAGGGTGACCGATTGGCTTTAAGAAGGATTCAGCACATCTACATATAAATAGTCACCACAATAATTTATCAATAACCATATTGCAAAGTATTACTTATAAGTACATATCTGGTAATGCATAATCATGATTGTCAAAACAAATAATTTAAAATGCATTTAAATTCAAACAAACATAAATATATGCTTGTCTTTCTTTAACACTCTTCAGGTCACAAAATGAACCAACCACAACCATGGAGCCAACCACAATGCGCCCCTGCACTCTAGCTGAGTATACAGCTTTTAAAATGATGGTAAGCTCTCCTGGGGTCATGCATTTAATGGCCCAGGAGACTTACAGTTTTTAAAAACTTCCCTGGGGGCTGCTGTGCTCCTTGCAGCCACTGCAAGACTTTTTTTTATATTGGTGGTGATGCCTTTGCCCTTTCTTGGGGCACCACAACAACTGGAATATATAACATAACATCCTGATCGGCCTTGTAGGTGACGCCGGCATCCAGGGGTCGGCTCTGAGGTGGATTTCCTCCTTCCTCAGTAACCAACACCAGGCTGTCCGCCTTACCAACTTCTCGGCGGAGAAAGTCAGGTTGACCTGTGGAGTCCCCCAAGGATCCTCCCTCTCTCCCCTTCTTTTTAACCTGTACCTGTCTCCCCTGATCCGGTCCCTGCACAAAAGCAAGGTCACTGCTTTTAACTACGCAGATGACATCCAGTTCGTGTTTGATATTGACTCTTCTGATACCTCAGTCAATAACTTTCAGTCCACCATGAGCCTCATTAGCGATTGGATGTTGGCCAATCAACTAAAACTTAACCCCGATAAGACTGAGCTGATCCTGACTGGAGGCCCCTCTAACCCATGGAACTCTAACTTTTGCCCCCCCCCCCCCTCCTAGGCAATCCTCCCGTCCCGCGGAATCTGTTAAGAGCCTAGGGGTTATAATCTGCAAAGATCTTTCCATGTAGCCTCAGATCGGTGCAGTGGTGTCCTCTTTCTTCTTCCACCTTCGCAGAATTAGAAAGATCTCTAGATTTTTAACTACGGAGGCCTTAACCCTGGTTCTCCTGGCCTTGGTCATTTCCCGCATTGACTATGCCAACTCACTTTATGTTGCCATCCCTGCCTATCAACTCCGTCGTCTGCAACTGGTACAAAACCAGGCAGGTAGGCTCATCTTTCACCAACCTAGACACCACCATGTTCGTCCCCTGATGAAGAGCCTCCACTGGCTCCCAGTGGCCAAACGCTGTGAATTCAAATGGGTCTGTACTACCTTTAAAGCCTTGGCCGGTCTTAGTCCAGCTTTCATCTCCTTTTTGATCCTGCAATCTTCGCTCCTTTCACTTGTCCTTGCTTAATACCCCCACCTTCAAACGAAAGAAAGACAGTGGTCTCAGATTCTCTTTTCTCGCGCCTCACTTCTGAACTCCCTCCCCTTGGAATTCAGATTAACAACATCTTACACCCATTTTAGATCCCTTTTGAAAACCCTGTTGTTCTCTCAGGCGAATGAGTAAGGCTCTGCCTGCCATTCATTCATCTGCCGCCCTGCTTTCACAGTGCCAACAAGCCTTTTGGTGAAAGTGCGCTCTATAAATAATTTTAACATAACATAACATAAAAAACAAAGCCCATGCAGCGCATTATGGGATGCTCCAAGGAGAGAGAAGTAAATAGTATGAGTGGCATAACTACTTCAATAGTGAAGCTGTGAGGCCACAACTATTTTTTTCCTCTTTTGTTTTTACTGGGTGAGGCCGGGTCACCCACAGCCTAATATTTAGTTATTTTTTATGGTAGAGCGGGGAGCTATCTCTTGCCAAGCCATTCCTATGTTTTTTTTGGTGCCCCAGTCCCACCCAGGGCACCCACAACATTAAGAACTTGTGGGGCTGTCTGGGACCCCTAACAAGGGCCTGGGGGTCAGGGTACCCCTCCTCTCCCACATTATTACATATTTGCTTTTTTTCATACGACAATGGGACTGAGTCCCAGAGTCATAAAATGGCAGTCACAACTTTGTTTTCATGTTACAACCAGCCAATCATACCTTGCTGTGATCTTGCGCTACTGCAGTAATCTGCTGTAGTACCGTGGTACCACAGTGTCACAATATATACATACATTTTGATTCACACCAAATGACAAAAAGCCCACTTTCTGTTTTTGCTGTAGTATAGTTTGCTTTTCCTAAGGAAAATTGCATGAGGGAAATGTGTTTTGGGAACCCCCATTTTACTCTGCCCCCACTGCAGGGACCATCCTAAAACTTTTCATAAAGGAGCTGAGTTGGCTCAACCTTTTTTTTGTGGAAAGTTTTGTAAAGATTCATCAACTGGCAACAAAGTTATTAGCAAACCAAAAAATCAATTTCCCATGAAAACCCAGCCCCAACAATAGGTACAGATAGAACCAGTGTTGTTAGGTCTGAGTTTCCAATTTTTTGTTTTCTTCATAACATTGCTGCCATTTGATGTATCTGCAGTAAATTTCCCCCATAATCCACTTTAGGTCTTTCATACAATGTTTTGCAGAGATCTTTTAATTAGGGGCAAGAAAAAAAGGGCATCCAAACCTGTTTTTCCATTTGAATTCCCAAAGGAAGTTTTGATATCTTACAGAGTAAAAATAGCTAAACAGAATTGGGCTTCTTTTGGCATGGAGGAAGAACTTTTCTCAAGAAGAGTCTTTTTTTGTTTGGTATAAACCCATTCAGCAGTCTTTCATAAATTTGTGTTGGGAAAGAAGGGGTTAAAGAGTTGGGGATATCTGGACGATTGGAGCCTATGTAGGATTCGGGGAGCCAAAAATTTAAAAAAAAATCCTAGCAGCTTTTGCTTTCATTTGCCATTATGGACTGCAGATCCAAAAGGATCTAAATGTCTGGCCATACTCTGTCCCTCAGTCCTAAACTAGCTAAAGTAAAATGGCACATAAAGAGAGGATGAGCACAGGCTCTCCATGCCTGTGTAACCAGATCTCAAAGGGACCCTGCCTGGGTTAAAAAACTAAAATTAAGTTCAATTTTGTCGCAGGGGACAACTCCACCCAAGGAGAGTTGGGGACAGGTTATGGTCTAAGGCCGTGTTGGGTAGTGGGACTTGACTGTCTCTGGAGAGATGGGGTAAGGGACTTGCCAGACGTTAGCATAAAATTTACAATATGATCATAAAACCAGATGACATTCACTGAAAAAAAAACAAAGATTAAAGTGGTATTATAGTTATGTTTGGTAATACATTTTAACATACACCGGTAATGTGATCTTAACATATGTAAAAAAAGCTGAAATTTAATGTAAAAAAACAGTTAAAATGCGGTTATAGTTAGAAAACAAAACTTGAAAAACACTTTAGTTCACCATGTACAGTTTACAGCACTAACTATAAACCGACAGTAGTGTAGAAACCAAGTTTTGATATTTATCTATATTTAAAAATGAATGCAGAAAAGAAAATATATGGTTTTCTGTCTTTCTTTATCTGACAAATCAGTTAAAACTGAAATCTGGGAACCTCATCTATAAACCTTTACATAATTTTGAACAGAAATTGGTAGAAAAGGGCCTACAGTCATAGATAGCATCATATACAGCCTAAAATGACTGTATTTACATATGCTGTTGCAAAGAATAGCTATAGGGTACAGCCTGATAGCGAGTGCACCAGTGTATGGTGAAAGTTATAGAATGCACGGTTTATCTTCTAGTAAAGATTTGTATGGAAGCTGCACAGCTGATTAAACAAGATACAGGCTAAATGCACTGGGTGTGGTTTAGAGGGGCATGTTTCAAGTTAGGTTCTACCTTAAAGGCAAGTCTATTTCCAAACCTTTATGAGAAAAGCCAATATTTCTCTTAACAATAGATTATGTTCCTGTGTGTTTCTGGCCATATTAGTATGTTAGGATTGTGCAAAACAAGGACCCCCTGGAAACTAGAGTAAATACTCTACTCCTAGGACAGGGATAACAATATGTGTGAGAAACTTCCTAGGCAGTAACAATATGGAAAACAATCAGCATGAAATGACAGAAAGAACTAACTAAGATTAAAATGTCAGTTTAATAAGCACAATTAAAAATCATACAATTAATAGTATAATATACACTTAATAACAATGAAAATAAAAGACATAATCAATATACAAAATTGCAAACAGTATCATCAGCTTGTACACATTATAATAGTTTCTAACCCTAGAAACCAAACAGTGAGTGGCGAATAGAGTCGACGCGCGTTTCAGCGTGGGACACGCCTTCTTCAGGAGGCACAATTTTTGTATCTACAATAATTGTTAAGTCAAGATACACTGTATATAGCGATAACCTCAATTTAAAATTCGATGATTAAGCTGAACCAGCAAGCAAAAAAGTCCTAGCTCTTAAGAGAAAATTTGAGGGTCGCTACGTCCCAGCTGCCAACTGCGTTCCCGAATACATGGACCAGTTAGCAGCTAGGACGTAGCGACCCTCACGTCTACATTATATACGACTCCTGACTATCAACAGGAAGCTGTATACAACCAGAGCAACTCCATAAATATCCCAGTATCGTCTGGATCGATTTTTAATTTGAAACAAGATAGTCTCACTACATGAAGCGTCCTTTTTAATCAATATCGACTGCCCACAGAATTGACCATCCTGATACATCAGGCATCAAGCACCTTTACGAATTTTCTCTTAAGAGCTAGGACTTTATTGCTTGCTGGTCCAGCTTAATCATCGGATTTTAAATTGAGGTTATCGCTATATAAAGTGTATCTTGACTTAACAATTATTGTAGATACAAAAATTGTGTCTCCTGAAGAAGGCGTGTCCCACGCCGAAACGCGCGTCAACTCTATTCGCCACTCACTGCTTGGTTTCTAGGGTTAGAAACTATTATAATGTGTACAAGCTGATGATACTGTTTGCAATTTTGTACATTGATTATGTCTTTTATTTTCATTGTTATTAAGTGTTTATTGTACTATTAATTGTATGATTTTTAATTGTGCTTATTAAACTGACATTTTAATCTTAGTTAGTTCTTTCTGTCATTTCATGCTGATTGTTTTCCATATTGTTACTGCCTAGGAAGTTTCTCACATACATATTCCTATGTTAAACAGTGTTCATGCACTGCTATAGGCAAATCATATGTAAAGACATGGGGCCCGATTTACAAAGTTAAAGTGACACGAAAGTCTAACTTTACCACTTTCGGTATTCACAAAGAACATTTACTACTCGTAAATGCCCTTTGTGAATACCAAAATTCATAAAGTTCAACTTTCGTCTCACTTTACCTTTGTGAATTGGGTCCATGATTTATAAGGTGTTGATGTTTGATTGTGGAACTTCCATGTTGATTTTCAATCACTGTCTATTGTAAAAGAATATACAATGTACGTAAAAGTGACCCACTGAGACATGTTTCACTTCAAAGTGTGATTATAAGCATGTCTCTAAAGCTGTCATTCTGCTCATCTCAGAAATGTTGGTAGTTTATTTAACCTTGCTACCTTACTTGTTCATTAGACCTTGCTATAGGTGTCCAATCATTATCCAATACATACATACTAACATTTTAACTCTTGGGGGACGATTACGATTTTGGGCGTAACGCCTCCGACCAACAGTTTGATTCCCCTAGACCGTGTCAGAACCCATCCGCCCGACTCGGTCATAAACAATTCCGTCAGTCATTCTGAATCGGTTCTGACCAGCATTCGGAGAATCTGAGTCAGTCGAAGCCGATCTGTACAGCTCTACAGACAGCGTTCCTGACTGACTGATTACGATGTTGGATTCTGACAGCCTTGCTGACTCGGTCTGCCCTATGCAAAAAGGTGGTTGGAAACTGAATTTGGGGGGCCCCTAGCAGGCCCCCATCATCTGAAGGACTATGGTTGGGGGCTGTGGTGGTACCCAAGGGACCCCCCTGTGATACCATGCATTGTGTGGCAGGGACCATGGGGTGCCCGCGACTGGGTGCAAGGTATTCCACAGACACCCATTTTCCATATAGGGGCCTGTGTTGTTGGTCGGAACACAGGCTCCCAATGAAGTCAATGGGGTAATTTCGAACGGTGTTCAGAAGCATTGTAATCGGTTGTGCAGAACTGCCAATCGTAAGTCTGTCTGAACCGAATCCGACAAGGAGTCAGGCAGCAAGTTTCCGCCCGACATTGTAATTGGCCACTAAATTGTGAGTCTAGTTGGGTTTTTAAGAGGTTGATTCTATTAAGGTGAATAGAGTATGAAAACCTTTTTGGAGGGTGTCAGTGATTTGAAAAATTGGTGACTCCATTAATGTCTATGGAGGCATTTTGTGTCTTAAGCAGCTGAATACCAGTGCAAAAGCCTGTCATCCACTGCATTTTGTTGAATTGACAGATATGCAACATTTCCTGCATGCTGCCAAATGTTATAGCCATTATCAGTTAATTGCTTATAGAAGATTTGGCTTAGAATTAACTTGTAGAATTAGTATCTATTTGCAAAGCCTAATGCACACTGTCACAAGTATTGGATGATGTCATTAGTGATATTTTCAACAATATAATCAATTATGTCATTTAACATGACATTAGTAATATGTGAGGTCATAAGGAGTGCATGATGGAGGCACCAATTATAATTAGGTCACTGAACTATAACGCGTGAGTTTCTAGTGAAACTATGGGATGAAAAACTAAACGGGTGATGTGGTCTAAAATGAGATGAAATGTTGTAGTGCATGTGGTTGGTGACAGACGTTGCTAAAATAAAAAATAAGTGGATGTTAGAAATTGGGTTTCTGGTTACCAGAGGTATGTACCCTGTCCAAGCAAGCACCACAATCCTAGTCAAGGTATGTCACCAACGCACCCTAAATTAACCTGTGCACATCCCAAGGTAGCTTGGCACAGAGCAGTTAGGCTTAACTGAAGAGGCAATGTGTTCATTATTTGTGAAACAATTTAAACAGAAAAACAGTGAAAACACCACACAAAGAGATTCCACACTGAGTTAGAAATTAAAAATGTAATGTCATAAAGTAAACAACACAAAAACTACAAAAATCCAATAAGTAGATCTTGAGATATGAATATTGAAAGAATAAACTGTAAAATAGTGCTTAGAAGCAATAAGTGCTTATGTGGGCTATCTGCTCATGCTGGACTAGGACAAAGTCAAGAGCTCAGGCTGATCATGATGGAGCACAGCTAGATACAGGGATCCAATGAGGCCCGCTGAACAAAAGTAACTTAATCCTGGTTGCGTGGTTCAAAGATGTGGGGTGCAGCCAAGCAAACCGTTGATGTTCCCCGCTCCATTGGAGCAATGCGTAGGTTTATTTTCACATAACCTCTGTGATGTGCCGGTTCTGAGATGTAGTGCCCCAGAAGGTGATGCGCTGGGTTTCTGCACGGAGTAGAGGTGATGCGTCGATCCTCTCCATATAGTGTTGGAAATTCGTTGGTTCGGAGGCAGCAGTTCCGAAGGCGAATCACTGGTTCTGAGTGCGATGTGCCAATCGTGTTCCCTCAAATCTGTTGATGCGCTGGTTCTGTTCAGCAGAAGATATGTGGGTTCCTCTGGAACAAAACATCTTAGGCTCACATCTAACTGCCCAGGACTCGGTCTGCACCACTTGGCTAGGCTGCGTCCCCAATGGCAAAATCAAGATGCAAGAGCAGGATGATTGGAAGTCTGTTATGTCCCTTAGGGGTCAGATCTGAGGCCAGTCAGCAAGCCCTCGGAGCCACCCTGGGTTCTGGGTTAGGGAGATGCAGGTCCATTCCGTCTCACTCCACAAGTCCAGAAGTGGACTGAAGTGATGTTGTCTGAGGTCTAGTACTTATTCCCAAATAGGCCTGTGTAGTGGGGGAGATTTTAAAGAGATGCCTTTGACTTGCACAGAATCCCTGCCCCTCCTATTCTGGCTCCAGACTCACTATAGGGGGTTGGTTGTACAGCCTTTTGTGTGCGGAAAGGTCACAGCCTATTCAGGCGTAAGTGTGAGGCTGTGTCCAGCTCGTCCCTCCCATCCTGTCCAGCATGGTCCATCAGGACACAGATGGCCCATCAAGTCACACCTAATCTCCCTTTTTGTGTGGCTGTCAGAGGGAAAGCACAACCCCCACCTCTAACCCAACCCAGACATGCAATCAGAGACAGGCAGCAGGCACCAAATGGTTTGTAATTGTTTCCAGTCCATGGTGGACCTGGCCTGGCAGTTCGGGCTGGACTGTTCCCATTGGGCGCAGGGTCATGACTGTTTTGCATATGGCTGGGCTGAAACTAGAAAGGCATGGTGAGCTAAAAAACTAGGGATTTAGGCCCAGATCTCTGTACTGGGGTTGAATGTTTGATATTATTTTGCATTCTGTCCATCAATTGTTTTTTTTGCATTTGTCACCTCAAGTGTGACAGGTATGCCCAGATGTGGGTCCCGTGCTCTCAATGCCACTGGAGTCAAGCTATCCAGGCTGATGAGTGGTGAAACCCTGTAACCAGTCCTAGGATGCTTGTTTCCAGTCCAGGGAGGACCTGGCCTGGCAGTTCCGGCTGGACTGTTCCCATACAAGACTGATTTGCATATGGCTGGGCTCAAACTGGAAAGGCACGGGGAGCGAAAAAACGATGGATTTGGAGAAAACCCTGTAAAAAAGTCCAGGTCCAACAAATTCTTATTATTTAAAAAAAGGTGTTGACTTGCATGAGACATTCGCAGGAGTTGAACACACAATCCCCTGCGTGGACCCCAAGTGGACTGTACTTCCTGCTTGGCTCTCGCAATTGACCCACAAAATTGTGCATTTGCAATGAACTTAATAACAGTAGTTTCTTATGATACTGAGCAAATTAAGACAGTAGAGATATTGATTAGCTTGGAAAATGTGATTTTGAATAATTCCATGAAATATATTAAGCAATAATAGTTTAACAATCTTATAATATGCTTGTGGGTATCTTGGAAGAGGTCCAAGAGAGGAACCATACCCTAAGAAAGGATTGTGATTGGTTCATATTGATGTCTTTATTTAGAAGAAGATTCCATCCTTTTTGCTGTATTTCACTATTGGAATTTGAGTAGACGTATTTGAATTGCTCTCTTTTCCAGTTTGCCTCTCTTCTCAAAGATGTCTTCATTAGCTTCATATGACCAGCCATGGACTTCTGTGCCAGCTCAGCCACCTCAGCCATCCAACAAATCCTTTTTGAGGCTTTTCTTTGAAATGAGGCCTGGTGCCAAGAAAGTTTCTACAAAGTACATTACGTGTAAACTTTGCCGCAAAGTGTGCACCTGGGGGAGCAGAAATAAACAATACAGTATGAGTACCATAGGGTTGTGGAGACATCTACGGTCAATGCATCTGCAAAGGCTTGGAAGGGTTTGGCTGGCTCATGCTGTAGAGCTAGACAACTCTTCAGGAACATCAACATAATTGCTCCAGTAGGTACTGTGCCTGCATACATTTTAAGTACACAAGCAGACAATTACCCTGATTTTATTAATAAAGCGCTAATTTGCTGCTTGTGTAAGCAGATACTTTTTTATCAGAGACAAGCATGTCTGTCCAGGAGAGGCTTGCCCGAGAGCACAAGTGCCACCAGGCAGTAGTTTAAAAAAAAAGTTATTTGTATGTTTTCCTCTTTTTTTTTGGGGTGATACTGTTGGTGTTTTGTTTAACAGTTCAAATGACATTCTTTTGTCACACCTTTTTTAAAAAAAATAGCCCAAAAAACATTACAAATGATTGAAAACACAAAACATGTTTTATACTTGTAGACAACTGTTAACAAAAATGGCTCTTTTCAGAGTTACTCTATAATTTCATGAACTATGTTGGTTGTGCTATGTTTCCCTTTTTTTCCCTTCTTCAAAGCTCTTGTGAGACTCCCGCGAGAGCCAGGGAGACAATCCCTTGCATCAGTCCGAAGGAACAGGGATTCCTGGTTTGATCTTGAGAGCTTCTTGCAAGATTGTACTTTTAAAATTCAATTGCACTGAATATATCCTGATGTAGTATGTATCATTTATATACACCAGAATAGTAACAGTGTGTTTAGTTTAATAAAATGCATCAATTGTGGGGGAAAATAAATCACTTAGAATAAAAAACCTGCATGCTTTATCTGCATGAGATGAGCATTAGTACATAGCACACATTGATACTCATTTATTTACTTTAAGTCCATTTATAATTATTAGAAAAAGTTCAATCAATACTTTTTATGATTCTGCACGATTCTCATGAGATCGTAAAGTTTTTCTTAGATGAAGAATTTATACTTTCCTTTATTACAGTACAGAAACTGGCCTCTCTGCTCAGACCTTCCATGGTGGTAATCAGTTTGTAGTAGGGTGTAAAGAGACTCTGCCTCTCCACTCACAGCTTTCCCCAGGCTCGGTAGTATGCACAGTAAGGTGGGTAAGGTGAACACCTCACATGTAAGATATTACTATTCTACAGTAAGTTTACCAAATACTGACCTCTCCACTGAATCCTCTTCCCAATAACTACATACATAATGTAATAGGCTTTCAGAAAAAGTTATCTCTCTGCTCATACCTCTTCCCATGCTACCAGGTATGCATGGTAGGCTATAGGGAGGAACTGCCCTGTTTACTGGTACATCTGTCTTGCATGATGAGTCTACGTAGTACTGTGGAGAGAGACTTGCCTCTCTCTTGTGACCTGTGTCTTTGTATGATGGGTGTGAAAATTAGGGAAATAAAGGACCTCTCTGGTCACAGCTCTCCCGAAGATGACAGATGTACATGTAAGGTGTGAAGATGAAATTACCTTTACACTGAGAAGTCTGCATTGCAAACAACTATAGAGACTATGATAGGGAAACACACACCGTCAGCTGATATATCTCCCCAGAGTAAAACATGTGCAAATTAGGCTGTGGATAGAGCCTGCTCTCGCTGAACGTATCTCTCTTCATAGTGATGAATGTCCATAGTTGAGTATAAAATGGAGTATCCTCTCTGAAGAGAACTGCTGTTTTAGTCAATATTGCAACACTATGATAACATTTAAATGTTATAATAAGTGTTAAACAAGGAAATCAAAGGTGATATTACACTGTTATTACAACAAAACCATTTAACAACAATACAAAACTACAGTAACTATATTAACAAACTACACCAACAACTATAAAACAAAACAAACAACGTCAGTAGTATAAAACATTTTCTCTGACTCTCATCAGCAGGTGCTAATGTCGCCCCCCTTTTTGCTTCATTTGCCTACTAGATTTTGATGTAGGTAGCGCTTCCTTTTCTGTTTTTTATCCAACTTCTCATGCCGAAGAGTCTTCAGTTTCCTACTTTTTCATAGCTGGCTAGGTAGCAAAATAGTCTTAGCAAAGTAGCGTATCTATAAATTACAGTTTTTAAAAACAATTTCACAAAGCATAGCTCGTGCATAGTAAGCTTGTCCTGTGGAACTGGACAACTGTTAAGGCACTTCCACATTCTTCCAGCCTGAATACACTGTACCTGAGGAGATGCTTATTGCTGAACAGCACATTATTCCTGATTGTCTTAACCAGGCTCTTTTTTGCTGCTTATGCAAGCAGATATTCTTTCCACTGAGACAGGTTTTCATCTTCCTCCTAAAAAAAGACAAAATAACCCAAAAAATTACATTTCTTACTGATCAAAAATTGATAACAGTGATACATCACTATACTGTCTAAGCTTTACTACATTTTTCACCCACAATCACATATTTATATCTAGCTGACCAATAACCTGTTATTCCTTTCTCCTGAAACATTCCACACCCTCAACCACTCTATTTCCATATTTTCACAATTAAATTATAACATGTCATGAACTCTGCTTCCATAACAGTTTATAAAATAACACATTCATCTGCACACACCTTTGCTAACACTCACCACAGTTTCACACTAGAAATAGCAATATTACCACCAACAACCTCACAGGGCTGAAGAATATGTACATTGAGCCATATACAAACATTAGGACTTGTATTAATACATTTCACAATCTTTCCTTTACAGTTTGAAAAACACTGCTTTCTTTGCTTACAATTACATACAGTTTAAACAATTCAAATTCTAACACTATAATTGCTGAAATCTCTCAACATTCTAATGTCTACCTCTGAAATACTATGTTGAGAAATGTATACCTCAACAAACAGCTTTTCACCAAGTAAACCCTGTGAAAAATTACTTCACCAACCATACTACACTTATTAACGAACATTTGTACGGTCGCTAGTAATTTAGCAGGACTGTGCTTCTGGATGACATAAATGTCTACATATGGGAACTGAGCGCACTCATATAATCAGAATATATTGGCATGATTCCTGACTAGCTCACAGTGCACCATCTGGACCCCTAACCAGAACAGGTACCAGATGATGTCTACAACCTTAGAACTTAACCTCTGTAATTCCCCTAAGGAAATTGTGGAAACAGATCTACCTTTTCATTATTACTCAGACATGCCCAAAAAGAGACACAAGAAATACACGAATTGGCATTTCAAATATATATTGAAGCAATTGTATTCTTAGGTAAAAAAACATGAGCAGCTGTTGTTAGTAGAAGGAAACAAAGCATTGTTACTAGCATTACCAGAATGGTGAAAAAGATGAATAATTCAACCATCATAACTTTGCAGTGATTATATGAATATACCGACTTATATCATAATGATAGTCCATCCTAACACTACCTTTATTATAGAGGGCATAGTTAGAATGCATTCTTCCAGACCGCTTGGAGCAACCAGACTCCCCATTACCTGTGTGTGATGTATCAGGAAGCAAGTCAGGTTTATACAGGCTGCTGTCCTTTGCAAGATAAGAATTGGTGTCGGGAGGGCTGGATCTCAGTCATGGGTGAGCGTTCCAGGATAATCCATTGAAGTGCTTCTCTGAGGAACTTAGTTCAAAGGCAGTTTATATAATAAAACCTTGGTTCCATTTGCACTGTGTCATAGGTGAAATGTTCATCTGTGTGTGTTTTTCCAACTCAGAGCTGTCTCCAAATGGACAGCAAATGCAGGGACAGCATGCTCAGTGTTCTTGTAGCCTTGAACAGAGTGCACAAGGTGTTACAATAAAATAATTAAATAAAAATGTGCTTTCAGGCAGAACACTTTCTGAGTATGCTTTCAGTTTTGTACATTGTATGTAAAAAGTCATCATCTAAAAAAGATGTCATTTTTAAACATGTAAGTCATGATGCAAACCTTTGTGCTCGGGCCCTGTTGAATCTCACAACAGCCACTCGTTAGCTGAAGGGAGGCTTATACTTCAAACTAAACTTAAAGGCATATCCAAATATGACACCTAATATATGTGCAAGCCTAAAATTACAAAATATTATAATACTACACTTTAATATTGAAGCAAAATGAAAGCCAAAGTGTGTTAAAAAAATGCCAATTAAAACCCAAGTTATAAATGCATAAAATCAATATAAAAACATAAAAGATGCTGAAATAAAATTCAGGAGGCTTGGGAAATGTTCTACATTTTCCGAGTCATTTGAACTATGATGGAACCAGCTTCCGCAGACGATGTTGCCGCTCTGGCTCAGACCGCAAGTGTCAAAGAACAAACATGGTTGTACCCAACCCAATTAGCAGCTGCTGATGGTGTGCCAGCCAGTAGAGTAGCTGCAAAGGAGGAGCCAGGATTCAAGACTCCACAAGCCAAAGCATTTCAGAAAGGCTAGCAATATGCACACTGTAGCAACGGTAAGTGCATTGGACAACACTCAAGATGAACCCTAGTAGAGACACCTGCAGATCAACATCCATAGATTGAACTAGTTGCATCCAAAGGCACATATCTGGAACACACTCGAAAGTGCACAGTAGACAGTGAAACACAGGCTGAACACAATGTCTCCATACAGGTCAAAACGGCAAAGACCAGTTGTCATCTGGGGCCAGATGTAGGTAAGTATATTTTACCGACTCATAAATACCGAATTTTACCGATTCGGTATTTATGAATCGGTAAAATTGAAGGAGGGAGAATTAGGTAAATTCGCTAATTGAATTATCGAATCTGTAAAAATCGGTATTTAATGAATCGGTAAATACCGATTCGGTAATGCCCATTGATTCCTATGGGCCTTGAAGCCCATAGGAATCAATGGGCATTACTGAATCGGTATTTACCGATTCGGTAAATACCGAATCCTGCAAGGGTGCAGGGGGTGTCACTTTGACACCCTCTAGCACCCCAAATACAGGCATGTGTGCCATGTGGCACACAGACATGCCCTAAGGGCATGTCTGTCTGTCACATGGCATAGGTGTGCATGCACAAATGCGCATGCACACCTGGATTCGGTATTTTACCACCCAATTGGATTGGGTGGTAAAATACTGAATCTGTAAGGCCTTCGGGACTCAGAAGAGTCCCACCTACATCTGGCAGTTACGGAATCAGTAAAAATACCGATTCGGTATTTTACCGATTCTGTAAATTTACCGAATCTGTAAAATAGGGCCCCTACATCACAAATACACAATTACCGGTTGGTAACGGCCGAAATCGATTAACCAGCAGATGGTGTTCAGCTACTGTGGAGGGAAATTTCTCTAAATGCTCAATGCTTAACATTGTGTAAGTTGCGTCCCTTATTGCCATTATTTTTTGAAAGTGTGTTAAATTATAAGGCAAAAATAAATCAGTCTCATTCAGGTATTTGCAAGGCATGCAACCAGATTTTAATGCCAGTAATGTCCAACACAGCTGGATTATTGATCTAAGCTGACTTTGCCTGTGTTGTAACAGGGACATGTCACTTTGTATGATGTCAATTGCTGAGGACACAATTTTATTCAGAGAATAAATCCTAGTTGAGAATGTGGGTATGTTGTTATTAACAGCCAATGTCTTTTATAAATTAGCCCTGTCAATTTCTTGTATGAGCTCAGCAGCTTCCTTCTGAGAAATTGTACAAAGTTCATTGTATATGGCATATAGAAAGTGTTTGACGTAGTGCTCTAGGACCTAAGAAGAAATCGTGTAAATCCATGTCATCAGAGAAGAGAGACAAGGGCTCCTTAACAGCTTCTAACCCCCGAGTGTTGTGTCTGCACATAAGGTGGGTTTGGCCTGTTTATTTTGAAACAGTTTGCGTTGTTTGAAAAACGTGCATTGGGAATATTTGGTGTATCATGTCCTTAATTTTATCCAAACACAAGCATGTTGTTGCTGTACTGTTTTGTTTAGAAACATAATTAGTCTTGGTATTAGACACGCTCTGAACAAAGCCTCATTACCCTGAACTTGCCAAACTTTTGTTCCCCAAACAGATTTCAAATCAATGCTCTCTTTCCAAAATTGAGAACCTAATGCAGACAGTTGGGAATAAAGGACGCTGAATAGATCAATTTTGTTTTGGTAATCATATTTTTCTTTGCTGGGGAAGGGGAAAGTTTAAAATAATAAGACACTGGGACTACAAGGTTGCTACCAGAAAAATATGCAAACTTCTGCATATATATTTTTGCGCTACTCACTGGTGGTATTGGGCAATGTTCCCATTATGTCAAACTTAAACAGCACATGGAGTACTAGCTATGTTTAAATAATGATGTACAGAATGATAATAACTGAAAACTTCACCAAAATTAGTTGTTCCACCGTACATATCTTCACTTTCAAACATAGTATATTATTCTAGCCCAGAAAGCATACAAATCACAGCATTTACATCCCAATCATCAGACAAGCTGCCAGGGGTTATTACATCACTCACTGACACTTTGAAAACATAAGGAATTTGTAAAGTCTTTGTGGGACCAGAAATATTAAATGGGAACATATCCCAAACAATGCCTTCCAGGACGTGAAATGCAGAAATGTTCACAAGGGACAGGCCTTTTTGCACTTTATGTGCTGAAGAATGAGGCTTCAATACTCTGGTTACCAGCAGAGTACTCTAGGAGATAATGTCCATTTAGAATCAAAAAGAAAACTAACACAAATCCAATCTAAAGGAAAAATAATCAAATGTCATTCAAATATAAATCCAAGGTGGAATCAAGTATGTTTTAGCCAAAATGTAAATGCAAAATTCTTCTGCAATCTGATTAATCCAAATAAAAGTAATCAATGTCAGCAAAAGTAGGTACCTCACGGAGCAGTCTTAAACTGGTAGATAACTTCAAAGGTAGGTCATAATAAACAATTTCATTGTTTGAAATATAAGTTTAAGAAGGTGAGTTCACATATGGTGAGTGGGCTGTGTTAGCAATAGTAATAGGAAGTAGTAGAACTTCAGTATCTGATATCCTCTTAGGGGTAGTAGAAATTTCTATATTATTTAATGCTTGGGGAGAAGATGTAGCCTTACAGCCAGAGCGGTCGACCTCAAAGCTGGGGAACTGGGTTCGAGTCTCGGCAACGACACTCAACATCCTGTGATTATGGGCAAATCACTTAATATCCCCTGTGCCTAACAAAAATGAATGTGTACTCATGTAACGGAACTGGTGCTCATGTAAAGGGCTCTGATACCCAATGTCTTGGGTCTAGTTTGCACTATATAAATCTAAAAAAAAAATGCTTGTGGAGGGAATTCCTGTATTGTAGTGAGAGAAGGCAGGTAACTACTTAGGAGAACTTGTGGCCTACTGTGTATGACTGCCATATGATGTGGTTTTATAAGGTCAATTGAGACAAATCTTTTGTTTTTAGAACCATTAAGAGATGGCAAAAGTACTGATCTGGTACCTTCAACTGCCAGGACCGCCACAGGTGCTCTTTACAATAGTCCAAACTCCTTTTTAATGACTATCTTTTCTCGAACTACAGCTCCAATCATTGGAATCCAGCCAGGAGTTGCTGGTTGCACATTCACTTCTTCAGTCGCAGAACCTTTCAGGTGTTGATTCGAATATCATCTTGGAAGTCGTTGAGTTCCTGTAAGATAGGCAAAGTCATTGAGTTCCTGTAAGACACGCCAAAGGTCATTGACGTCAAAAGGTATGTTCTGAGGACTCAGTGGGTAGGAGTACTTTGCTGGATATCTTTCAGGTAATGGCGTACCACAGCGTGCAGCAGTGACAACTACCATGATGTGTGGATCCACTTGCATATGGGAATGAGGAATTTCAGCTACTCCAGCAGTCTGATCCTCTGTCCTTGCTTTGTCACACTAGTGAATTACCAGCAACATGTATTCCAAATCATTGGTGACTCAATGTATGCATAACATAAGCCTGTGGCAAGCATTCCTTAGAAAATAATTATGCTTGAAAGCATTCCCTTTACACTCTATGAATCCATTTAGGCACCAATTTTGTAAGTGATCATTGAAAGAATAGACAAAATAATATGAATCATACACTATGAGTATGGGGAATTCAGAATCAGTATTTTCCCATGCCAGAATGATAGCTTTCAGTTCAGTCATACGCAGTTCAATCTCCAGCAATTGTGTAAGCGTTTTTAGCGGTTGGAAGACTTTGTCCCTCATTTTTCCCAATACTGTTGTGCAAGCGGTGGAGTATTGTTGTTTCGTTCCAACTGCATGATGGGCTAAACCATCAATATAGACCATGAAGTCATACTGGTGAAGAGGCAAAACGTCATTGGGCACAAGGTATTCTTGTTAATATTGTAGGAATTCTTGTGTTTGTAGTGTAGGGACTAAGACATAGTCTATGTCAGTAGCTGTTAAGGAGTTGGCCCACTTTGTCCATTTATGATGTAAGGCTTTCGCATTAGGAACACTGACCTTTGTGACAGGCTCTAAGGCTGGGATGAGAGTCACAACTATGCATTTCCCCTGAGTCAATGATCTTTCCTTTATAACAGTTGTTTGAACTGCAGTCAGTAATTGTTCAGTAGGTGCAAAATGCATTTCTCCACTGAAATGTAAATGAATTTCTGTATTGGAATGTAAATGTGATTTATATGCAATTGGTACTGTATCATCTTAATTGAAAGTGACATATGTGTAGCCTGTGGTTCCCGCATGTATGGGGATCACCACATTTGTAGTGTTAGTACATGTATGTAAATGTTATGATGCAAATATTCCAGTTTGCAATGTTCTCAGAATATCTGTATGTTATTTTGTCCAATATGTGCATGAGAAGCCTGGACGTAATAAATCATAAAATGGTTGACCCATTGCGCATAGTCTGGTATGTATGTGCTACCAAAGTTGAGGAGTGCACATTTCTTTAGGAAATGTGGTGCTAAGCTGTTGCCTTCATTTGATAACTCTAACCAAGGAACAGGACACTTAGATATGTAATTTTCTTGGAAGTTGAATTTGCAGCTATTTTCAGAAAATCCCATGAAAATGTGATCTACTGTGGTGTTTAGGCCATCATCCATAAGGACTTTGTCATCTACATAGGACAATGCTTCTGTGTCAAGTTATTGTTAAACTGATGCTACTGGGGCCAAGCCTGGGCTGTTCTTATACCTTTGAGGGAGTCAGCAAAATCAGTTTGGTGACTCCAGTGTGATGAACCCATTTAAGTCCCTGCTTTCATGCACAATGTTTTGGCAGAACAAAACATTGGAAATGTCTAATGTTGTTTTATATTTTTTGTGCACCCTTGTTGTAAACTTGTGCTGTGCTGTGTGAATGTTGTACTGTATATGTGATTGTATGACTGTTTAAAAGTCTGTAGTCTAAGACTTAGCAATATGAAGGGTCTGGTTTTGCTACAGGAAACAAAGGATTGCTCATTGGTGAGATACTAGACTCAATTATGCCTAGATATTCAAGTTGTTTTTGAATTTCTTTAACTAGGCATTTAGCTTCATGTTTAATAGGGTAGTGTAGTTGCACTTGCATGCTGGAACTTATAGGTATGACATGATAAGGAGAATCTTGATCCTAGCCTACATAGTTGCGGTATTATGTTGAGGTTTGTGCAAGGGCCGACTCCATGGCATACGCATGTTTTACTCCTTCAAGAACGAGACGGAGAAAGATGGTATTATCATATCTTACCCTTGTGGGACTTTATGGGCAAACTCAGGTGGCCGATGCCTTTCAGTCAAGAGAATGTCATATATAAATGTTACATTTCCCCAAAAATTACTTTAAAGATGCTGGATATATCACCCTCAATTTGGACGTCCAAATCATATAATCTATTTGGAGAGTTAACCATATGATCTGGTGTTTACACCTGAACAAAATCAATAGTTGCTCTTGTCACCAAAAATTCTTGAAGATTCTGATGACCTATTGTGACCTATGCTGTTCTTGTTCTAGAGCAGTATCCTCAATATGTGTCGCATATTTAAGGGAAATAGCTGTCACTTTCTTCTTTTTGAAATGAGGCTTGTGTTGTGGAAGGTTTTCTTCCTTTTTTATAATGATATCAGTTGAGCGCTGTAAGTCCTTTTTTTGGTTTAATGTATTCTTCTCATCTGTGCTCTGATTATACTCCTCTCTCCGAGCATTTTTCAGATTTTTGCTGAAAGGAACAAGAAGGAGGTATATCAGTAATCTAATACTTTTCTGGATGTTTAATTGTTTAATTTGTATGCCGATTATAGAGCTTTACAGTGGACTCCAGCTGGGGAGATCCACCCCCCAAATTTGTCTTTTCATTATTCTTTTGTTTATCACAGCGTTTTGAGGAAGACTCTGGTGCCTGTCTAGAGTATCCTTTTCAGAATTACTCTTTAGTTATGGTTTGTTAGGTCTGGCTCTTTATATCGACCTTTAGATGTATAGGTTAAAGCAATAATTTTTTGAAGTTCATACTCCTGATCCACTAACGGAACTGCACGAGGCTGCTGCTTCCCCTTTATTGTTACTTAAAATATTGAGGCTACTGTGGCATAGTTGGCAATAAGTTTCATCCACAAATGCAGGGCAGGGGCAGCCTGTAATAATTTTGAATCTGTTTTAGCACATCAGGCAAAACAGCAATAAATGGTATACCATGTGTTATGGTATATATTGCAGAGAACTGTGCCTCAAGTGGCACATTTATTTACCAGGGGAACCATCCCTAGTGGTGGGCACATTGTGAGAATTCTATATTTACCTTGGGGTCCCATATGGGTAAATATTTCTTCGAGCTGGTTTGTTTTTAATGTAATCCTGAACGGAATTGCCTAGTGTGTGGTTGGAACCTTACCCATGATTGCATCAATAGTAACTGGACACATATCAGGCATTGCTAAATGAGATTGTGCTTGATGAGCTTGAACATCCCTCACTTGGGCTGTTGGTATTTTTCATATAACAAACTGAGTTAAACATCTATATATTCTAACTAGACCTGTGTAAAGAGCTCGAAGCTTTACTACAGTGAGTGGTCCTTATGCTGGACATGGTGTCTACCTGGCTAAGACTGGCCATGTTGCCCCATCATTGCTGAAGGGACCCAGTCATACATTATTTCGTAGATGCGGTAGGGTGCCTTGGAACCAACTTGGAACCAATTTGTAAGTTTCTGGAATGTTAATAAACATTTTGAAATCATCATAGGCTCTGTAGTGGCCTGGTATTACAGCAGCTGTATATGTATGATATGTTTGTATAGTGGCGTCTGCTGAAGAAAAAGTGACCCATTAATAGAATCCCTCTGTTTTGTATGCTTCGTGGACCTCTACCACAAAGGTAACATCACCCCCTGTAGGCGGTGTCTGCAATTTAGTGGAATGAGTACTGGTACTGCATTTCCATTTTAATGAACAGAAATTCTGGGAAGGAAAAAACTATAGTGGGATGATCAATTTAAAGGTCCAAGCCTGAACAACCTACAGACAAAAATAGAGGATCCTTATGTAGCTGAGGAGGATTATTTCCTAACACCACCACCATCTATGTATAAGGTGACTAGGGGCTTTGGGTACACGTAAGAACTATTCAGTACCCATTAAATAAGTACCTGACCTATGACATTGGTGGCGCCATGTCATACGGTTCCTAATAATAAAGTAGGAGTGTGCATCTGGACACCCTAAACATCTAAATATGGGGACTGAGTGCCATGACCATTCACCTGAAAAGTAGGTTTAATGCAGGGGCGATGCTCGCCCGACCTCCTGAGACACCTAACGGCACTACCATAGGATATAAGGGTGTCTAGACAGGTGCCTAAAAAAGGAAAGGGGGTTCAGACTGAGAAGGGAAAAAGAAAGAAACACCGATAAACCTTGCAGCCTGGTAAAGCCGGGCCCCGGGGTTCTTTGGGAGTGCAGGGGATAGTATTCTTCTAGTGTGGTGTTGTTCTATTGTAACCAAAATAATTCATTAGTAAAACGTACACAAGAGGTTATCTATACACCTTTTTGGAGTTGTTCTTGTACCTAAAAGGCTATATTAGAGTTAGATGCTGTTTGTTTAAATACCATGCCAGGAGATGTTAACAGTATCCAGAACATGCAGGGGTCGACACCAATGTACTAGTCTCTGTTTTTCATAACTATAGCCCTCTCCTGGTGCCACTGGAATCACACACACACAGAGGAACATAAGGTGCAACAAAAACAAAAATCCCCAGTTTTCTCTCCTCTCCCTCTCCATGCTTAAATACGAGGATATAAAAAACCAACAAATAAAACAAGAGGGAAGATTAACACATCCAGTCTGCAGACATAGATAATACTAGAGGCAAAGAAATAAGTGCTATACCCAAGTATGTACTAGGAATGTTTCCAAGTCAAAAGCGATGTTCGTAGGTAAGGCGCCAGAGCATAGTATGTGCGGTAATGAAGAAATGCTCAAAAGGTGTGTTTGCAGTTTAAAAGTGCACACAGCACTTACTTGTCTCTGTCAGGTTATTCCCTCCTCTGTCTAATGCAGTGCAGCCATAAAGAATATCCAAGGAATTTGCTGGCTCCAAAAGCGCAGACCCGTTTATTTGCACGGGGGGGGCGTCTGACATGCAGGAAAAGCGTGGGGAAGTGTCAGCTTCCTAACAGAAATAACAAAGCCAAGCAAGTCCTTGGCTGGGGCGTGATCCTAAATACCTGCAGGTCAAGGAGGCTGACGTTCTCCATGTGTTGCCCCCCCACCAATAAATCATACACAGGCATGAGTCCCCACACATGCCATTGCAACAGGAGGCTGCCTGGGTCCGTGACATCCATTGAAAAACATGCAGCCCATGATAAAGGTACATAAAAGTACATTACAAATAACATGAAACAAAACAGGATGTTATGTATTAATACAAACAGAACCCAAGACACAACATTATTCAGTGGCAGGGAATGGGGGCCATATTAGCTATATGGTTAAGCAATGACCCCTGAGGGTGCTGACAGATGGTACAGGGCATAACGTTGCATTTCCTGACACTGAGTCCACTTATATTATCAGAATATGTTTGCAAAAATTCCTGACTAGCTCACAGTGCACCATTTGGACCCCCTGTGTGGAATAAACTGTCCTTTCAGAACTCTCTCTCATTTGGACCCCCACTGGAGGGTGGTTTAAACCTCAGAACATGACCAATCTAATTCCCTAAGGAAATCATGGAAACAGATGTACCCTTTTGTTATTGCTCATGCATGCCCACAGGGAGACACAATAAATACACTAATTGGCATTTGAAATATTTATTTATGTGTGAAAAACATGAGCTGAAATTATTATCAGAAGTAATCAAAGCATTGTCACCAGTATTACAAGAATGGTGAAAAAGATGACTAATTCAACCATCATAACTTTTCAGCGATTATATGAATATATGATCATATATCATTAAGATACTCCAACCTGACCCTACCTATAGTCTAGAGGGCATAGTGAGAATGTGTTTTGCCAGATCTTTTGGAGCAACCCAACTCCCCATTACCTGTTTGTGATGTTTCAGGAAGCCAGTCTGGTGTAGAACTGGCCGCCGTCATTTGCAGGATAGGGATTGGAGTCAGCACGGCTGGCTTTTAGTTCTACATAAATTCCCTTCTGCAGAGCTCAGCTCAAACAGATTTCCTTCTCTTTCAGAGCACCAGGGACAAACTGGGCTATCTCTGGTGCTCCACCCGAACACATCACAGCATTTGGTCCCTTTTTTTCTTCTCCCCATACGATCTCGCTAGACTCTCGTATGCCCAGTAATTTTCAATGCCAGTTTCAAGAGAGGCTCGCAGGATTATAAAACACCTGGTGAAAGGCCCAGTAATTTCCCCTGTGAGTCTTGCAAGAGGCTTACAGGATTGTAAAACACCTTTTGACCGGCTCAACAATTTTCCATGCGGGCCTCGTGAGTGTCTCATGAGATTGCATGAGCCTCATGTGGCGAACCTCACTTCCTGAAGCTTGCATTCTACTCTTGCAAGAGCCTCACTGGTTCGCAACCCAATTGTAAGGAAATAGTAGTATATGGGACGCGCTAGCCTCTCCACTAAAAACTCTTTGTTGGATAATGGATGTGCATACTGGAGTGTGAGTAGGGACTACCTCTTGCTTTGCTGCTGTGCAATTAGGCTGTGTGCAGGGACTGGTTTCTCTGCTGAGACCACTCTCTTGCATAACGGGTACACATAGTAGGGTGTGTCTTCAAACTGGCCTCTTCTTTCAGAGCTCTCTCTCAGATAGTAGGAGTGCATAGTACTCAGTGGGGAGGGGCTGGCCTCTCCTTTAAGACCTCTCTCTCAGATGACAGGTGTGCACACTAGTGTGTGGGTGGAATAAACTGTCCTTTCAGAACTCTCTCTCAGAGGATGAGTGTGAGTAGTAGTGAGTGGGGATGAACTGCTCTTTCCTCTCAGCCCAACCTCTGAGGTGATGGGTGTGCATAGTAGTGAGTGGATACAGACAGCCCTTTCCTTCCATACCTCTCTCTCAGATGACAAGTGTGCACAGCAGGGTGTGTGGATAGACTGACCTTTCCTTTTAGAGTCCTGTCTTAGATGACAGGTGTGAGTAGTAGTGTGTGGAGAAATGTTCATACATTTCTCTCAGATGGCAAGTGTGCATTGTAGTGTATGGAGAGGGACTGGTCTCTCTCCTCATACATTTCTCTCAAATGATGTATGTGAGCAGTAGTGTGTGGAGAATGGCAGGCGTGTCCTTTCAGACCTCTTTCAGATGACAGGTGTGCATAGTAGGGTATGTCCAGAGACACTGTCCTCCCTCTTAACACCCCTCTCTCTGATAATGGGTGTGTATAGTAGGGTGTGGAAAGAGATTGTACTCTACTCACAACTCTTACCAAGTGGATGGTGTAAATAGTGGACTCTGATAAACACCATCTCCAGTACTACTCCTTCCTACGGTAGCAAGTGTGTATACTACAGTGTATTCAAAGGTCATCTACTCCTTTCTACTGTTCACAATTCTGCGAGAGTCTCTTGAGATCCTAACATTTTAAAATATATATAATTAACCTTCTATTCATCACAGCACTTATCTCTTACACACTTCCTCTCATAAACTAGGACCACACTATGTGTTCTTACTAATAGAGTGTATTAAGGACTCATCTACACCTTTTCACCATTCCCAATCCAGCGAGAGTCCAGCAAGATCATAACTTAGTTCAAAACAGTATAATATTTACCACCTTTACAGTAGTTATCCCTCTCTAAATCCAGGGGGATAGCATGTCTTTCTGCTGCCCACTTATATAGGTCTTTTACTTCATTTCCATAACACCTCCAATTTTTCACAGTAAACAGTAATAGCGGTGTGGTAACCTTGTAAAAATCTATTTGCTTTGCTTTCTGCTTCTCTGCATCACTGAGTATATCCCTTCTTTATCTTTACCATTGCGTGATAATATTAGGTCATATATAGTGGTTCTGAGAATGTTGGTAGAAGGCTGGAGGTAGTTGATATGCATGGATGGTCGAACATTCTATATAGTGTGTGGAGGTAATAAAGAAAGATGCCACCAAGGATGTACATGTTGTTAAAGAAAGAGTAAAAATGACCGTTTGGGGATAGGAAAAACAGAGTGGAATGGTTAGAAAATATTTTGGGTTTGTCAGAGTGGGTCACTTCGCAAATGATAAGACATGTTCTGCTTTTAAGGCCTTTTTTCTCTTTTGCAAGAAAAGAGAGCAATTTGCACCTGTTTACTAAATGAAGAAATCCAAGCAAAAGATCAGTAAGGTGGATAATAGTGATTGGGAGGAAGACAAATATAGTCTGGAATTTGACTGTGGACAAAAAATTTTGCATGTTGGGGACAACTGCAATCCGGGTCCACTTCACTTTATTGAAGTTGAAGGTGTAAACACCAAGGTCCTGTTTGATTCAGGTGCCAAAATTGCGATTGGTGTTAGTAAATTCTATGAGAAGAAACTTAAAAAGAAAGTTACTTTGCTTTAGCCTGACATTAGACCCTGGGCATATGGTGGAGAGGCTATTGAACTGCATGGATATTTCTTTGGTTTATTTGAGTATGGACAACGCTTCAACTCAGGAAAGGTATATGTTTATAAAAAAAAGGGTATAGAATAAAAGTTGAACACACCAAACAGAGTTGGAGATGATATTGGATCCCAACAGCTTTCCTCCAATCATATTGAAACAATTTATGGAGTGAGTGAGGTAGGAGTTCAGAAGTTAACTGGAATTACCTTCCAAGATGAATTGAAGAAATATTCTCTCCAAGTGTTTAGTGAAGATTTAGGTCACATTAATGTTATAGTCATACGACTAGTTCCTGGTGTGACACACTTTGCAGCAAAGTGAGAAATGTCCCCATAGCCATAAAGGAGGAGATGCATACTGAATTGGAAAATCTTAAAGCTCAAGGTATAACTGAGAAAGTTGAAGGTACTGAATGGCTGACTCTGGTGGTTGCTGCTATAAAATCTGATGGACGTTTGAGATTATGTGTGGATCTCAGACAATTAAACAAGAATGTGCTAGTTGATAGGTATCCAATCCCTAACATCTCAGAAATATTGATGATGGTGGAGGGGGGCAAAGGTGTTTAGCACCATAGATCTCACCTCAGCCCATCACCAGATCCAAATGGATGAATTACCAAAGTAGTTCATTGCATTCATAACACCCATTGGGACCTTTAGATACACCAAATTACCTTTTGGTCTAGTCTTGGTGGGTTCAGTCTTCCAGAAAACCATGGCAAAGGTATTACCTAGGGTGGAAAGTGTGTGCATATATCAAGACAATATTCTTATGTATGGCAAAGATGAGATGGAGCATAAAGCAAAGAGTGAATCTAGTCCTAAATATGTTGTGTTATCGTAATCTCACATCAAATTGGAAAAGTGCAGGTTTAGCATGAAAACCATTGATAACTTGGGCCACAAGGTCACAGCTGACGGTGTGGTCCCTAAAGCAGACTTGGTTAATGAGATCCAAAGCATAATTTCACCTGCCACCAAATAGGAGCGTATGCATTTCTTGGGCATGGCAGAGTATTACAATAAAATTGTTAGGAATTTTGGAGAATTGATTGCTAATATGAGGAATCTATTATGGCAGGGTGTTGCATTTGTGTGGAGTCCTGCATGTGAGCAAGAGTTTGTTGAGCTAAATGGTAGGTTAAACCAAGCACTGAAGCTAAAAATCTTTAATCCAAAAAAAGAGTTTCATCATTACAAAGGATGCTAGTCTTAATCAGTGTTTGTTAAGCATGGCTACTCACCTGTGACGGTCTCAAGTTCCTGGAGGGGGCTGCAGGACCTGATGGGTGCTGAGGTTCAGTCGAAGAGCCAGGTCTTAAGATCCTTCCTGAATTGGGTCAGCAACGGGGATAGCCTGAGGTGGAGAGGCAGGGTGTTCCAGGTTTTGGAAGCAAGATAGGAGAAGGATCTTCCTTGGTCTTGCGGCTCTGAGGGACAGTGGCAAGGGCCAGTTTGGCAGAGAGTAGGATTCTGGGGTAGTCTCAAGGGGTTTGGTGCTGTACTAAAGCAGAGTGGTTTGGGCGCAGGAAACACAATTATGTTCATCCTGTGTAATCTGAGAGGAGCAGAGACAATATACTCTGTAATAGAGAGCGAGGCTCTTGCCGTGCATTGGGAAATTAGGAAATTAAGAAATTCTTACAGGGAGGTGTTTTTGTAATAAGGACAGACCACAGGCCTTTGTGTGAGGTGTTCTAGACTAAAGGAATTTAATCATTATCTGGAAAAATCACGAAGTGTGTAGTAGCCTTACAGGAATATAATTTTGTGGTGAAGTATATTCTGCGGACAGAGAATAAGATAGTGGATACTTTGTCTAGGTGAGTCCATGAGATGTGTGTTGATCAGGAGAAAGATGCAGGTTTTGATGATGAAGTTGAATTTGTATGGAAGGAAGGCTATGAAATAATCCCTGAAGCGAGATGACATGAGGAGATTGTTTGGATGAGGTGTTGCAGGAAGTAATAAACGTAATATGTACTTTTAGGAACAGCAAAGGATAGGATAGTGCAGTAAGATTTTTGGTGAGAAAGAGATGAATTAGCCATCAGCAACAGTTTGTTTTTATGGACACAAGATTAATTACTCCAAACAAACTTAAAAAGAAGCTGTTGAACGTAGCACAAAGTTGCCATCAAGGCCTTTTCAAAACTAAGCAGAGGCTCCACTCCTCATATTGGTCTCCAAGTTGAGAGGTTAGTAAGAGAATGCATTCAATGTGCAGTCAGTGAGAAAGTAAAGAATCTCAGGATGCAACAAATGGTGATCAAAAATCGCATTGTGGGTCCATGGTAAGATATTTCTTTAGATATTTTTAGGCCAATTTATAGTGAACGTCAGGAAATTTACTTTGTTGTGGTGATAGATTTATTCTCAAAGTGTCTAGAGGTGTGTTTTACCAGAGGCATTGAGATCAGACATATGGTAACTTTTCTAAAGGAATTGAAACTATGGGAGGGTTTTCCTGAAACCTTGCTCATGGACAATGTAGTGCAACTAGTGTAAAAAGAAATGGAAAGAGTTATGTAGGGGGCGTGGCCGGTCAAGATGGCTGTACAGACGTAGGCTGTTTCGGCTCCCGGTCCACGCGCTGCTCCTGGGACACACCGAGGCTGCACCGGCGACCCGGAGGCACAGCAAGCGGTGGGCAATTCCTCCGGAGGGTGGCCTGGGCAGTATACAGCATGCCCTGGGGCTCTACGCTGCGGGGATCTACCGGTGGGACCCCGCGGCCTTGCAGAGCAAGCTCCTGGCCGGAGCCGACATGGCAGCGTGAGCCTCTGGAATGCGCTACTCCATCTGCCGTCGGCCCTACCTGGCGGGTGCCTTCTCTTCCCACACCCGAGGGCTTCATCTGGAGGGTGAGCAGCGGTGAGGTGTCCGTGTGGCAAGTGGTCACTGCTGGACTTTGCTCTACGCCCGAGCCTGCCTGACTCCAAGATGGCGGCCGTGGCTTGCTGAATACAGTGGTTGGCGCCCTTTTGCTTGCCCGGTCATTGGGATAGGCGGCTCCCCCTGTTTTTTGTCAATGGTCATGTTGCTGCAATAAAGGAATGACTTAAGGGCTGCTTTGGGGGTATGATGCCTGTGATGTATGGACTTGACCACCGGCGCTACTGACTGTCACCCTTTGGCGCCACAGGGAGCCTGTCCCCCGCCATATGCAGCTTCGTATTCTCCACCTGAAAGGGTACCCCTCGGCCTACATCTGAGGATAGGGCCGCCTCATGCCTTGTGGTGCCCTGATGCCCTTCGCTCACACTGGAGCTGCGTCCCCGGGCCCATACACACTTCCTGGGATCTACGTTCTCGCCCCTGCTTGCTGGTCTACCTGCTAAGCGGCGCTTATGAAGTGATGGCTTCCGTTTAAGAAGGATCAGCAGCTCAGAGCTTATTGCACCTGGGGGCCCTATGACTCGGCACTGACATCTGGGTTTTGCACTCGGCCTCCCGGTCTTTGGAGATAGGGCAGCCACCTAAGGTCATGAGATTTCTGGAGGTGGTTTCCTGGTGATCATTTTGGAAGCGACAGCCTCGAGTGGTGGGCTGCCTCTCTGGCTGCCACATCAAGCTGTCACCACCTCGGTCACGGATTTACCGACCATTGCCGTGTTCCCACATTCCAAGGGGTGCCTCCTTATGCCTCCGAAGAAAACGACAGGCAAGACGCCAATCAAAGTCTCGGATTTCTTCTCGTCGTTGAAAAGCGAGCGTCACTGAGAGGAGAAGCAGGCACTACAACGATGGCCCTCACAAAATCTGAACTGTTATCCATGTTTAAGAATTTCAAGTGTGACCTCCGCAAGGACATTGGCCAGGACATCAAGTCCTCCATCGACCAGCTGTGATCTGATATGTCGGACCGCTTATCCTCCTTACAACAAGATGTGGAATCTGTGGGCATTAGGGTCCTTGACCTCAAAACGCACCATCAGGAGCATGAGCACCTTGTAGCCGAGTTTCGGGAAGATGTTTGGTCCCTTAAGGAGCAACTTCTTCAATCGCAACTTAAGGCGAAGGATCTCGAAAATAGGTCTCGGAGGGAGAATCTACATATACGGGACTTGGAGGAAGGTGCTGAGGGGCCAGATCTGGAGGCCTTTGTGACAGGTCTCTTCTCCGAGATCCTGTCCCCGCAATCTCTTAAGATAAAGTTGGACAGGGCCAATCGAGTGGGGTCCTTGCGGAAGGGAGAGAGGAAGCGCCCGTGAGATATCTTGGTTAAATTTCACTCCTCCAAGACCAAGGAGGCGGTCCTCCAAGCCGCATGGGCCAAGGACGCCATCGCTTTTCAAAATTACTCCTGTAGCATATATCAGGATGTCCCGCCTTCAACACTTGCCCGGCGGCAGTCTCTCTGGCCCATCACCACTAAGCCTCGAGATGAAAGAATCAGGTATAGGTGGACCTATCCTTTTGGGCTGAGCTTCGAATTCCAGAATAAACGACGCCACATCACCGACCTTCAGGAGGGGCTGGACCTGCTGGGCATCTCTACATCTGAGGAGGCTCCGGTACCAGGCGGGAATGGAGGGTCTCCAGGAGGTGCCTCTTCTTCTTCTGCCTGGTCTAGGAGGGCGAAGTGGTGATTGCCTCCGGATACCTGTCCCGGTTGTTCTCCAGTATCACTGTGGTCCCGTGATGCTGATGACGATCCTTGGAACCTGCTGAACTTCTATGGTAGGGGCCTGCATCTACCGGGTGAGCCGGGTTTGTCGCTACCCTTAGCCCCGCTGTGGCCCCTGTATTTGTTATGGTAAACTCTCTTCTGGAGCGACGACTCACATCCTACGTGGACCTTATATGTAAGACTGAGTGTGCTTTCTTATGGCTATAAATTTACGGGGCTACCCTCTGATCCCTCTTTGACATGGGTCACGTTTTGGGGCTTGTAACTCAGTTATTGACTTTGTTGGGAGTGGAGTTCGGCTTTCAGCGACGCTTGGAATTAGACTGAGCCCATTCTTTGACTCCTTTCGTCCCTTATGGTCCCCACTATAGCCTTACAATGCTTCTAATTTGGCTGTCCGTTGGAGCGGGCGTGGACCGGGCCCTCTGGCCCGTAGTCCCTCATGATCTCCATGGTGCCCTTTCGACCTCATGGCGAGGCTGGAAATGGTGTTTACTTTTGTTTCCTATCTTTCTTTGTTCCTTTACTGTTTGTGGTTTCTGGGTGGGATACGGTGCGTCGTGGTGGCGGCTTCTTTAAACACTGCGGGTGCGGATTGTGTGAGGTTAGGGATGGACACTGGCATTGGTATAGCTTCCTGCATCCTTCAGATGGGGAGGCTCGGGGAGGGGCTGTCATGGGTCACATCAAGGGTAGGGGAGGATCTGTTCACCCATTAGTGCTCCAATGCCGATTACAATTGCGACATGGAATGTCAAAGGCCTTAACTCCCTGCAGAAGCGTTTCAAAGTCTGGAAATACATTATAGACCATCACTTAGATGTTGTGGCCTTACAGGAGACGCAATTATCCCGGGCTGACGAAATGCACCTTAAGCACAAACAATTCTCACTAATTTATAGATCCTCGGCCCCTACGAAACATCGAGGGTGGCTATAATGTTTCGGGCTGCTACCCACTTTCAACCACTGGGAGTCCAAACTGATAAAGATGGGCGTTGGCTCATGATTAAGGGTCAGCTACGAGGGAAAATTTGTACTTTTGCTGTTTTGTATTGCCTCAATATTGGTCAGATGACTTTTCTCCATACACTTATTGGGAAACTGACAGATTTTGCAGAAGGACCATTGATTCTTATGGGGGATTTTAACTTCATTTGGCAGAAGGACTTAGATTGCTCTTCCTTACCGCAAGCTGATACGGTTGCTTTCTCTGGGGACACGCAACAACGCATTCAAGACATGGGCCTCTTAGATAGTTGGCACGCGTTCTTTTTCCAGGCACAGAACTATACGTGTTATTCTCATGTCCACCGATCCTACTCCCAGCTGGATTATATTTTTATCATTCAGTTCCTACAGGGTGAATTACAGGACGCTAAAATATTTCCCCTCTCAGTCTCCGGCCATAGTTTATATTCTATTTGCATTGACTGGCTGGGTAAGGCCAGGGCTTCGCCCAAGTGGTATTTCCCACCCTCTCTCACGTGCGATGAGGAATCTTGTACTAAATTGAAGACTACCATTACTAACTTCTTTCAAAATAATCCTCCGGAAGATACCTCGGTATACACCACCTGGGACACTTCGAAAGCAGTTCTAAGGGGGGAATGCATTGCCCTCAACGCTGCCCTGAACAAGCAATGGGCTCGAGAGCGTGAATTATTGGAGTCTGAATTGTCTGCCCTTGAGCGCGCTCATAAAGCTCATCCCACAAGGCAAACCCTACATCAACTTACAGCCGTAAGAGGCAAACTTAGGCCAATCTACACTAACAGGGCGGAATTCACGCTCCTCAAGTTGCGACACCTGTCTTACACTTAGGGAAACAAAGTGGGTAAACATCTAGCCCGACAACTGAAGGACAAACGTGAGAGGGAATACATAGGTGGTATTGCGGACGCTTCGGGGGGGGGTGACGCACAAAGATGAAGAGAAAGCTGCACTTTTTGGGTCCTTCTACAGGGCCCTCTACACCGGGGATTCCTTTGATGCGGAAGCGCAACAGGACTATCTCCAGTCCCTCTCTTTGCCCCAGGTTTGTTCTATTATTGATTTTCTCCAGCTTTAATGATTCCATCTTATTTGATGCTTTTTCCTTTTGTTGCATCTTTGAGATTTGTAATGTAATTGTATTGCAATGTAATTGTTTTCTTTTGTTTAAAGAAAAAGAGGTAATGTTATATTCTACATAATTATAACAGGCATTCTAGCCCTGCTGCCTCTAGCTGCTCAGCCAGAGTGTGTCTTAGCATTAGAATGTTGGTGTGCCTGTGATGTGTGGAATGCCTGGGTGACCGAGTGGGATGAATGTGGCAGTTGGAGATGGGCTGAGCAGCTGGGGAGGCTGCTCCTGGAGGGGCTGGTACCACACTAGGCTGGCTGGAGTAATTTAAGATGTAACCTGTTTTGAAGACTGAATAAACTAGTCTTGAATAATCATCCTGGCTCCTGGTTTCTTTTCCACCAACAACACAACATTATTCTTCTTTTAATGTCCCCTGCGTCGGACCCTGTGGTGATTCATTGTGCGTTTTGAGTTGTGTACACTTAAAATCTTAATAAAAAGAACTTTGACAAAAAAAAAGAAATTGAAAGTTTCCTGAATGTATGAGGGATAAAATATAAGAAGTGTGCTCTCTATCATCCCGTAACCAATGGGATGGTAGAGAGCTTTAATTGTGTGTCAAAAGAAAACATATCTTTGACTAAAGACAATTAACAAAATTGGAGAGAGAGAATGTCTAAAAGAGAGGTATACAGATTCACACCTTATACCATTATGTGCGAGTCCCCATTTGTTTTGTTTCAGGGAAGGGACCCTAGCACAATCATAGAACCTGCTTGGAAACATTATTTTCTAGGTAAAGTAGGCAAGAGGCCTGTTTCTGAAAATTGGAAGTTGAAGGGTCAGAAAGATGAGTGACAGAAAAGTATGTTTTGAATAAGGAAACTCAGTCAAGCAGACTATAGTTGCTGTGAGTGATTGGGTCATGATAAAGAGACCTGGGTGGAAGGGTAATGGTGGAAAATTCTCCAAGCCTTTGAAAGTCATATAGATCACCACTGCAAGTAAGACAGAAGATCATGGTGTGTGGAATCTTTTTGATGCTGGAATGTGAACGGAATGCTGCTAGGCTTAAAAAAGAAAAGGATAATAAAGGGAAATGTGATGTTTCTGACTGCAATGTCTTGACTTCAAGGAAATCTAAGAGAACAATGAGAAGTCCAGCATATTTGGAGGATTATGTCAAGTAATTTTATTGCTTTCTTAAATTTATTTTGCAGCACTATATTTGAAAGTACTTTCATTCTGTATTTCTCTTAGTGTTTACATTCTGTAATGCAATGTACATTTGGTTTAAGGGTCTATCAAGATTTTTATGATTACATTGTAAATATGGATTTGCTATGCTTTCTGCTTCACTGCATTACTGTGTATATCCCTTGTTTATCTTTACTATTGTGGATAATATTAGGTCATATATAAAGGTTAGGAGAATGTTGGGAGAAGGCTTGATCAGGTGATGTGGATGGATGTGATCTCCCTTTACCTGCAATTTCTTGTTTCTGATTGCCTGTGTTACCCCCTTATTCAGGAACACCCCTCTTTACAGGTGGTAATTTTATTTCTAACATTCCAACAGCCAGCCAAGCAGGCTGCTTACTCTCATGAGCCTCTTGCTACTGTGACAGCATGACGGCTCATAGGAAAGCAGGCCTGTTAACCAATTACAGGGCTCCATTTTTGTTTTTGTTCTGTTGCAGGACAACTGCAGGACTCGCAGGTTACGTACACACTCAGTCCCAAAGGTACTACTAACTCTGTGCACCATAATTCATCACCACATGGCGGTATTCATGCAGAGTTCACCTGATTCTTCATTCATTATGTATAAAGTGCTGTACCAAATAAAGTAACGCCCCTCAAACCTACACAAAATCGCCACTTGGCCTTACTAAGCCAGAATTCACAAGACAAAAAACATTACTATCAGTACCACACATCATGACAGGCTCCACAGAACCTTGTTTATTTCAGGTACCACTAACTCAGTGGAAACCAAACAAAGTGTAAGACCTATCACACCCTACACAATATTAGTTTAGTATGCTTCCTTCAAAGAAATTTTTATATCACTTATAGATTTAGATGAATATTAAAATGCACGCTGCATACATCTTCGATCTTCCACTTTCACTATAATTGCAGATGATTCACTCCACCCTAAGATGTACACTGCGGACAGCAGGGTTTACAACATGAATTCACCTTTGCATGTACACTATAGACAGTAGGAAATTCAACCTTGATTTATTTAATGCAGAGACAATTATACTGTATGTATTCAGATTTTGTTAAAATAAGTGAAAAAAGCATTGTTCTATAGCTGTACTGACTACTAGCTTCCATGTACACTGTGCACAGTAGGGTTCACAACTTAAATTTACCTTTTTATCTACACTGCAGACAGCATTAAATTCAGCCTTCATTTATTTAAAGCAGAGAAAAAAATAGTGTTGTTGCACTGCGAGTATGCGCAAGCACCTTCAAGCGTTGAATTCTGTGATCTATGATAACAAAGAATGTAGAAAATTCTGCCAAAATGTACCTCCACTGCCGGCAATACCAAGTACCTCTGGGATATCACCTTCAACATTGCCACCACACATACGTCCCCAATTTGTAAAAGTTACAATGCACTGTGAAGTGGAATCGTTAAATTTGTTATGGGGAGCAATCAGTACACCTACTTTGCACAGCAATTAATAACCATCAATGCTATTTTTTTCCCCTCAAAGTACATATAGTCCAGTATGCAGCAGTGAATGATTTCAGTACAGCCCACTTAGACCACGCATCATCGCAGGGTGAGCACACGATAAACACCAGACATACCACTAACGTAGTACACCGTAAATAATCGCCACGTGCCCTTGTTAAGGCAAAATTCAATAGTCAAAACACATTGTTACTAGTGCAGTCTGCCTGGACCACGCATCATCGCAGGCTCCACACAAACTGCCCCTACCTCAGTGCACCACAACTAATGAACCCTTTACGAATCTTCTGTGTATTCTTTCACATACAGTGCTGCTACCTTTGTACAGCAGAAGTAATAAACCGTTTATGATTAAATATCTTTAAATGATATCATGATTACTATTCTACTTGTTACCAACAATATAATAATAAAATGGAGTCGAGCACACGTGCCGGTACCCACTTCAACTACCTATCTGTGTCTGTGTATTTATTGTGTTTATAAAATGCTGCTCCTCCCTACCACATTATATTGTGCTATAAATAGTGTATGCAACCATCTTACCTATGACAGTACGTTTGGGCTATTCCTCCTTTTTTTTTGGCATATTTATATAGCGCAAAATCAACCCAAAACTATGTCAGCAATTTACATGAGCACCGTATTTACAATACGTTTTCAGGCACGCGTACATTACGTCATCACTCTACAATAACAGGATGTAGATGCAACTCTGAGACTCGAACACTGATTTCCAGCATCAAGTTCTACAGTGTACCTGAATAACCACATACGTATATATATTAGCTGCCCGTCATGTGCCAAAAACTACAACTTAAACCTTTCACAGCCCTGTATTGCTACAGCTACAATACTCCACTGAATGTAAAACAAACATTCATAATCGCAGAAATGCGTCATGTCCACCATCTTTTATGTGTGCAACTATGAACGAATGTCCACGAAAAGGTGAGCAGTGAGGCCCGGGTGCGCATCGGAAGGAGTCAATGGGCTGCAGCAGACAGGATACAAAAATCGATGCAGCGATTTAGACGAACGCAGTCCTATATACTGAATGATATTGCATCTATATATTTTTTTTCCAATAGCAGGAACGTTTTTATAATCAGTCAAATGTCCGGAATATAAACTATACAAATAGTTGCTTTTAAATGAGAGAGGGAAAATGTGTAAAAAGTGCGATGGTATTCAACTTCACATTAAGATAGTAACAAACACCAATCATAACATCTTTCTTTTACTGTCTTTTTGATGTAGAGCTTCAGGGTGCATTATGTCCCGGCATGTGGTGAAAAACACACAGGTGACAGAAAGGTGAGCTGCGAATATTCTTTGCAGTCACTTCCTCTCTCCTTTGATAAAAAAAATGCCACACAATGTTAACTTCCTTTTTATCTTACAGGTTGTGTTTCACAAATTGGCGTCCCCCCCAACACCTCAAAAGCTCAATGTTCGAGGATTCTGCGATTATGTATGGCCATAGTAGCAACTTCTTGAAGGATGCTTCGACACGTGGTGCACCCTCTTTGAATCAGGCCAATGGCACAAGGTGAGCAAAGAAGCTTGTTTCCAAAACAATGGCAAGTCATCTGTGAAAGGAGAGAGTGGGTAGTGTGCAGCAGCTTCACTGCCTAGGAATGTACAATTACCTCCGGACAGTGAAAATAGATAGGTTACAACAGTTGTAGGGGCAGATGTACAAGACCCTTGCGCCACTTTTCTGTCACTTTTAACATGGGAAAAGTGGTGCAAGGAGTTTCTAAATCTGCCTCTGACTTCCCAAGAAAAACACTCACCTCCGGACTCTACAAGTCAATGGGGTGCAACAGTCTAAATACGCAATATTGAGTTCTCACCGCTATGCCATGGTAATGCATGGGATGTACTACTTTGGTAAAAAACAGAGCACAGACACATCCTTACAGTGGAACTTGATGTAATACAGTATCCTGAGTGAACAAATAAATAAACCAAAAATATACATGTGCAGTTGTATGTACTATGCTATTACTAACTCTATATACTATTTTTCAGATCACTAAACTGGAGGGTGCACTATGAACCAGCACGTGCTTGGACACACAACGGAGGCAAAAGGTGAGCTACGAGTATTTTCTCCAGTATTAACTGCTCCATCTCTAACTTTCTCTCTCACATTTTTAATGTTGTTTTTTTGTCCCTTTCTCTCTCTCACTCTCTCTCACATCATTTCTCTTTTTCTTTTAAAGTTGTGGACGCTGCTGTCCACTCTGACGTATAGTACCAAAGCTGTTGATCACAGTGTTTACACAAGGTAAGGAGAACGGCCTAGATATACAATCCCTCAAATTAAATGCATTACAAATAAAAGAGCTTATTTTCAAGCCCCTTGCGCCACTTTTGCATCACTTTCAACATGGGAAAAGTAACACAAAAGTGGCGCAAGAGTCTTGAAAAGAAGCCCTAAAGAATATTGTCCTGCATAATAACTTGATCTCTCACCTAATTCTGTCTCATCTCTGAATCATTTTAAAGACCTGTTGATCCATAATGTAAATCTGATGCAGTAGAGACTTCCTTACAGACACCTCCAGAACGCGCCCCTATAAGACAGGTGAAAGGTATCAGGCACAATGCAGACGTAAAAATAAGCAAATATCGCCAAGTGTTACCTTGACTTGTAATGTTTGACCTTATTTAATCACATCAATCTAATTTTAAACACTAATTTTCATTTTTGAGTCCATATCACATTTTGTTTATTAAAATGTTATGTTAAAGTTATGTTTCTAGTTATTTATTATATTGTTATATTAAAAGTTACGTTTCTAGTTATTTATTGTTGTTTTAATAAAAGTTAATAAAGAAAAAGTATATACGTCTTCTTTTCCTGACAACATTGCACTATTATTTAGTGTGCTAATAATATACTTAAAAAACATCTAAAAAAAGAAATGATATTTATCATTTGAAGTTTAATTCTGAGGTTAACTCTTTACCAGATCTTTACCAGAGTTTATAGCTATGTCTAACGGTTCTTATGAAAAAGTTTTAAAACTCCAGCACAGTAACTTTTTTGATTAGTAACATAGTATGGTGATCTTCTAACCTCTGTGCTCATTTAAGTGTTCCATGAACTGTTACTATGGTAACAGGCAGAAAGCCGTTTGGGAGTAGGGTTACAAGGTACTGGCTGTACAGAAACCGTTATATTTATCCTGGATCCTCTACATTACAGAAAGGAAAGCAAAGTAAAACAGAATACTGTGTACCAGATTTATAAGCCCCTTGCGCCACTTTCAAGTCACTTTTCACATCTTAAAAGTAATGCAATAGTAACACGATGAACTTGTAAATCTGCCCCTCTGCACATTACCAGCAAAAAGTGCACAACTCATTCAATTCTTTCACAATTAGACAGTGTTGCTTTATGATTCACAATGAACTTCAATAAATACTTCCTGCCTATTTAACTGGAAGACAAGATTGTTGACATTACAAAACTTAGTGGAGTATTTACAAAGACGGAGTTAAAATTGTCGTTGCGTTAACGCCTGCAAACTACAACAAAAATGCCAAAAATAGCCTTCAAAATCCTTTGCTATCTTACCGGAAGATTTTCTCAACATTGCTGTTTCCTATACAAGACTGAGAGCCACCCCCCAGGGCTATAAAACAAATGGTTGTGGGGGGCTCCAAGGCCCCCCTGCAAAATAAAAAGTGTGGGGACCTCAACAACCCCCCTTAAGCCCCCGGAACCACCACCCCCGGTTATTTGTGTATTGTGGGAAGCAGACTGCGTGGCCCTCCGCCTGGACCCCTCGAAGGCCCTGGAGACCGCCACGCCCCAGGGCCGACTCCTGCAGTGAGTGTCCCTGGGTGCCAACCCCCGGGACACTGCTATTTGCTATGAGAGGGCGGGAGTCTTGCGGCTCCCGCCCTCCCATAGCAAACTTAGTTTGCATTTTGAAAGACACAGCAGTAAAATCTGTTCTCATTTTCAAAATCCAAACCAGATTGCTTTTCCACATTCAAGTTAACATCTCCCCATGCGGAAAACCAATGCCGGCTCCAGAAAAACGCGGGGAGCCGGCGGGACCGTGGGGGCATTGTGGCTCCCCCCTTGGTCCCCAACATTTTTTGTAAGACCCGGGGGATAGGGTCCCCGAGAATATTAGAAATTACTGATAGGGGCTATTTTTTTACGGTAAAATAAAAAGTCACGCACCCAGCGCAGCGCTCAGTGCGCCCCCCTGGTGTGCACGCGCTGGATGCATGACTCATAATCTATAGACTGCACGACTCCAGCGCCTTTGGTGCACAACTTCTATGCATTTGGGAGCCGGCATTGCTTTTCCACATGGGGAGCTACTAACATGCAGCTCCCCATGTGGAAAAGCAATCTGATTTAGATTTTGAAAGAGGGAACAGATATCCTTGCTATGGGAGGGCAGGATTGACACCCCGGGACACTGCAAGACCCGGCCCTCCCACAATACATAAAGCCCCGGGGAGTGGTGGTCCCCGGGGCTTTGGAGACCTTGCAGCCCACCCCCCCCCCAACCTTTTTTTTTGTAGCCCCGGGGGGTCCGAATTTCCACTAACGAGTTATTTTGGAGCACTCAACTTACCATAATGCCAAGCGGCGCACGCCCATGAAGGCGGAACATTTAAAAGCAGTGCAGGTGAGCTGCATAGATTTACTGTGACTCCACCGCCTCAAGTCAGTGAGCAAGGGCGAGGGAAGCCCGAAACATGTTTGACTTTTGAAGTGACGATCGCAAAAACTCTAACAAAGAGAGGCATGCTGAGAGTTTGTTGCAAGGAGTCTGCTTAATCCTGTTGAGCCATCAATAAAGAGGTGAATTCACATGACGGTGTGGCGTCTCAAACTTGGGGCTCTTTTTTTGTGGATTTACTACGGTCTTGCTCAGATCGGGAGACGTCCCACTGCAAAGAGCAGGTCTTAGAGGGCTAGGGAATGGAGGAGCTTGAAAGACATTGTGACCTGTTGTTGGAACTCACAAAATATCAGGATGCCAGCCATTTTCCTACAACAAGGCACTAAGCATTTTAGCAGCATTTGAACGGGGTCCGAATTTCCACTAATGAGTTATTTTGGAGCACTGAACTTACCATAATGCCAATAGGCGCACGCCCATGAAGGCAGAACATTTAAAAGCAGCACATGTGAGCTACATAAATTTACTGTGACCCCGCCGCCTCAAGTCAGCGAGCAAGGGCAAAGGAAGCCCGAAACATGTTTGAATTTTGAAGTGACGATCGCAAAAACTCTAACAAAGAGAGGCATGCTGAGAGTTTGTTGCAAGGACTCTGCTTAATCCTGTTGAGCCATCAATAAAGAGGTGAATGTACACGACAGTGTGGGGCTATTTTTTGTGGATATATATATATTGTCGACTGAAGAGGTTACGGGGACCCGAGGCAGCGCCATCAACTGTGGGGTCCCTGAACGTTCCTGCAGAGTGCCCAACCCCCAGCTATTCTCTCGGATTCCACCGAGAACGACCCTGAGCGCCACTCACCTGGGAGCCACTGTTGCTTTCTGGGACACTGAGTCTTGTGATTTTCCCTGACCAGCTGAACTGAGATAATTGAAGCTTAGGGGCGGAGCTGACATCTGCACCTATCGTAGTGCGGTTGGACTCATTTTAAAATGCAGTAACGTGGGGCTCTTCAAACATTTATTGCAGGCGCTGACGAAGGACACACCGGCCGAAATGCATTCGCCTTTGAATTGTTATTAAATTGGAGCTGCCTTTTACCCCCGCTGAGGTTTCCGCTTCTTTTCATTTGAAAGGAGATTTGTTGTTTCATTAATTCCACGCGTTGCCCAGAAGCGCGTTTCAGAAACCCCCTCTTCTAAAGTGGCTTGGAGACTCTGGACTATGCTACGGCATCTTTGTTTTTTTCTGGTCAAGGAAATTCTCCAGGCTCACCAGCAGTCCGGACTAATTTGGAGCGGTTCATCGAGGCATCGCCTCAACTTGGACGGGTTGGATTGCCCTCCCGCCCCTGCTTACTTCCAAATCCGGATTGTCGACTGAAGAGGTTACGGGGACCCGAGGCAGCACCATCAACTGTGGGGTCCCTGAACGTTCCTGCAGAGTGCCCAACCCCCAGCTATTCTCTCGGATTCCACCGAGAACGACCCTGAGCGCCACTCACCTGGGAGCCACTGTTGCTTTCTGGGACACTGAGTCTTGTGATTTTCCCTGACCAGCTGAACTGAGATAATTGAAGCTTAGGGGCGGAGCTGACATCTGCACCTATCGTAGTGCGGTTGGACTCATTTTAAACTGCAGTAACGTGGGGCTCTTCAAACATTTATTGCAGGCGCTGACGAAGGCCACACCGGCCGAAATGCATTCGCCTTTGAATTGTTATTAAATTGGAGCTGCCTTTTACCCCCGCTGAGGTTTCTGCTTCTTTTCATTTGAAAGGAGATTTGTTGTTTCATTAATTCCACGCGTTGCCCAGAAGCGCGTTTCAGAAACCCCCTCTTCTAAAGTGGCTTGGAGACTCTGGACTATGCTACGGCATCTTTGTTTTTTTCTGGTCAAGGAAATTCTCCGGGCTCGCCAGCAGGTCCGGACTAATTTGGAGCGGTTCATCAAGGCATCGCCTCAACTTGGACGGGTTGGATTGCCCTCCCGCCCCTGCTTACTTCCAAATCCGGATTGTCGACTGAAGAGGTTACGGGGACCCGAGGCAGCATCATCAACTGTGGGGTCCCTGAACGTTCCTGCAGAGTGCCCAACCCCCAGCTATTCTCTCGGATTCCACCGAGAACGACCCTGAGCGCCACTCACCTGGGAGCCACTGTTGCTTTCTGGGACACTGAGTCTTGTGATTTTCCCTGACCAGCTGAACTGAGATAATTGAAGCTTAGGGGCGGAGCTGACATCTGCACCTATCGTAGTGCGGTTGGACTCATTTTAAACTGCAGTAACATGGGGCTCTTCAAACATTTATTGCAGGCGCTGACGAAGGCCACACCGGCTGAAATGCATTCGCCTTTGAATTGTTATTAAATTGGAGCTGCCTTTTACCCCCGCTGAGGTTTCTGCTTCTTTTCATTTGAAAGGAGATTTGTTGTTTCATATATATATATATATATATATATATATATATATATATATATATATATATATTCAATGAAAAAACCATAGGTTATAGACCATATATAGTTAGGAATTCGCATTTACAAAACCTTATTTTACTCGCATAAAACCATTGAAATTCCATATATAGTTAGTTGCGCTAACTATATATCGCGCACCCGCAATCCACTGCTGATGATGTCACATATTACATCATTCATGACATGGTCAGTGACATCACTGATGACATCACTGATGACATCTCAAATGACATCACTGATGACATCACTGATGACATCTCATTTGACATTACTGATCACATCACTGATGATATCATTCATGTGATAATACGATGAACCTCTTCAGACTCTAATATAACCTTAGATACAATCAGTGTAAACAGACACTCACAGACTGTCACTCATCCATGGAGTTACTCACACACCTAGTCAGTCATGCAAAGAATCAATCACACCTCCATTTCCTCAACTATACAGTTATACAAACTTTACTTATTCAAACATATACTAACACATATTTACTCTCTTATACAATCCCTGATACAAGTTCACAATGATCCATACAGCCACTCACACATTCACTGGCTCTTATGCACAGTTATTTATATATGTCAACTCTCACATGTACTGTGTTTTACATATGTACTTACTTTGACATGTAGCACTGAGATATCCATTCACTCACCAATACACTCATGCACACAGTCAACCGCCCATACAGCTGTTACCACATGCACTTTTGAAACCATACCTCTAGTGAATCAACTGCTCACACATCTATGCACAGAGTCATACACCTCCCAGCCACCCACACACACACTCAGTCTCCCATACAAATACTAAGGTAACCAATCAATAACCCATATAGTTACTCATATAGCTACTTATCAACACATGCAACAGTTTACAGAACAACAGACATAATGATGCACAAATTAAGACAGTTTAGTCACTAACCCATGCACTCAGTGAGACACATTTAATCACTCACTCATACAGTCAGTCATGCACCTACTAAATCCTTCATCCAGACACTTATACATCCACTCATTCTTCAATATGTAAGACATATTTTAACTTCACAGAAACATACAGTCACTGGATGTTGTCATCAGTGATGTCATTTGAGATGTCATCAGTGATGTCATCAGTGATGTCACTGACCATGTCATGAATGATGTAATATGTGACATCATCAGCAGTGGATTGCGGGTGCGCGATATATAGTTAGCGCAACTAACTATATATGGAATTTCAATGGTTTTATGCGAGTAAAATAAGGTTTTGTAAATGCGAATTCCTAACTATATATGGTCTATAACCTATGGTTTTTTCATTGAATTTCAATGGTTTTTTAAATGCAAATTTCTAACTATATATGGTCTATAACCTATGGTTTTTTCAGTGAATTTCATTGGTTTTTTAAAAGCTAACATCTGTAGCTGTAAAATGTATTATTCTTTAAATCCCAAAATATATTTAGATGTTTATTGATAATTTTTTTTTTAATATTTTTTTTCTTCGCTTCTAGTTCGCGAACCGGGAAGCTTTCCGTTAGCTCATCTTGATGCCGCGATCTAGTCCGCGAACCGGTCAACGTTACGTTAGCGGAACAGTGACGCGCCGCGGAAGCGCGACGTATCACGTTATCGCGTAATGCGTCTAATGACGCGCCGCGTTAGCGCTCCCGGAAGTGCTCCGGACCGCGAACCGGAAGCGATCTGGGACGCGGCGCGCGCCGCGTAACGTAAGCGGAACAGGTCATGTGACTTGTTTATCAAACTTCTCATTGGTTCATTTCACTTTTGGTTTCCAAATGATGTATGACTAGGTCATGTGACCTAAAAATAACACTTTTCATTGGCTCAGAACTTTTGTTTTCCCCAAATCAAGTAAACCCCTCCTTATTTCCTCACTCTGACTTTCATCTTGGTGAGAGAAAGACCATTTATCTGAAGATCCACAATGGCTTCCATTGTTGCTGCAGCTGGTGCACCCCCACCACCACCTCCACCTCCCCATAAGAAGAGAGGACCACCCAGTCAAATTATGACTAACAGAGAGGAGGAAGATGAGGAAGAAGAAGAAGAGGAGAGAGAGGGACAACAATTTGTTGATGAGTTGCCCCGGGTTTCTAAACGAAAAACCAGTTTCATCTGGCAGTTTTTCACCATCCCTCCTGGAACCAAGAAAGTGAATGCAAAATATGCCACCTGCCTCATCTGTGACCACAGATTGTCGAGAGGCACAGAAAAGAAGTACAGTATGGGGAACTATACAATGCACCGTCACATGAGCAGGTGGCATCCCTTGAACTACAGCCGGGCTGAGTTGAGGGATCTTGAAGACAATCCGACGGCAACTCCTGTGGCAAGATCTACATCCACATTGTCTTTGACGGGAAGAGAGGCACAAGAGACTGTGCCAAACATCCAACGTAACTTCCAGCACATGAAGGTGTCTTGTATTTACTGTGGTGCTATGCTGTCATATGGCAACATGAGTGTCAACCTCATGAACATTGCATATGAAAATCATAAGTGCCCTAATGCACCCAAAAAGTAATTTTCTTTTTTTTTGCTCCAGTTGAGCCGTTTTGAAAGCCTGTTTTTTGTTGTCTCCCCTCCTTAAAAAACACAAAAAAAACATAAAACAGTTCTAAAAATACAAAAAAATCAAAAAATGTTCAAAAAATTACAAAAAAAACATAAAACAACAAAAACAAAAAAAAACAGTTCTTTTCAGAACTACCTCCCCTTTCAAACAAAATTGCTAGAATGTTTATCACTCTGGCAAGCTCTATTTCTTTTGGTTCGCTTCAAGTTCGCTGACCGGTTCGCGAACTTTAAGCGAACTAAAAAAAATATTTTTTTAAAAAAAAAGAAGAGTTAGTATAAGGGAAGTAAACAGAGAATAATGTAAAAAGAAAGACAGCTAGAGAGAGTAAATGAGAGATACTGTCAATGACATCATCAGCAGTGCATTGCGGGTAAAAAGAGTGGAAAACATTTACCTTATAATTCTTGTTACCTTTTTTAAATATTTTTTCATACTTTCAATCTGTAAAACAAAGAACAAACATTTCAAAAAATATTAAAACATGTATTTAAAAATTAGAAAAGACAAGGGAAAAGGTTCAAAAACAAACAGTTTTTCAACAACTTTGACATTTACAGAAGTCTCTGCTTCTCTACGTTCCCTACACAATCCTAAAGATATATATTCGAAAGAAACTGTATCTTGATATTGCTGAACTGAGGCCTATTTTGAAACATGATGTTTTTCTTGCACTGCTAATGTCTCACAATAGTGATGCAATAGCAGCGCAAAAAAGATGTAAAGTCATAATAAAATTGTGTCTAACATTGTAAATGATTGTTTTAGGATGCAAATAAGATGTGTGCTTTCAAGAGCTTTCTTTGAGGTGAGGCCTCTTTTTTTTATAAAAAAAAAACACTACCCAGAAGTACAGCACTCTAAGCATTAAAATTGATATTTACAGAACTCACCTTACCCATATGTACCACACATTTCTAAATGTATATCATAAGGACAAAAAGCATAACATTAATTATACATGTTAAATGGTTTATTTTTGCTGTTCTCAGAATGTATCAAATTTCACTTAAATCAGTGACTTGAAGGTATTCATCATGTAACAGCGGGGAAAAAAAAACACAATCAAAATGACTGTGTTTAAAAAACCCATACAACCTAAGAAATCTGATTTCAAAACTTCTTAAAATTAACTTACTTTCAATGACGTCGAAGGATCTCCTATAAACAGCATCCACTCTGTTGTGCTTTAAATATTTTCAGCCCGCCACTTTCTGAAAGAAAACCTCCATCGATACGTGAAATATGTTACATAGAAAAAAAACTTCTCTCATTATATCACATGTTTCCACTAGGCCAAATCATGTTGCCGCGATTCGCAAATCTTGTAATTCTTCCAATCAAATCCCGACATTTTCTATTTTCGCAACTTTCAAAAATAAAATATTTGAGATTATTTTCACAATCCTGGACTACTAATATCTTACTCTTCTTTGTCAGTCATGTTCTCCTTTTCCTATGACACTGATACTGCTTACTATGAAGCAGACTTACTTGCATTAGGTTTATATAGTTGAATTTTTAATCGAGACAGCATTGCAGACTTACATTCCCTCTACTTAAAATTTTGGTTTTAAAAACACCAGGTAAGAATTTTTAAGGTCAAACGGCAATTTTTTTTTGAACGTTACAACAGAATCATTACAGAATGACCAGCCGTTTCCAGACTTTAAGTAAGCTGTATAATGTCCTGATGTTGTTGATGGACCATCGTGATAGATAATTGCTACAGTAACAAAAGTCCTCCCTGATATTGACAGCTGAGAAGCCACAAAATTTTTTATTAAAGTTGACAATTTTGTTCCATCAGGCCTACATCGTTGCATCATTAAAATGACATACTGGCCATATCTACGTATAAATAATGTTGACATCATATCACATTTACATTGGCTACACTCCATGTTGTGATCCGCTGCATTTACTAGCTTATTAAAGGAGACTGATTTACTGTCTGGCAAAGTTAAATATATAAATCTTTCTGAGTCTACACTAGTAGTACTTGATACCATACAGTTCTCGCAGTCATGCTGCCATTGATAAGAAAGCCCAAACAGGTGATCTACATCTACACCCTCAACTTGCAATATATCAAGCATATACATTAAAAACTCCTGACAATCTTGCTGATTATTTTCAGAGAAGTCTGTTTGACCTGAACATTCATCTAACAGATAACGAACTTCAGACACACTTTCTACTTTTGTTCGATCACTGCTACATTTCTCGAAAACAGAATTCAACAAACAGCATAAAATTTGTTCAGAATTCAACAGAATCTGTTCTTTTAAACTCTCTAGTGAAAAGAGAACATTAACCACTACATTTGCATAGCAGTTGACACCAGAACTGTTTTCAAATTGAAAACCGACAACATCTTCAACAGAATCCACTTTCTTTCTGCTAACAATTTTCGGTTCATTGACTTTTAGTCTTTTTGCAACAACCTCCCTACTATTACTGCTATTTCTACGTTTGCGGCCTACCACACGTTTCTCAAACAAAGGATATTGAGGCAAATGTGGCGCATACTCTCTTCTTAACCTATTGTATTCCTTAACACAATCTAGATCCGCACAAATGTTTGTGACATCACAGTCAATCAAGTACAATCCCGATAAAGTTCTAACTCGTGACAATGCCACATATGCCATACCCTCCTTGAACACAGAACTGCCAATATTCACCAATGCACAGTCTACACTTAAACCTTGCGATTTATGGATTGTCACCGCATATGCCAAGCAAACAGGAAACTGTTTACGGCGAACATATAAATCTTTAACAAGCAAAAACCTAGCAGAACAACGACCAATTTGCTGTACTTCCTCAATGCCATCAAATTTAATTTTTAAAAATTCTATTCCATCTCTATTTCTGTATTTCTCAAAATCAACAACATTACCCATTGATCCATTTACCAGACCTCTTTCTACATGTAAATTCCTTCTCAAAATAATTCGGCAATTTAAACACACATTCAAAGTCTTTTCAAAACCCGCTGTTTTAGATATAGTCTTCTCTAATGAATCCAATTTTGATTTCAAATTGTCTGACAAAATAATTGTTGATCCCATATGCTCTAATTTGTCGATAGCTTCAAGTTTCACAATCTCTTGCTTTTCTAAATTCAACATTTTGTTGTTGAAGATGGCACATTCTGCAAGAGTTGGCATGAGACATATCCCGGATTTCTTCTCAGTAATTTTCTGAAAAATATTCTCAGGCACAATATCTTGTTTGGGATACAAATTTGACAGTAACCGTGCATTTAAAGCTTCTTTCCCATGCTCGGTCACTTTTCCAATTCTAATATCTTGTAGAATATTCTTGTAATCTTCATCCTTTGCCTGACGCATATTTTGATGCAGTTCTGCATAATTGAAGTTTAACCATATATTGACGTTGCCAATGCTCCCTAGGCACTTCCTGGTATCTTCATGCGTGAGTATTTTGAACACAGGTTGACCTTTTACTGGTGTCAGCTGTAGAAGATCTCCGAAAACAATAATGTGTTTCCCACCAAATAAGACATCATATTCAGTTTTAAGTACTTCTTGCATTCTCAAATGCACAAAGGCAAGCATGACATTGGAAACCATGCTTACTTCGTCAATGATAAGTAGTTTCATTTTCCTCAAAACTCTTGAAACTTCACAGCAAGCATCTCCAGATAACTTGTTGTATTGTAATTTGTTGTCATGCTCCACCGGCAGCATCAATAGACGATGCAAAGTAATACCTTTAATATTATGTGCTGCCAGTCCAGTAGGAGCGGTGACAACACAAGACAGCGATGACTCAGTCCTTTCCTGCAAATAACAAGAGATTGCTTTAATGAGGAAACTTTTTCCAGTTCCCGCTTCTCCACTCACGTACAGTCGGACAGGCTTCAACGACGTACACGAGCACTCTTTCTTCTCATGACTTAATCCGTGCTCAATTTCCTTGGTAACTTCATCATATATTTTCCTCTGCTCAACGTTGAGTTGTTTTTCCAAGTCTTGTAAGTTAACTGAATCCTCCTGAGCATGTGCCATGGCTCTTTCTACTTCATTCATAGCAGTGGCAGCTTCATTTTCGATAATAGGTCCTCCAAGTGGATCTTGACTCAATGAAACAGAACTCTGACTGTCCTGAGAACTGTCTCTGGCAATCTCGGCTGCAATCGTTGCTTCCTGCTCAATTTCCAAAGTTAGCATTTCTTGATATTTAGAAAAAGCAGGACATTCTATGGACTCCTTGGCTGCATTGAAAGAGTCTTCGTAACAGAGGAAATCTCCAAGCAGTTCCTCTTCTGCACGCCAAGGCTTGAAAAGTTGCAAAAGTGCTAAATAGAAAAACTCCTTTTTTTCTGGAGATTCGCCACTTAATTTTCGATGGTTTACTAATTGGCATTTTCTTTGCTTGACCAGGCATCCCTCACTTCCAATTACAGCATACACTCCTTTCTCAATATCTTCTTTGATGTTCCTCTTGAATATATAATTTTGGAGAACCTCATATAGACAAATATTCTCAAGGTGACTGCTTCGATTTGGATAATATGTATCCAACATGTTGGTCTTCAAAATGTCGGTACTGTTTGGTTCCTTTTCTGCCAAATACTCAATTTCCCGAACAGGTTTTAGAACTCGATTTCGCGTTGCAGCAAGACCAAGACTCGCCCAAACGAGACTCCTGGATTTGGCATAGAGACTTGCTGAAGACAATCGATCAGAACATTCGTAAGCTCCGATTTCTCGATGCGACAACATCTTCAGACTGAAACTGTACAACTTCTTGCTGAGGCTCTTTTCATGGGAAATGTCCTCCCACATATCCTTCAGTTCGGTCTTTTCTTTTTTGGTGATGTAAGATGTCACATACCGAGCCACAGCCATACAGTTGTCAGCCACAAACTGTATATCCATGTTGGCATTCCACATGGACAAAATCACTGGGTTGTAGTCATTGATGTACTTGGACTCTTCGTTCCTTTTCAAATTGTATGTATTCTTGGGTGATTTCCTCGTCACATTATGTCGCAGCGAAGACATCAAACTGTTCACTCTTCCTTTAGAAATCACCGGTCGTGGAAAGTTGAAACGACATTTGGTGTAGAACTTGTCCTTGTTTCTGAATTTACGACGACAGTACTTTCCACAACGATGGCTTTGGAAACGTAGAACTTGTTCTCTTAGACTTTTCTTCTCCGTTGCGTTTGGAACAGCACACGTAGAATACTGTTCGATGAAATTCATCACTAAGTCATCCGGATCTGTTCCAAATTTAGGTGCATCCTTGATCCACAGCAACATATGTATATGAGGGGCACCTCTTGCTTGGTACTCCTTTCTCCAGAAGAAATCCAACACCTCTCCAAGAGGTGGATTCTTTTTATTTGTGATGAAAGACATCATAGCTTCAAATCTATGATTGAAGTACCTGCATACATTCACAGGATCCAAAGAACACAGTTCTCCAGGTGTCTTGAATTCAATGTTTTCAATATTTCCATTTGCCTCTCGTAGAAATTCAAGTAAGTCATCCCAGCCATACTCGGCACAGCTCAGAGTGAGGAACCATGTCGGAGTTCCTAAGTTCCTCAGCATACATTTTAAGTCACCATGACGACGGTACCAGTACTCATTAGTACCACGCTGACACGCCATGAGATTAATTAAGTGAGAATCCAAAATACTGTCTTGGACATTGACTTTATGCATAAAGTCACTTGCCGAGATGTTTCGCATCTGTATACCACTTTTTAAGATGTGGTTCACTGCATATGACAGTCCAGACAGATCGCTTTCAAACAGGAGATGAAACAAATAGGGAATGCATTGCCGAAACCTAGGATCTTCTGCATACAATCGTAAAGTCCGGTATTCAGACGCAGGAATTTCACGAGGTCGCTCATCATATCTTCCTCCTTGACCTGTGGGAAATAGCTGTGGGAAACACCGAGCTTCCAAACTTTCCTCCCAAACACTAATGGGACTCCCTTTGGCTTGTTTCATTTGAAACAACTCAATAGCATTCCCCATCACTTCCTTGGAATGCAAAGGATGAACACTATAATGTTCATATATTTCTTCACTTTTAGAGGCCTCTACTTTCTCAATTTGGCCAGCACACAAATCGCTATCCTCTTCATCACTTACTTCCTCTTCTGCAACATATACATTCTTATAGTACTTATTATTTTTCTTCAAATACACTGTTGCCTTTTTGACTTTCCTAACATCCACTAAATCTTGCCATATTTTCTTATTCTTTGTCGGAACCCCATTAACCAAGATAACCAGAGGTTCCTCTTCCACTTTTTCTATTCCAATTGTGTTAATGTTTTTGTTCAAATCTAGAGGCAAATAAACAACTCTTCCCTTTAATCCTCTCTGTAAATCTGCTGGAGGCAATTTCCCTGTCTTTGGCTCCATTCTTACAATAGCCTGAAAGGGATGGATACTTTGAATCAAAATAGATTCATAAGTATTTAAATCCTTCAATTCAGAAGGAATCTCAACCAATTCCAGATTATTATGAACTGCCCTAGCAGGCATCTGGTTTTGGTTTAATTTATTACAACAATAAGTACACACACGTTGATCCGATCCCAAATCAAAATAATTTTCTACCATCAAGTATGTGGCTAAATCCTTCCATTCACTATTATTTTCCCTTTCACTTTTTGCATATAAATCCACTACCTTAGTCTGATTCTTATAATAAGTGCGTCGACAACATACACAAGTGAAATTAGGCCTCTCACTTGATTTCATCTGAAACGTGGCAATTTCCTTCTGAAAATTATCTGTACTGGAAACCTGTACATTATCTTCCACATTACCCTCTACTTCAGGGTCAATTTGAACATTCTCATCTTTACTACCAAAGTAACAAAACTCAATTTCTTCACAAAGATTCTTCACATCTATTTCAGAACCATGCAAAAGAGCAGCACATAACTGTTTAAGCATAATTGCTGGACTCTTAGCATAATACAACATTCTCACTAATTTTCTCACTTTATTATGATGCACTGCTAGCATCCTGAAATGATGAAAAACACTCTGGCATACTCTCCTGGAAAGACAAGCCAGTGAATGACCACGCAAACCTGTCATTTGTCTCACTCTGCAAGGATCTAAATCTTGCAACAACTTCATTTTCTGCTTCAAACTTTTCTTATTAAATGTCCGTATAAAATCACATAGCAAATTGATGGAAACCTGTCGCACACTGCAAATAGAACTACACTTCCAAATGTACACAGGACCCTTAGGACGTCTTCCTAAAACCTCATCACTTAGCGCCTCTTCTGTCTCTGTTGTCACAAGTAGTTCTTTTTCAACTGGACAACCATCCTTCACTTCATAAGCTCGACCACTGATGTCAACTGCATGCACCAAATCATTATCCTGAAAATAAGTCTCCTCATTAAAAAATGCCTCAGAACTTGAACTATGCATCCATTCTCCAGAAAAAACTTCACAAAAGTTAGTACGATTTACTACTCTCTTCCATCTACTTTTTGTTTTGAAATCAGAAATTACCTTGCTTAGTTTCCTAATTCTATTGATTACCAAAATAAACAACTTTCGCTTGATTTCAAAAGCATGATCAATAATTTTCTCTACATTTTTCTTCTTCCTATAAAATGCCGCTTTCTGTTGGCCTTTCTTTTTAATATTTTTCAATAAATTAACTAATATCCTATTACGGAACATTCGTTGTCGAATGTCCCTAAACTGTTGTTTCCTTCTACTATCATGCACAGAGTTATCTCTTCCTCTACCAGTAACATTTGTGATGGGTCTCTCCTTTCCATTTAAATTACTTCTCTTTTTGTTAAGAGACACATTTTTTTGAGCAAAATTTTTTTTACTACAAATATTTCTTAAGAATGATTTCGTGCTCTTACCCGGACCTTTCTTGGTGTTTTGACAAGTATTTGGGGAAGAGGACTGCTGCAATAAAACATCATCCTGCTGTCTTTGACGTTTTCTAGCCTTTCGTATTCGACTTCTGGAAGGCATTTTCCAAACTATGAAAGAATCTGCAGTTGAATCTGTGAAAAAATATAATATAAAATGTTATTAACCACTATTACCAAACAGTAAATAAATAACAGTCATCTAAAACTTAATGCTGTACTAATTATTTAACATAGCAAATATTTTCCACCAGCACTGCATCACAAAAATGACACTCAATGGTACAAAACAGGCATACAACACTCATAAATCACTCCCTAATATTTTAAATCATTAATTCAGGATGACGATAAGATGTAGCCTATCTAAAGGTTTGTTTAGGCCCAGATCTTTGGACTGGGGTGAATGTGTGTCATTGATCCACATTCAGTCCATCACCTGTTTTGTTTATTTGAGGTGAGGCCAACACATGGTTGCAGATAAGATTTTCACTGAAAAAAAACCAAGGTAAAAAAACATGTGAAGGCCTACCAATGAAGTAAATCATTAAATGAAAACCAATACATTTCTGGAAATATGCACTACTAGTGCTTCATAAGATGTTTTGGATCATATTTATAAGTTATTTGAGTATCTAGTATGCTATTTTACATTCTTCATGGTGCAAATTTATTGTAAATACGCTCCCACCTGCGGTTGGCAAATTTAGATTTTGATTATGGGAGTTAGATAGGCATGTTAATAATTTCCCAAAAATGGTATATAACCCCAAACAACCTTTGAAGCAAATGCTCTTAGCCATGTTATCCACCTCCCATTGGATAACATGGCTAAGAAATGCTTGCAAATGTGATAAAAAAAGGCCTGCAATGCATGAATAACGCAGAAAAATCAGCGATATTCATGCATTTTCCAACAAATGCTCTTAGCCATGTTATCCACTTCCTATTAAATAACATGGCTAAGAACTGCTCAGGGCACCATGAGGAACGCTTTCCATTTAAAAAGGGAAAAATAACATCAAAGACACTAAAATGCCTTCTAAATATGAACCCAAACAACCTATGAAGCAATGTGAAAAAAAACTGCCGCAATGCATGAATATAGCAGAAAAATCAGCGATATTCATGCATTTTCCAGCAAATGCTCTTAGCCATGTTATCCACTTCCAATTAAATAACATGGCTAAGAACTGCTCAGGGCCCCATGAGGAACGCTTTCCATTTAAAAAGGGAAAAATAACATCAAAGACACTAAAATACCTTCTAAATATGAACCCAAACAACCTATGAAGCAATGTGAAAAAAACGGCCACAATGCATGAATATAGCAGAAAAATCAGCGATATTCATGCATTTTCCAGCAAATGCTCTTAGCCATGTGATCCACTTCCTATTAAATAACATGGCTAAGAACTGCTCAGGGCCCCATGAGGAACGCTTTCCATTTAAAAAGGGAAAAATAACATCAAAGACACTAAAATGCCTTCTAAATATGAACCCAAACAACCTATGAAGCAATGTGAAAAAAAACGGCCACAATGCATGAATATAGCAGAAAAATCAGCGATATTCATGCATTTCCCAGCAAATGCTCTTAGCCATGTTATCCACTTCCTATTAAATAACATGGCTAAGAACTGCTCAGGGCCCCATGAGGAACGCTTTCCATTTAAAAAGGGAAAAATAACTTCAAAGACACTAAAATGCCTTCTAAATATGACCCCAAACAACCTATGAAGCTCTAACAGTACATATCCTGAAATTTAATTCATTTCAAAATTCGTTTTTAAACACAGCATATAAATCAATTGTATACCTGCATTCATGAAGAAATGACTAAAAATGTCCTTGAGACACATGAAAGTGTTTTCTGGAATGCCCTAGCACCATTTTTGGGACACTATTAACATGGCTAGGTAACTCCCATAATCAAAATCTAAATTTGCCAAGCACAAGTGGGAGCGTATTTACAAGACACTTGTCCCATGAGGAACACTTTACATTTTAAAAGGCGAACACAACATCTTAGACACTCAAATACCTTATAAATATGGCCCAAAACAACCTATGAAGCTCTAGCAGTACATATCTAGAAATGTAATTGATTTCTTAAATCGTTTTTAAAAGCAACATATCTGTTTCAGCTTACATAACAGACCATGAAATGGCCTCCATGTATTACAATATCTTGTGTAACTGCATGCCAGAATGTTACACCAAATATGCAATTATAATTTCTCTTTGAAACTAATTCTATTAGTATATCACTAGAGACAAAACCACATTTTAAAAAACACAGCTTTCTTCATCATTTTCTCCTTAAATCATACTATTCTCTATCTAAATTAAATAAATCTTTTCTCACCTTAGCAAATATTTTTTTGAGTTTTGAAAACAGTCTCAGAAATACACCAAATTGTCTTCAGCAGAAGAAAAAGGATGCACTCCAAAGGCTGCAGCTATTGAAAGCACAGAAATACAGATATTCTTTTCACATATCTCTCATATTAGCCAATCATACCTCTTCCCTCACTTTTTTCAAATCAAAACCCTTCCCCCCTCTGCCCTGTCTGCCTTGTTTCCATAGCAACCACCTCCTGGAAGACCTCTCATGTTTGCAAATTCACACAACAATGTTTCAATTGAACTCTGAACTCTCAGTGCACCTGCGTATCCAGTGCAATCTTTCATTAAATGTTTCTTCCTTGACCATTCAAATTACATCTTTCAAAGAACACATCCATGCACCCTAACTTTCTGTTTTCAGAAATGGAAATGCACCAATCACTGCTAATGAATCATTAGCATTGTAAATCCACAGTTTTTTTTCTTTAGAAACTCCTACTGTTTCAACTGCCCTTTCATTACCACACTTCATCTGACTGCAGAACAACCTTCTTCCACCATGTTTAACGTCTGGATTGTTGGACATAGTTACATCCACTGGGCTCAAAGGTATGCTGAGAGCAGAAATTTACACAACCTCAATTTACAAGATGTGGAAATTAAGTGGTTGGGCCAAAGAGGATTAAAATGTCACCAATTGATACCATTGGTGAAAACCTTTATGCATTTGCCAAAACCTGACCTGTTAATAGTGCACTGTGGAGGTAATGATTTGGGCACTTTGACAGGGGTAGGTCTGGAAATGCTTTTAAAGGACACCTTGGAGCAATTAATGGCACTTTTTTCCTCAAACTGCCTTGGTATATTCCAATATATGCCAAAGACAGAAATGGAGGTGGTCCAACCAATTTTGTCCACAAATTGAGAAAGCGAGGAAGCATGTAAACAAATCTGTTTCAGCTTACATGAGAGACCATGGAATGGGCTCTCTGTACAACAATAACTTGCGTTACTACATGCAAGATATCTACAGAGGAGATGGAGTTCACTTCTCAGATGAGGGCAACAGAATTTTCATTCTGAATTTAAGACTCTGCATTGGTACCTACTTATAAGTACCTAAATGTACCATAAACCCAAAAGCTCTTCTCAGAGCTACCCTACATCTGATCACTCACAATTATTATTTTTCTCTAACTTTTTTCACTAATTTTCCACAAAATTCGCTCCCCGGAGCGCTACCCGGTTCGCTAACCGAAAGCTAACCTCGCGGAATTTTTTTAAAAAAAAATTTTTTTCCGCACATATAAGCCTCCTCAGCCACGCTCAGAAAACCTAGGGGGTCAAGATAAGTCTACCATGACCCCTTCTACCCATTCTAAACATTATTTGCCCTCCATCTTGTATCTTAATGCGAACGAAACACAAAATGGTGGACTCCCGTGACGCTTAAGGTTCGCTAACCGGGCAGCTTCCCGGAAAGCGGTCCTAAAAAAAGGCGGGAAAGTAATTTACAGAATAACGACTAGAAACACTCTCACCAAATATAGATTAGCTCATACTACATAACAATCCCTTCCATTCTCACAAATTTCATTGAAATTCCATTTAGCCATTTAGCCTGTAGACCTCTCCAAGTACCGTGAGGTAATTACTTCACAAAACACATCTGAATTGTTGGAATTGACAACCAATGAAAATGTTACTTTCATTTTCTACTTTTATTACCTGACATTTGATTGGTTATATACCTGTATATATATAAAGGGAGAGAAGGAAACACAGCCATTTTGACTACTACTTCTTGTTGTACCTCCTATTTCAAAAGCTTCAAAAAACTTCAACTTCTTTGTGAAGGTAAGTTATAATTTAATATATTGTGCACTATGACTTAATATAGTAGACTTTTTCTGCTACATATACACTATCCCTCTGTAGTAGTAGTGTCTTGGTTAAATCACATACACTTTTTTTTAGTCCTATTTCCACTCTCATACTATACACTGCCAAAAGATAAATTCACTGATAAAAACTGCCTATCTAAAATTAATCCCAACAGTGCCCTATCTCTACTAATATATATTTTTTTAATCCAAATTTCAGGCAAAATGGAAGGCGAGCAGCAAGTTTCATTTTCGATTGAACTGAAGGAGAGCAGCCAAGACAAACTTGATGACTTTATGGATGACAGTAGAGACCACGAACTTCTACAATGTGTTGAAGCAGTAGACAACTTGCTTCAAAATGAAAAACAATTACACCCTATAATAAATTATGACATTTCTGACAATGAAATGTTAGAAAATTTAATAAAGTATGAAACACAATCATAATAAAAAAAATAAATAAATAAAGAAAACAAAAAAAAACAAGAAAAACAACAAACAATTAACATACAGTATTAGAAAAGTCTTTCATTCTTTTATCCATAAAGTTCGCTGCCCAGAAAGCTATCCGGTTCGCGAACTTGGCGCTTACCACGCAAAAAAAAAATTTTTTTTTTTGGACCCTCCTAGGCCCTTTTAAAACCTCCACATAAAACCTAGGGGGTCAACGAGGATCTACTATGCCCCC